>NW_020897743.1:1466679-1597376 GCF_003984885.1 Neopelma chrysocephalum
CGCGGCCGCAGCCGCGCACGGGGGCGGCCGGGGCGGGGCCGGGCGGGGCCTGGCCGGGCGGGCGGCGGAGAGGCGCGGCTCGGAGTCCCGTTAGAAGCAACGCGGAGCCCGTGCGGATCCCCACCGGCGCAGGAGGAGCGACCGCCGTGTCCAGCCCGCCGGGAAGATGCCGAAAACGGTGAGTGCTGCGGGCGCGGGGCGGCGCGGAGGCCCCGCGGTAGGGCCCGGACGGGCGCGGCCCGGGAGCTCCTCCCGCCTGGGCTCGGCTGAGCCCGGGGCGGTGGCGGCCGCCCCGGAGGAAGGAGCGAGGGGCAGGAGGGAGTCCCGTGGAGCGCAGCCGCCCGCTCGCCCCTCCATCTTGTGCTCCCCTCGCCGGCCGCTCCCCGCCCGGGGGGCCGGGCCGGGGCCCCGCCTGGGCCGCGGGCTCTCGGCGCGGCGGGGCCGCCCCTCCGCCCCAAAATGTCCGTCGGAGCGCAGCGGGGCCGCCGCCCGCCCGCGTGTGCGCCCCGGCCGGGGGGGGCGGCGGGGCGAGGCTTCCGAGAGCCCCGGGGGGGAGCTATGGCCGCCTCGCGTGCTCCGCGAAGAGAAGTTGGGGTTTTCACAACTTGTAATTAGTCAGTTTGAGTTGCCAGGGAGCCTTGTCCCAGCTTGACTCGAGGTATTTCTTGGCTGGAGAGATTTTGATACTTCAGAAAGTCCGGTCAAGTCTGTACTTGACTCTCCTCGCGGCAGGAGTTCGGTGACTAATGAGGAGCATGGGGTTTTTCCATTTAATTTTTCCTGGTTGGAGTGAAAACTGGTCCCAGCCCTTCATTGATAAAACAGGAAGGAGCAGGCTGGAAGTCTCTGGATGTTTCCTCACTGGAGTGATCTGAAATGGCCTACAAACATCAAATGTTTAAGCTAAAAGTCTGTGGCTTATATAAAGGAGAGAAACTAAGATCCTAAACAAAACACCACCCCTATGCAAATGGCAGTTGAAATGGAATCCACCCTGATTTTCTTTCCTTTTTTTAATAGTTTAATTTTATTACTTTAAAATTTATATTAAATGCCTGTTTGACTTTACTTTTCCCGACGTCTTAAATGTCATCTCTCTTAGACAATAGCTGGATGATGATGGTTATTTAAACATCAGCATCTTAAAGGATATAAAACTCAAGCTACTTCAAGGTTTAGACAGTGTTTTCTGAAACTTTAGGAAGGCCTTTCTTCACACATCAGCCATGATTAGTGAAGATTTACTTACTTAAAAACCCTAAAATACGGGCAACAAGTTCAGTAAGATTAACAGAAGGAGCACAGGTTAGGGGACTTCTATGTAAAATGCAGTTGAGACCTTTTAGCCAGAGAGTTTCCAAGCCATGATGAGTGAGTTCTTTCAGAGTGAATCGGCCAAGAAGTCCTGAACGAGCTGCTGAGAGGCGCGGGAGGTGGAGTTCCCAGCACCAAGCTGACTGAACGCTGGCTGGGAGGTGCTCACTGTAGCCTCTGCTACTGCAGACACACCCAAGGCTGGGTTCACCACCTCGGTCTGCTGCTTTCTGGTTTTGACAGAGTACTTCTGCTTTCGGAGCTTTTAAAAACTGGAGCAGATAGAGAAATGCAAGTGCTTTGCTGTAATGCTGTGTGTTGCACACCACGGATGCCTCAGAAAGCGGCTCCAGTGTCTGTGCCTGTTGAACTGCAGGCCTCCTGCTATGTCAGCCTTCGTTTCCTGCCCCATGTGCCCCGGTTGCAGACCCAACTGAAATAATATTTAAACATTATTTTTTTTATCTCTGGTTTGCAGGAACAGGATATGCTGGCATAACTGTGTAATTTCTTCATGTGAAATAAACACGACTGCTAGTGTGCTAGCTTAAGATTTGCTAATGGCTGCTTAATTAACAAAACAGTAAAAAATGCAAATTACTTTCTCAATCAAGGAAAAAAATCAAGGTCAAATGTGGATGAACCTGGGTAGTTAGGTATAGTTATATGTAGGCTTCATCACAAAAATAAATCCATTGTGAAGAAGACAGATGGAGGAAATGTTCCAGGGAGCAGTTCTGGCTGGGCAGGAAAAACATTTGTGTCTGAACTGCTTGGTAGCTCTTATCATTCATCTCACCAGGCTTACAGAAACATGCTGCTGCATGGCTTGAGCAGGAAAAGCTGTTGAGTTCTGAGTCCCGACTCCTCTTCAAGCTAGGCTAAATGTTAACACATCTAGCTAGAGATTTCCATTTCATTATGAGAGGTTTGCTATGAGTGGCACTATGCTGTGTAGCACTCTTAATAAGAATCCAAGATTAACTCTGGTAACCCTTGAACTAGTGCACGTGATTTGCTGTTGTGACTTGTAATGTCTGCACGACGAGGGGGTTTGGTTGCTGCAGGCCTATGTAGAAAGTCCGTCATGGATCAATCTGCTGATCCTGCTGTGCTCTTAACAGGAAAGCTTCACTTTTTTATCTAGAGGGATCTTAAGCAGCCAACTCTGGTCTAAATTTTTTGTGTTCTGAAAAGTTTGCAAGGTGTGAACAGTTAAAGCAGGCACCAAAGAGGACATATAATTACCCCCTCATGCTTTATATTGCAAAGGGTGGAAGTAGTTGAATGCTAAAACATGTCTTTCAAGCCATTTTCAAGCTCTGAAAAGTTTCTGCCCCAGTTGCGAGCAGTCTGTTTATTAGCCATGAGTAGGCTCTGATCTTGCCCTGACTGGTGCTCTGGTCTCTCACTGAGTCACTTCAGGCTGGTCAGTGCTGGAAGTCACATTGTCCCAAATCCTGAAGTGAATCAGCTCTCATGTTGGTGGCTAGTCTAAGCCCCATAGTTAATCACTTGAACTTTAGTATTAAAAAAAGCATCTTAGTTGTCGGAGTGGAAGTGACCTTTTTTTTTTTTTGTACCAGTCATGCCTATTTAATGGGCTGATACTTAATTTGTAGCTATTAGAAAAAGCAAGGCTTCTGTATCAGGATTCATTGACTATTTTGCCTGTGCATGTACTTACTTTGTGGCTATATGAATGGATAGGCCACTGAACTTGAAACATGAGCATCCATCACGTGTGAGGTGTGCATTCAACTGTCCTGTCACTAGGATTTGAGCAGTTCTGTTTTGGATAATATAACCTTTACTTATTATAGAGAAATGGTTTTAATCAAAGCTAATCTTGTGAATACAGAAAGCTTCAAACTAAGGTATGATGTAGTTTGGACTGTTGCCTTTTCCCTTAAAGCTTTCTAAAACTCAGTGTAGCAGTAGTTACTAGGGCCTTCAGGGACCCTGTCTGTAACTCGAATTGATGGTCTTAATTCCCAGTTGGACTCTAAAGGTCTCTGAAGCTCAACTCCCTTTGTTCCTTAGAACTGCAAAGTTCTGGTTAGAAGAAAGGTAACTCAGACTGAGGTAGATATCAAGAGAACCCTCTGGATAATTTCTTGTGTGTAGCTACTTGCTACCAAATGCCGCAATAAGACGGTAACTATGAGCAGACTGCTACACTTGTTTGGGTGATCTTTTTTCCTTGTGGAATTTACCAGAGGTCTTGAAGGCAAAAGGTGGATAGTGATGAAAACTGTGACTTTAACGGATGGCACTTCTCTCTTGGGGCCCTGAGTTTGGATCTTGTTGTGCTACGAAGGAGCTCTAGAAGCATTCTAGATCCCTTCTGTCTTATCTCAGGATCGACCCTTTGGTGTTATATTGCCTCCTTTCCCTCAGTCTAGCTTGAGAAGCTCGGCAGCACTGATCAAAGTTAGATGGGCTTTGGTTTGACAAGTGTGCTAGCTTGTTAGGCAAACTCAATCCACTGTATGCTTCTTCTAACACTTATCAGCTATATGACTTGCTGTAAAGAGATGTGTATGAGTGCTTCCAAAGACCTTACTTCATACAGAAGTCTGTGTTTCCCCTGCTGGTGAATGTGGGATGCCTTTGTACTTCAGAAGCAACAGTAGCTAAAAGATGCTGAGTGTACAGTGGAACCAGGTAAACTACTGAACTGGTGTGCAGTGAATTGTCTGTAGCTTTACTCGTAACACGAATTTTTTCAAAATAGGAAAGGCCTTTGCACCCTAGTTTGTAGTGTATCCATCAGCTTGGTTCCTAAATTCTGCAAGAATAGAAAGATTTTGCCTCATGTCAGATGAAGCAATTAAGCCTGACAGTGAGCAAAAGCTTCTGTTTGGTACTTTTAAGCCTTCTATGTTAAAGTTAAACAGGGATTTTAAAGTATACCATTGATGATAAATTAGCATTCACTTTATTTTTACATACTGGTAAAATCTTCCTTTCCCTTTTTATGGCAAGCCCTGCACCCGACTGGCAATGTTGGGCAAAAAACATCAGTTAGAGTGGTTTTACACTGTAGTGAGCAAGAACTGCTCCAAGTGCCTGATCTGAATTGGTAGTCATGATCCGGTTCATAAAACTTCAGCTTGACAATGTTAGGTCTAAGAGTGCTTTTCATACCAGAGTTCTTGAAGATTGAACATGTTAGTTGACTGCTTTATTTAATTTTTGACCTCCTAGTCTGTTGCCGGAGACAGTTGAATGAGAAGCTGGTTGGTGAGGTGCACCCAATAAAAGGGGCCCAAAGAGAGCTTTAAGTCTGCTGCTTCTGTTGTAAGAATGCTATGGGGAACAGAGTGCCTCCTATCAGGGGTTCATCATCACTTGCTTCTTGCAAATATCCTGTCACAATAACGTTTACAGGCAGTATCTCTTTTGAACCTTCAAGGAGTTGCAGCCCTTTCCTTGGGTGATTCTACCTTGTCTGATTAATCACCCCGAAGGTTAATTACAATTCTTGCTTCTCTCATGAGGATCATTCCTAAGGTGTCTTAATATGGATTCTTTTTTGACAGGAAATGGCGTCACTGCCTCTAGAGGAAACTTGTTTCAGTTATTTTATGTATAATGTCCAGTCAGAAATGAAATCCTGCTGCAAAGAGCTCACTGAGTCCCTAGGTGGCTGCTTGAAAGACAGCTGATGAACTGAAACCGAGGGATTCCAATCTCTTCTGTTTGTGATACTTGGTGTGCTGGGGGGTGGGGGGTGCTGGGACCCTCCTGGCTGCTGGGTTGGGCATGTCCTTGTTGATCAGTGGCCACTCCCCAGAGAAGCCCCTCTGGAAGAGGTAGCTCTGGCTCTGTTCCAGGGTATGAAGGAAGCTGACTAAAAGCTTCCTCTAGCTACGTCATCTCCTGGACTCTTTCCTGGCTCCGTGCAGCTCAAACAACCTTATTTGGCTGGCTTCTTTTTTTTTCTTCTTTTTTCCCCCCCCCTTCTGTGCAGCAAGAGGGCCTCCCTGAATTTGCACAATAAAGCTGTTATCTGTGCTTAATCACTGTTCTAAGGAGTACGATGGGGTCTGCTTGAAAAGAATTCCAAGATCTCAACTCCTCAGATCCCTGTTGTTCCCCTTTCCCTGTGTCCTGTTTGTCTGTCTGCTAAATGGTTGTACGAAAAATCAACTCCAGTGAGGAGTCTTTGCTGCTGCAGACACACTGTTGGAAGAGAGGAAGTCTCTCTCTGCCCAGGAATAATCCAGGGCAATTTACTGAGGTAAATTAAGAGTAATAGTAAGCTGCTAGTTAATTGCTTGCCTTTCCTTAGGGGTCTTTGAGAACAGCAGGAATTTGCATAGTGCAGCCAATAACACTGCATCAAAAGAGTTTGTTTTTATCCCACATGAAACTTCCAAAGTAGGCTGAAATCTCTGGATTGATGGAACATTACTATTTTGGGCACATCTCTTTTTAACACTCCTGTGGTTGTTTCTAGGTGGAGCATTCAAGTGTTTTAGAAGTTGTGGGCATAAACCCCACCTTTCTTACTCCAGTAGCTACTACTGACTCTTGCAGTAATGTTTAAAGCAAGTATTTGGCAGGGAGCTAGGAAGAGACAGTCACTGGCAGTCTTGGTTGTTATAGGATCAGCTGCAACTGTTGGGAGGTTTAGAACCTGAAATTGCAGAGGTTTGGGGCTTATAATGATGAGAGACAATTGTGTCTGCAGCAACTGTGACTATCAGTAGGTAAGTGATCTAGTACTGCTTCCTTCCTGTGTAGCCATGAAAGGATATCTTCACTTCTGTGAATGTGTGATCCTCCAGTGCAGTACTGGGGCAGTCAAAAACTCCTTGCCTTTGTATAGCGGCTTGTTGAACTTGTATTAAATGAGGAGAAAAATCTCTTTGAAGATGTTTTTAAAGACGTGACTCCTGTGAAATGTTTTTTCCTAGTTTTCTAACATCTCTGAAGTTGTATTAGTTGTTCCGAGAAACCTGTGCAAAAATACAAAGTGTGGATGAAGTGTGGATGGTCGGTTCTCGTACCATTGCCGGGCTAAGGAACAGAAGTGCTTGGCCATGCTACCTCTCTCTCCCTTTGGCCCTTTTGGTTGAATAGCTACAGACAAGGGCACGGGGTGTCCCTAAAGGAGGAATGAATGAAAAAGCTCCAAATGTGATCTGCTCTGTAGAAAAATATACAATTAGTCAAGAGTGAGGAGATGGATTTGTGGGGGAAGAGACAGACTCCTTTTTCTGCCAGCTGTGATTCTGTGTAGAGAAAGATGAAATCTCAGAGTTCAGAAAGAATAACTGATGCAATGAATCCAAGTGCCCTGGTATTCAGGGTCCAGACTGAGCTGTACTCTCTTGCAGATTTCTAGTTCTGTTGGTCAACTTGTTTCTTTCTTAGAGGAAGGCTACTCAGGAGACAGGACTTCACTGTCCTGGGGTGTGAATACTGTAAAAACTTTCTTGTTGTACTTGTTGTGTTTTTTGGTTTTGGTGGGTTGGGGTTTTTTTTGGTGTGGGATTGTTACATTGATGTCAGAGAATCTTGCATGCAGCATATTGGAGAACTGTTATTCTGCCCTTGTGTGCCTCCCTATGTTCTTGAGGTAGAATCATAGAAAAATCTTGGAAAAGACCTTTGAGTCCAACTGTAAACTGATGACTTTCTGCAACCATGAACCATTCTTGTCGGTCTGTATATCACTGATTTGTACTCCTGCTTCGTAAGTCCTTGTCAGAGTCTTTTTTCTCTCTGGATTGGGAGACCTCATTATGGTGGGGAAGTGACAAAGTACAGGAAAAACCTGTCATGGCAATCTGATCAATCACTTAGTCACAGCATTTAATGAATGTACTTGCTTTTACTTAACACAGGTTAATAAAGCATGGTCTGGGCTAAATCCTTGCCATATATTTTAAACTGTATTAAAATTGAGTCTCCGGTATTAATTGTGTGCTTAGTTACAGTGTAAAAACTGAGCTACCAGAGAAATAATTAGCATGAAGTGTCAGGGTGCTTGACATCACATCTCTGATCCTGCGGAGGTGTGGCTTTTTGTTCATATCTCTAAGAATATAAATATGGCATAGATTTTATTTTTTTTTATTCACTATTCCAAAGTAGCATGCTCAGAGGGTGAGAACATTTATTTCATTAGTACACTAAATGTCTTTTCAGGCAGTTTGCTGGATGGACAAGAGGGTTCTGGTTGTGTGGGTTTTTTTCCTCTGTTAAAATCCAGAACTTGATACTTTCATGGCAGTTACAATCTACAGGACTTGCCAAATGGCAGCAAATGGTTCTGAAGGCACACTGTAAGAAGTAAGGCAGTTCCACTGCTGACAAATTCAAGCAGTACCAGGTTGCTCGATAAAAATTGGTGATACAAAACCCACACGATACTTTGTGGTCCAGTACATCCTCTTATATAAAACAATCCTATTAGTCCTCTTAGTATGACAGCTCTCTGGCAACCTGGGAGTTCCAGTTAGAAGTGATAGAGGGGGACAGATTTGTACATATGTATTAAAAGTAAGGGTTTACCTGCAGATCATTAAGCAGACACTTTAATGAGTGTTTGACCTGTTCATGTGCAAGTTAGCAAGAGGAATATGACATAGTAATCTTTGTATGGACTTTTATAGAAACGCTTCCTCCATGCATGCAAGAGGTGGCTCTTGCAGAAGTTGACCAGTTGTGTATCTGTGAAGGACAACTGATAAGAACTGGTGCTCCAGGCACTCTTGCTAACACTAAAAAAAGTGATGCAGACCATTGGTCAAGGAAGGGTTAGTAAATAAAAATTTTTCTTAAAAGAGTAATAGTAAATATTCTTAATATTTATTTCAATTTTGTGGAGATGTTCTAAATTTAACTTAAATGAGAATAAAACTTTCATTCTTCTCTTCCCCTCGTTTTAGAAAAGAATCTTCATCTCCCAACATGTTACATATTAGAGACATGGATGTAGTTTCAGACATGCTTACTTACTTTCTTGGTGAGTTTCTTCTTCCTTTTAAGAAATAGATAGGTCTGTCTATCATAGCCTCTACTTAGAATAGAATTGTTCAGTTGGAAGGGACTTGCAGTGATCATCTTGTCCAGCTGCCTGACCACTTCAGAGCTGACAAAAAGCTGAATCATGTTAAGGGCACTGTCCAAATGCCTCTTAAACTGGCAGGCTTGAGACATAGAGCCGCTCTCCAGGAAGCCTGTTCCAGGGTTTGGCCACCTCATAGCCTTTTTAAACCTGCCCTGATGCAGCTTTGAATTATTCCCATGCATCCTGTCCCTGGATCCAAGGGAGAAAGATCAGTGCCTCCGTCTCCATGTCCCATCCTCAGGAAGCTGCAGAGAGCAGTGAGGTTACCCCTCAGCCTTCTTTTCTTCAAACTAGAGAAACCCAGAGTCCTCAACTGCTCCTCAATGGACTTGCCTTCCAGCCCTTCTCCAGCTTTGCAGCTGTCCTCTGGACATGTTCAGGCACCTCAATATCATGGTGGACCCAGCACTGCACACAGTATTCCAGGTTAGGTTGCACCAGTGCTGAATACAGCAGGACAGTGCCCTCTTTTGACTGGCTGTGTTTGCTGGTTTTGATGCCCCCCAGGATGTGTTTTGCCCTCTTGTCTTCAAGGGCACACTGCTGGCTTCTCTTGAGCCTGCTGCTGACCAGCACTCCCATAGCCCTTTCTGCAGGGCTGCTCTCCAGCCACTCCTCTCCCAATTTGGACATGTGCCTGGTGTTACTCAGCTCCAAGTGCAGAATTTGGCATTTGTTCTTTTTAAATTTTATGCCACTGATCTATCACACTCTGATCTAGCTAGACCCCTCTGCTAGGCCTCTTGTCCCTTGAGAGAGTCAACAGCACTCCCAGTTTTGTATTGTCAGTACATTTGCTAATGGTGCATTGAACTCCTGCATCTAGATCATCCCTAAAAATACTGAACAGCACTGGCCCTGTTATGGAGCCCCGAGGGACACCACTGGTGACTGCTTGCCAGCCAGCCCCATTCCCTGCAGCCCTTTGAGCCTGCTGCCACTGGTTCTTTATCCAGCACACCTTGAACCTCCTCATCTTGCAATTGGACAACTTGTCCAGAAGGATGCTGTGAGGGACAGTAGCAAAAGCTTTACTAAAATACCAAAAAAACTACATCCACCACCTTTCCTTCATCCATTCAGTGGGTGACCTTATTGTAGAAGGATATCAAATTAGGACTTTCCCTTCATGAGCCCATGTTGGCTATGCCTGATGATTGCATTGTCCTTTAAAGAAAGGCCTTTAATGTGCTTTAAATGCCTTTCAGTAGTGCCCAGTTACTTGGTTAATCTGCTTTGTATCTGACCACTAAAATAGATCTGCAAGAATCAAGAAAGCAAAATTGCCTGGAAAGCTGGCTGGGTTGAAAGAAACTTGCTCGTATTGTGGCTGAGACAATAGAATACTCAGTGTCTAAGCAGTAACAACGTGCAAAATTGTGACATGTTTGTTTTGGTGTATGTGGTTTTGTGTGTGTTTTGTTTTTAAAACCACCAGAGTTGTCCTTTAGGGATGGCACTAGATTATATTACTCATTATATTCATATGTTCCTCTAAGTTTTGACAGCATTCATTAATGGAGACACTGTACAGTGTGCATAAGAAGGGTGTTGCTTTTCTAGATTGTTTGTAACTACCAAATGTTACATCCAAATGTTGAGAAACATCTGTGCTCTGTGAGATGAGATTGAAAGCTTAAGCATCAATAACTATTATGCCAACATCTAGTTATTTCATTTGACCCTACATGTATCTATATGTTAAGGAAACTTAAAACCACTTTTGAAAAAGTGACTGAAAAACTTCATTTGTTTTATTGGATAGATAATGAAAACTTGAGCTGAGATGTATTGAATCCAGTGTCTGGCTGTATTCAGTGTTCTGTGGCTACAGTTATCCTCAGGGAAAAATCAGGATCTGACTTTACCTCAAGCTGAGAAATCTAGATTTTTCTATTTCTGAAAATGTACTGTGTGAGTGAGCAACTGGATTTTTGTTGCAGTATCTGTATTTTTAACTGAGGGGGACTTAACATGTGAACTTTTTTCCCTTGGTGAAATATAGAAAGCAAAGACCAGTAAAATGGTTATGTTCTAGCAATATCCACAGTCTCCTAGAGAAACAAAAGCTGCTGTATGAACTGTTATACATGACTGCTCATTTTGTGAGCTGTCTCAAACTCTTAAGGTTACTAGTAACTTGAATAATGGGGTCAGAAAAGGCTAGTATTACTTAAAATATCAGAAATCTCCAAGTCTGTGGTTGGGACTGTGGAAGGCTTGGAGAATGTTCTTTTTCAACACCATAGAATGCCTTATCACTAAACCAAGGAAAATATTTGGATAAGCAATGTGTCTTAGTCCTTCAACCTGCAACTCTGTTATGCTGACTTTGTTACAGAAGCTGGACTGTAACTTGTTCTTTCCTGGAACATTGATGTGACATGCTTTCCTTGTTGCTATAATGTTAGTCCTTTGCTCCAAAAAGCAATCAAGGAGCCCGTTACCTGAAGTTGGTATTTAAAGAACCCAAGTGTTGACATAATATTTTTTGTTTTGCTTAAAACAGTAAACTGAACCTGAAACTGATGATATTCTGACCCAACCTGACAAACTGGGAAGCAGCAAGCTCCTGAACACTCAGAATTTTCTTACTTTTCTTTTCTTTTAATGACTTGCTGCTGTGAGTGTTTTGGGCTATGTGAAGTCTATAGCCACCAATGTTTTCTGTGCTGTATACCCGGGGTGCTGAGTTCACAGCCATACATGTGGAAGCACGTTAAATCTCAAAAACCCCAAGTTAGGTGTTTTCTTTTATCTTGCTCTGTGGTTTGTTACTAACATCTCAAGTTGAAGGGCAACTGCAAGCTGCAATACAATGTATTATGCTCAACCTGAATTCCCCTTTGCACATCCAGGAGTATAGGGTAGAGATCTTTTTTGAATGAGGATACATGTCAACATCTTCAGCTGTAAGAATATATATCACTGTAGTGTTGTCTTGGATCTGTCAAAAGACAGAGCAAATAGAAGGACTGAGTAACTTCCAAATTGCTAGAAGATCAGTCCCATCAACTGAAGATGAGGTGTCCTGAACAGTGCTTGCTTCAGCATCATACACAGAAAATACAATGCTATCTTAGTGTTTGTTCCCATAAATGCTAAATAATCAAGTAGAAATCTGACAGAAGGCTGCCCTTCTCCTTTGCTGCTTCAAGTTCTGACAAATTTAATACTTAAGCTTTGCTTGCTCTGTACCTTATTCACGTCAGTGCAAAGTCTCTTCTGCCACTAAGTGTCTTGGTCAGAGGAGTTGACCAGCTACTTCTCCCATGGCTAAGCTTTGCATGTGTCTTTCATACTGCAAAAAAATGATAGTGTCTTTTTTTTCTCTACAGAACCTGTTGGACTGTGTGTTGCATTGCTCTGTCCTTTCAGGTTTTTCCTTGTCTCTTTACAAGTTGCAATGTGCAAATTGCTTCGGACTCAGAGAAGTTTGGCATAGAGGACTTTACCAAGAAATGCTTTTACAATATTTATTGGCAGCTTTGATTTGGCAGTGTTTGGAGGTATTTGAAAGTAATCGGGATCTGAGAGGATTCAGGCAGTCTTATAAACCAAGTAATTTCATTGGTCTGACATTCCCTTAGAGAAAGATGGGTTATTAGATGCATTAATGTGGGACTATCCTTTTCCACAGCAAGCCTGAGCAAGAGTTGTTAGCAGCTTTTCCTGCTCCCAGTGTTCTGGAAAGGTGCAGTTGGTGGTGAGGTATCTGCATGGAGGAACGTTGAAGGAGCCTCAGTCTTTGATCGAAGTCGAATTCATGCTTGCAAACCCTATGCTGCTGTACCTTAGCATGTGGAAAAAAATGAAAACATAACAAAAAGCAGCCCTCCACAGCAGGTCTGGGTAAGAGCTAAGCTGTCAAGTTGAATTGTGAATGCTCTCTGCAGAAGGTTGCTTTTCAGACTCCCTGCCTCTGCTTAGTCTAGTGAGTTTGCTTTTGTAAGTTATATGTGCATGTATGTTGACTTAGCCAGGTGCTGAGTCCATCTCCTGTTTCTCTTCCTGCTACCCAGTTGTGTTTCTCAGTTTTGATCTGCAGCTTTAGGAAGACCACTAACAGTTTGGCTTATCTGCCTGTTTGGCTGCATAAAGATAGTCCATAAGATCTCTGTAGAGGAGGATAAAGGATCTAAATACCGAAACTGCAAATCATGTAAGGAATTGCTCTTGCCCACCTGATAGAAAGTGTCAGTTTCTGCCACGTGCATTCTGAATGTTGCAGGGTTGCTCCCCAACAACCTCTGCAGTCTTGTAGGATTATTTAAAAATTAAGCCTGGAGATAACCCTAGAAGTCGTGTGGTCCAACCTCATGCTCAGAACAACGCCAGTTTCTAAGTTGGGTCATTTTCTAAGTTAGATTGGATGTTAGATGTTCAGGATTTTTGTTACAGTGGGACAATAGTTCTTACCAAAGATAACTTGGAAAGTAATGGAACTTAGGAAGTATTGTGTAGGTGCCTGAAAGTTCTGAACTTCATCTTCTGGAGTTGCATGGAGAAAGTAAAAGAGCAAGTCAAATATAATGATTAAAAATTATCGAAAGCAAACCCTTTTTTAAGGAACTCTTATTATAAGCCCAGTTACTTTTGGGTACAACTATCTTGTGTTTGCTGGTACAGTTGATCTGTGCAGGACATCTGGTTATGTTCGGGTAGTATTCTAGAACACTTTCCCATGTGAAGCTAGAGTAGGCCAGAAGATGGTGTTAGGCTCTGAAGTCCTGAGGCAGTATGTTACTAGAGCATTTGATAGTTGCTTCCTAGCTTATAGCACTGTTTCAGAACATGCAGCCCCATAGCAAACTGGGAATAGCTTGCCTCTATAGTAGTCTCTGGAACTCTAAGGCTTTATTCTGTTTTTTTAAAATGTGACTCTGTCTCTCTGTAAAATAGTAGAGACAGCTACAGCCTTTAAGTCCACCACATGCAAATTACTTTCAGGTAGCTGTAACTTTTTGAAATAGACTTTGTGAGAACACCTTGAAAGATTAAAAAATAATGGGTTTGGAGGGGATAAAGCAGGTATGTCTGGGAGTGAGGAATAAGAAGTGGTTCAATAGCTTGGTCCATCTTGTCCAGTTATATCCAAAAAACCATCTTGCCCTTCCCTCTTTCTGCAGCCAGTACCAGTGCCCCTGTGTAAATGTAGCGAACAGGACCAATGAAATGGTTCTGCTGGAGAAAATAATGGATGAGTTATTCCCACCCTGATTAATTCTTTGTTTCTGCTTGTGGCATAACTGTGGAGGATGAACATGAGAAGTGATTGGGAGGGTGCAGGCTGTTGGGGTGGTGGGTACACACCCTGCCTGTGCTGGCACTGCTCTCTGCAGCTCCCCTGCAGCTCTGTGCCCCTTCAGGAACCTTTGGGGACACGGGGGGCTGTGTATCGTAGTGCTGTAGCTGCTCTCATCTATATTGGGAAAGCCCAAATACTTGAACTAGATGGAACTGAAAATAACAAAGGGTACTTCAGCAATCACCAGCTGGTGTTTTATAAACTGTGGACAGTCCCAACAGAACTATTTAAAACCTAAAATAAGTTGGTGGTGAGGGAAGCAAGTGTGGGTGGGGAAACTGAATATTAAAAAGAAGTGGAGAAAAAAAAGAAAATAAATCCTGCATTTTAGGGAACTGTTAGCTAAATAGATAGGAAAATGCTGCCAACCTAAATGAGACCCTGTACTGAAAGGAAGTTGCGGGATTTGTCTAGCATGCTGGAAATGATAAAACTGAAAATCACAGGATGATGAAACAGCTTTACTTCACCCTTGACTGCGCCTGCAGTTAAATTTGGAGGGATGGCTCATAGTCTGAGCAGTCAGATCCCACAGTAAGACTGTGTTCTAGCTCCTAGAAGTCTGGCTATTGTTCAGACTTTCAGTGAGAGCTGTGAGCTGGCCAAGAACTTGATGTGCCACACCCAGGCCGTGCTCGGGGTGTCTGGAACAGACAGCTCTGTGTTCAGCTCTGTGTTCTTTACCAGAGCTAAACTGCTAGGAGTGTCTTGGTTGAAGGACAGAGAGAAGCCTGTGAAACAGAGAAGCATACTCTGACTTTTTATCCAAACATGAGTCCTTTAGAAGGAAGAGCTTGGTCACAGCAGTTATCATGCTTTCTTCCCTGGGGAAAGTGTCTTTAATGATAAGAAGAGTGTCAGAGCATAGTTATTTTATTTGCCCTCAATTTCAAGTTACCTCTAAATCAGTTCTTAACTGCAGCTGAATTTAAGACCTGTACATAGGGACTGAGTATTTAGTCTATTAGCTCAGGAATCTCAAGTACTTACTGTACATGTGATGCCTCTGTGCAGCTCACACTTGTCTTGTTAGCATCCTGTCTCAATCTTGTTTTGAACCCCTTCCAGCAAAGTAGCTGCTTGTGATTTTGGCAGGCATCCACTGGATGCTAGGTTTTGGAAGCTCCTTGGCTATTTGGAAATATGTCCTGGCTACCTGTCTTGACTGCCCCTCGAACTGGGTCTTTGCAACTGTTAAACAGTACGGGGAAATCCCCTGCCCTTGGGGTGAGAATGGGGAGAGAAGAACTTGACTAAGGCAAGGTTACAGGTGGGGGAAAGTTGCCTTCTGAGAGTCTTCTTGGAAAATCTGAAGTGCTTTTGGTGGTGATGGTGGTGACTGCAGCGACTGTTTTGCCGGTCAAGTTACTACAGCCCCCACCAGGATCATAACACCATTGTGTGGTGTACAGTGGAAGGGGGGGTGGCACAAAATATGTGTTTGTAAGCTGTGAGTAGGATCGCTTAGGAGGGGCACATAATAGCTGTGAGAAATGTCACCATACCACTGCTGGCATTCAAACACATCCACTGCTCTTTGAACTGCTCTTAGGTTGAAGAGCTTTAGCACGGGATGTGGTTAAGTTGACATGTGAAGTACAGCTGCCAACCCTACTATTAGTGTGCAGAGGCCATAGTGGGTGTATACTGTTTTTTCAGAGAAAAGCACCTTCTAACGGGCACAAAAAATGGTGTTTACAAAACAAACAACCCCCAAAACAAAACCCAGAGCCACACAGATTGTAGAAGTTGAATGATGGCAAATGCATATGGCTAGATATATGGCTTCAAGTTATGCCTCCTCATCCAGATGTTGTGGAAAAGGGGTCCATTTTTTTTCCCTGTGATATTTTAATTTCCTTCTGGGTTTTGACTAGTAAAGGATGTTCTCTGTAAGTTGCTCAAACAACAGGTACAAAAGTAGTTATTTCAAGGGTTTCTTCAAAGTAGCTCTGAAGAAACAGAAAATGGCAATGTTAATGACTTGGAACAGCTACAGGAAAGCAAAGGGAGGTACGTGAAGAATCTATTTCTGAAAAAGGAAATGGCAAAAATAGAGGAATTGATCCATTGCACAAGGTTGGGAGTAAGTTGTATAATAAGTCGCATACAAGTATCTGAACTTGACTAAATGTGGGGATCCACCCCTGACTGCTTCTCCTGGCTTAGTACTCTCACTTTGCAACTCCTTTTCTCAAACTGAAACTTGTTTACCCTCTGGAGAGGGTGGCAGGCTGCTAGCAGCCACAGAGTTCAAACACCATTGGTAGGATGTGACTGGTTGAGAAGAGAGGAAATACATTCTAGCAGCTTTAACTTGGAAACATGTAATTAATGATTCTGGAAGCCATGCTGTGTAGGGGGTAGGGGAATTCCCTGCCCTTTTTTTTTTTTTTGATAATTGTTTTGAATTAATAACTTTGTAGTAATCTTTTTATAAAGTAGAACTATTATTCCTGAAAAGGTGGCCTGCCCAGATCAGGTCACTGATTAAACTGGGTAAATGATACCTCCAGAGTTCTAAAAGGCAGAGCTCTCCAGCCCTATGAAGCAGCATTGGCACAGCCCTGGCTTTGCCTGGCTCTGTACTTGTGCATTCTGAGTGCTTGCTGCTACTAACCAAGCGAAGTGTTTCTGGAGCTTTGATACATTGATTATGAGGGAGCTGCAAAGCTGGGGCAGGGTGATTGAAGGCATCTAAAGTAAGGCAGCTGCAAAGGACAGACCCTTTGCATGAGGAATAAGCTTTTTTGAAGCTTTCTGAGCTCTGTGAACGTGGTTTGAAGGACACCTCATTTTTTAGCGAGACTGGCCTTAAGGGTAATAAATCTGATTCTCCACCACTTAAGAGGGGAAAAAAAAGCCCTATATAGGAGTGTCTGAAGTAGGTTCCCTGATATGAGTAACTGATCTCTGGACTGATGGACATGTCCTGCAAGGATCATCCCCTCAGACTCCATTTGGTGACCCTCTACTCGGGCCCTTCTGAATACCAGGGTATTGATCACTTGCAAAGGAGGACTTGGACTTCAACTAAAAGGTAGCAGTGGCTTCTCACACTTGGTCTTGAGAACCAGAAAAGCAATAAAATACTGCTGTGGTACTCTGCTGTGTAGGCATTACCTTTTCAATGGCAGCAAGTGCCTTCAAGGAAACTGATTTTTTTTTTTTGTTTGTTTGGGAATATTCCTGATTACCACTTGCTGTATGGAAGAATTTTATTTTCCTTATCACTGCAAGATAAGCAGTACAAATTAACATAGCAGACTATTTTTGAGATTAACAACCAAACAAATATGCTCTGGGGTTCTGACGATGCTACAGTATGACAGGGTTTATATTAGCATAAATCACTTGGTTTCCTTTTTTGAAACTGATTGCTTTAGCATTATGTTTTGTATCAGATTTTTGATCACCTCAATCAGTGTATTCTTATTACCCTTTTCAAGAATAGGAGTTAGGTCTTTCAACCACTGGATGCAATGCAATGCCTGCTGTAAACCCTGCCAGAAAACTCTTAAGAGAAAACGCAGTTGGAGTGGACACAGAATTGGCTTATTTTGAAAGTGCTTTGTTGGGTAAAGCAGAAATTCTCTCCTCTTCCAAGCTCCACATGGGGCAGCATATCTTTTTAATGGCCAATATGGTGTAGCTAGCTTTCCCCCCTGCCCCATGTTAGTAAATTGGTGCTGTGAAGGTGAGCTTTGCTGGAAGCTGTGGGCAAAGTGCTCTGTGTGCTGGTGTCTCTGCTGCAGTGAGATGTTGAATGCTATGTATGTCACATGGTCCATCGGCCTGGAGTTGCTGCCTCCACCCTTTCTCTGTCCAGTTTCTGCAAAGCAGAATCCTCAAAGCTGTGAACTTTCTCGGTCTTGCTGGCTGCTCTGGCTTGCTTCCTCCGGCTGTCCTCAGCAGCGTGGTTCCTGAAACTGTGTGGGTGTTGTGGTTTGCTGTCCACATGAGCCATCTTGCCTTGTGCGGTCTAAGAGCAGTTGCTGGTGGTGGGGACACAGCTCTAGTGTGACTTTGCTCAGGTGTGGCTCCAGAGCAGCTTTTGAATCCAAGCTGGCTTGCTACCATGCTCCTTCACAGGGAAGGAATAAGAAGACTGTGTGAGCATAAATCTAGTTTTATCCTGAATCCTTCCCTGACCAGGCTTGCAGGTGCTCACCCAAGAGCAGAGCTGCGAAGCTGAGCAGCAGCAGCTGCCCCTTCTCAGCTGCAGACCAGCCTATGCTGCCACAGCAGCGCATGGCCAGCACCTTCCACAGCTTTAGGCTGCAGCAGAGCCAGTGGAACTGCCTATCCTGGGATGGCAGCCAGTGGTGCCTTTTCCCACCTTTTCTTCAGGTTACCATTCAGCCACCTTGCTGGTGTATGATTATCATGCTGCAGTTCTAGTGATCAACTTTTTAAAAATCATTTCTACTTAAAATGCTTCTCTCTTACAGCAATCATGAGGGTATTGTATATAGTAAAATGTTTTCAGTTAATGATCTTTGCTTGTGTACATTTTTAGTCTTAACATTAGATTATTAGGATATGTATGTGCAAAGTAGCTCAGTTTTTCAGTAACATCAACTGTTACTGAAAATGGAGGTCTTCAGGCTCTGCACTAAAATCATTAGGGATGCTTTAAAGAGTGAGGTCCTGCTACAGGCTTTACTTAGGACCAAAAGAAAGCCACACACTATATAGGATGTAAGTCCTTCTGGCTCACAGGTACTGAGTGTATCAAAGGTGGGCAAGCTTTCTCCTTTGGTGGTGGCTTAATTCAAATTGTCATTAGTGGGATGGGATGGGACACTTTCTGTGGATTTATTTCCTGCCCTGCTCTCCAGTCAGATGAGAATGCCGTGTCCCCCATGGAGCAGGATGGGGACAGTGGAGAGAGCTGGGAAGCTCCCAGGAGCTGCTGGGACGGTTAACCTCTCTCTGGGGGCTGCAGTGCAGTGTCACTGCTGCTGTTCTGTTCCTTGATGAGCTTAGAGGTATGAAAAGGCCCTTTAAGACTGCTGGAAGGGGGCTTGGTTAATTAAGTGTAATCCCTTGAGAAATTGCAAGCACTTTCACATGACCTGATTCCAGCCTCCTCCTGACACAGAGGACCCAGGGCTGTTTCGGCAGGGTGCTTGCGCTCAGGAAGGAGCCAGATGTCTGTGAGTATGGTGGGTGCTGGAGGTGTGGGGCATCCCCTCTGCTGCCCCTCCGAGGCAGTGCAAAGCACAGTGCCTGGTACACCCTGCTGTGCTCGCAGCGGGGCCTGTGTTGGCTGACCAGCATGGTGGGAAGGGAAGTACAGCACTGGGGAGCAGTCATACTCCAGAATTTACTTGCTTGTTCTGAGGAACAGGGGGACAATTCTTGTTAAACTTGCTATATTGTTGTTAATCTTGCTGAAAGCCAAAACTGGGGATGTTTTTAGATTATTAAGGTGCCTTATGAGATCTTGAGTTCATGCAACTGCAGCTGGATTTAATGTGTTTCTTGGCTAGACCTCTTGGAACTGATGCATGGTATTTGTCTAGTGTCTTTACATGCAGTATCTGCTGGGTATACTGGTGCCCTTTGGCGCAGAGGCTACAAAGGTTGGTCTGGAATTTCTTTTTAATTGAACTTGCTTCTGTTTTGTAACAGTCAAATTTGCAATAAAGGATGCATTTTCCCTATGCCACTTTCTCCAGAAACAATTCATTTGGTGGCTTGAACTTGGGAAGCAGGAATATCTGAAGGTTGAAGCATATAGCCCAGCAGGGTTCCTTGCATCACAGCTTCCTTGCATTCAGGAAATGCAGGGAGGAAATGAAACTTTAGCTCAGGGTCAGGGTTTTGTAGAGGTTGATACTCTGCTGTGCTGACTCTACTTATTATTCTGACATGAATTTCCTAGTACTCTATTCCTGTCTTAAATTATGACAAACAGAATTGTCTGTTCTATCGCTCACACTGCTCAGTGTGCTGCTGAATTAGTACAAGCAACACATCCGTTACCGAGCACGATGGTGTCAGTCTTTCCTGTTTGTCCTGCCCTATGCAGCTACACATTTTCATCTTGGGAAGTTGTTGTAGCACGTTATTAGTAGGGCTCACTCAGAAACCTGTCAGATACCTGACAGTAAGTGCTACCAGTAAAACTTATTTGGAATCTCAGTGGGGCAGAAAGTGAGACTTCAAGGTATATGGGCAATATTAAAATATCTGAAAAAATGCTACAAATAGGTGCTTGGTACCACAGTCTATTAAATCTCTTTCTCGTAGAGAGTGCTGAACACGATGGGAGGAGGGGGGCAGTGATGGCCTATAGCTTCTGGAAGCTAAATTTTGGAGTAGGAGTATAGTATACTTGGGGATGAGTGCTGCCACCGTAGGCCTTGTGATCTAATCAGTGGTGAGCAATGTCTTTTTCTCTCACAGGTCTCAACAGTGTGCACCTTACCTGTCTGGAGTGACAGAACTAAATTTGTATATACTCAGCAGTCCGAGTCAAATGTCTTATTGAGGAGCATTTTGTTCTGTTTGCAACCCAAATTGTAAGCATGCTGATGGTTATGCCAGCCCTCAAACCTAGGAAAACCTCATTAGATGGTTTAGAAATACAAAATACAGAAGCTTAATGCTAATGAATCTTGAGGCTTTTCTTAGAATAAGCTATGGTAAACTAGATAGATGGTTTAAAAGTGCTTTGGCAGGATAACTCTCAAGGAACAAAGCAAAGAAGTCTGAATTCTGTTGGGACTGGATCATATTGGCTTTGTTTTGCTATAGCATTTTTATTGCTGTGTGTAACATCTGTATTGGTCAGTACTTGGCTGTGAATGCCACAGTAAAGTGGTTTCACTTAAACTGAGACTTTAAATGAATGAGAAGGATGAAGGTAAACATGCAGTGGTGCCACATACTTGTCTGGTAGGGATTATAGCAGTCTGTAGATCTCTTCTTGTAGCTTGTCTGCACCACAGACAGAGCGCATTAAGATCTGTGCCTCCCACCACCTGAAGTGGTAGAAACCTCACTTTAAGCTGGGGGTTGTGAACTGGAAAAGCAAAAACACCCCTGGCTTGGTAGCATATGGGGGGGGAAAAATTCCTTGTGTGCTGTTTTCACACCAAGCCTTAACAAGGCTCAGTTTTATAGCAAACTAACTTCTTAGCCAAGAATTAAATTACTACACAGCTCGTGGTTAAAATGTCCCTGTGACAGCCCAGGGTGTGCTCTCCCCAGCTCATTCTGCTGACAGTTCACAGCAGTGTGCTCTTGAATGTGTTAAAACTCTGTTCAGCTCGGGGAAGCAGCACTGCTGGGGTGTGGTCCTCCAAAGCACAAGCCTGTTTCCTGTGGTATCTCAGCTTCTGCTGTCTTAGATCAGGCTGAAGTTGCAAGTACAGACCCATTCAAAACTTGGCTGCTTCTAAACCTTAGGTTGGTACTCAGCTGGAGCACTGCGGGCTTCCACTGGGGATGTAGAAGTGTATCTCTTCCTATTGAATGTACTGATTGAAGGAGATATTGTGTCAGATAGCTCAAGGGCATTTAAGTTAGTAACAGTGAAGGAATTTTGCTGGTTCCAGTGTGGGACCTTATTTCAATGTGCTTACAGAGGTGGGAGTCTTAATAATAAGTATGCTGCGTGAATTACGGGGATAGTTACTGAAGTAGCTTTATTTTAAATTTTAAGGTGTGATTTGCTCTAAATAGCTCAAAGAGCTGTTTGGGCACAGGTTGCAAAGAACTGCCACAAATGTTTCAGTTCTGTTTTTTAGTGCTTCCTTTGTGCTCAGATATTTGGCCCTTAATCACCTGTGCAGATGATACCAGAAGAGTGTAGCTACTGTGCTTTATCCATAAACAGTGGAGCAAAAATACCAGCTACCAGGAAAGCAAAATACTATGTTACTGTTTTAGGTGAACAGGAAATACTTTAAATGAACAAAAAGCAATGTGTTACTTAATGGCTCATTTGATGTAAACCCTCTTACACTTGGATGTGGCTTATGGACAGCTTTGCTCTTGCTGGTGGGTGCTGGGTGAATCAGGATTAGAGGCCAGCACTCTTTCTGGTGGAAGAGACTGCTTCTAAGTGTAAGTAGCAAAGCCATTTTGGGGAATGTTCAGCCCTTCTAAGAAGTGACTGGATTCTTGTTTCACCAAAGCCCATTGTCAAAATCTAGGATTTAAGGAGAATAATTTTGGGGAGGTGTATACCTGGAGAACTTAAGGCAACTACATGCTATTGAAAGCTGCTAATTTTAAATAAAGCTTCATTCTTATGAGCTTAGGTCATTTGTTCTTTACTTGCTACTTCTCTGGGATGCTTTTTCCTTAGTTTGACTTCATTGTGTCAGAAGGTTTAGAGGGCTTTAAAGCCAACTTATTCCTGATCTGCTTGTTCATGATATCTTTGTTTCCAGTAACGTCTAAACAGCATTATTTGTGCATGCAACACCTAGAACTGCAATTTATGTTGAATTCAGCTTTACTGTGCTAAACCTACCTTACCGAATTTTTAGCTAGACTTCAAACAAGAAAACTTTAATCTTGAGAGGATATCAAGTACAAAATAGTGGTGTGCATAGTCTGAAAGAGCCTTTTTGGGAAACCTCAAATATATTCTGATGTGTAGTTAGTGGTCTCTTTCAGCTCTGACCTAGAGGTGACTAGCAGAACACTTCTTGCTTATTGGGGAAAAACAACCTGGTTGTAGCTCTGTTGCAGTTTGCTGCTGCTTTCTTAGTAAAGAAGACGTGAAATCTGTCCCCATGCTTGGTAGAAATACAGGGATCAGAGTCGGCTATGATCACGTTGGTATTGTGTGTTTCCTTGAATATTTTTCTTACTCTTGCTTTTTTGGTCTCTAGTGTCATGTGGTCAGCTTATAGACTAAATGTGACTTTGAGTTGTTCTTAAAACTGTTCACAGCATAATTCCCTCCACCGCTCACCAGTGGAAGGCCGGTGGAGTGTGCTAAGAGGATTGATCGCAATGAAGAGCAAAGAAATTAGGATTTATTGATCTGAGGTAAACAGTTGTTGGCCTTGCATTAAGAGTTGAGAACTGTTAATGCAAGGCCTGTGTGCTGTGGTTTGGTGCACCATGAGTATCTCATCTGTACAACTTCAAGCCTTGAAACTTTACTTTGATGGAAAAATATTTTAGATCAGACTGTTTTAATATCTACAGTTTGTGTTCATAAATTGTGAAATATCTTCACCTTTTTCAGTTGATGAGCGTGCACATAAAATTGTGTTCTCAGACAGCTTGGTCTACTCGCAGACCTCACTTTGCCTGGCCTAAAGTTGAGGCATCTGCCTTCAGGCAGGAGTGTTCCTGTCTAGCCCCAAGAGTCTAAATCATGTTTTCCAGTAATTATCAGTTTTGAATAGATTTGGCAATGTTTTACATTAGCATTTCAGGTGAAATGCCTCTGCTGTTTAACTTGCTTCACGAGAAGTGAAAGGTGTGTGTATGTCTTCCTGCTTCTGTGGGATGAAGCTGCAAACTCCCTTGCTGCAGTCCCTTGCCACACTTTCATTTCACATGTGAAAATGTGTTGGTGAAACATTCTGTCAAAATAGTGCATCATATAATGTTTCTTCTGGAAGACCATTCATGATCTTGCATCAAAGGCTAATATTGTAATGAAATCTTGGCTGCAGTATTAAATGACATATACTATTAAATGACACCTAAATTGATCCTGCCGTATACCTCTCTGAAAGAATTAGAAAGCAGCAGGCAGTTCTACTGCTATGTGAAGTATTTGCACATACTAGTGCTTATGCAGTCTTTTTGTCTTAGCATGTGAGGGCATCCTTGCATCCTGTCTGCTTCATACCCACTGCCCTTGGGGTATGCCAGGGATTGTGCCTTATAATTTCTCCAAATAGCCATGGAGACTGAAAGAGTACTGTTAGTATTGACTAGTCTTCTGTAGCAGGCAGAGTTGTTAATGCTTCCGGGGACTTCCTTGACATTCATCCTTCAAATGGAAGGGTTGGATGTTTACTTGTGTGTACCAAGTTTTAGAATATCTCTGCTTTTGTGAAAGATCAGAAAGACTTTATAAGCTGTAAATGGCTCTCATGTGTGTCAGCACATGTGGATATTTGTAGGAACAGAGATGATAAACACACTGCAAACCAGGAAAGTTATATTCTATAGGAAAACTGGCAGCACCAGGCTGGTAGAAGAGAAGACTGTGATTGCTGGCAGTGAAGTTCCCAGAGGCTTGAGAGCTGGTCACTGACCTTAAGCAGATGTTGGGTTTCATTACTGGGTAGCATCACTTAGAGCATGTGTTGTAGTGATACATTTCTCTGTCTTCCAGATCAGTGTGCGTGTTACCACCATGGATGCTGAGCTGGAGTTTGCCATCCAGCCCAACACTACAGGGAAGCAACTCTTCGATCAGGTAAGCAATGAGGCTGCAGAAGATAAAAAGTTGATATAGACACGGTAATTCAATTGAAGCAACAGCAAACAGTTTCTAAAGGACTTCAAAGATTGTGTGTCACTGTATAGAATAACTTCAAGAGAACTCAACATAGTAAGAAATGACACTTTTTTTCCCAAAACTACTACATTTTTTAATCTCCAAGAACATGTTAGGAGCTATTCTTACTTCTAGTGAACTGAGTTGGTGCCATGGTTCACAATAATAGTAGCTGGAAAGCAGCATATATCTGCAGTCTTAATTAGTAAGAAAAGTCTTATGGAGGACCTAGTAAGCTATTTTTATTTGACTTACTTGCAAGCATTGTGTAACTGATTCCAGAAAATAGTTGGTCTCTTAAACAGGAGAGGGGTTAGCTGGGTTTCAAATGCTGCTGCAACTCTGAAGTGCAGGTAAAGTGATGTTCTGTACTCCATCAGGCCCTGGGGAATCTTAAGCACAGTGATGTACTTTATTGCAATGGGCTGTCTGCATAGGGTGCTTCAGCCTTCCCCTGCGTTCCCTGCCTAGGCAAATTTCCTCCTGCTTTGGCCAAAAAGAAGCAGAGAGGCATGTGCAGCCCAAAATTGGAGCAGCAGAACAGAGACATTATCAGTTGCAGCGGGTGAAACTTTGACAGGCTCCACTGTGTTTCTCTGCTGTACTTCTAAAGGCTGTGGATTTGCTCCTTGGAGAAAAATCTGAACAGTAAGTTCATAGCTTAAAGAAATGTAAAATGAATCTTGGACTACTGACAAGATGAGGGAACTGCCAGACCAGATATGTTAGATGTGGGTGTGGTTCAGTAATGCTAAGTGTTCTGCAGCCTGCTCTACATAGAACCTATCATAAGGAAGAGAGAAAATTAAGGACTGATCCACCCGTAGAAGTCAATTATTTCATTTGGGGCCAGCAAACATAATTTAAATTTACTTTTTTTTTTTTTTTTAGATCTTTAACCACAAACTACTACTTTCTCTTGTACTCAGCTGAATGATTCAACACTATTGCTCTTTGTAGCCCAACCCTGAAATAGAGGGAATGGAGTGAGATCCTAGGCTTTACTAAAAGAGCATCCTTTCATAATGGGAAAAGTAGAAGGGCTTTCAAGAAAGTTCTGAATTGCAGTGTGACTCTCAGCTATCTGTGTGTTAGTATGTAGTAGCTCCTGCATATTTTAGTCCTGTGTGGTCTCATATCGCGAAGGTTTTGATTGCTAGAAGTGAGAGCTGAATTCTATCAAATTCATGTGTGACATGGAATTCTGCCCCAGTTAGTTCATGAGCGTGTTTGCCAGTGAAGCTGAGGTGACAAACTTTTTTTTAAGGGGGTGTTCTTCATGTGGATGCTTCCCATGATTATTTTTCAGTATCTGGCTTCTGATATATCCAAGCAAAGCACGAGGTGCTAAGAAACAATACTACTGAAGTCAGTAACATTTTTAATCTGCACGTGTTTTCAGTCAGTTCTATGTCATCTGTGGCTCCTGCTGCAAACTGACATTGTGGTGGCAGACTTGGGCTTCATCAACTTCTCTCCTAAGAAGCATCCTATCATGTTTCCAATATGGCAGCTCTTCATGTCTTAATAATTGATTTCACTCCTTTGTGTCATGCTCTCAGACAGCTGCCCATTCTCCTCCTTGCAGTGTGTTTCACGCAGCACCTGTCTAAACAGAAGTTTTGCTTTGCTTTTTCCATAGTAAACACTTTACTGAGGGAGAAAACAAATGGTGTTGCAGAACTGAATTTTTAAGTTGCTAATATAAGTGAGGCAGTGTTCACTTCAGTTAAATTGGATTGTAGGTGGAATTGGAAGAGGAAATACAATGGGGAAAAAAGCGTCTGAAGCTAGTTTTAAACATTTACTATTTCTAAAAGGTCTCGTTGATACCATCTCTTTATATTGTCCATGTATTATATTCACTGGAATGAGAACTAAACTGTTTTCTACTGCCTATAACAGATTTCCCTGTGGACGTAGTGGTGTTTGTTCCTGATAAGGCTGATACTGAAATCAATGTCCTAGAGCTTCACTAGTGGCAGATATCCAGGCTTTGACTAAATGATTAGTCACAACAGCAGTAGGGGGTGGTAGTGTGGTACAACCATAGTGGTGGTAGGAAGACTGGCCCTCTGCCAGGGCTTGAACCTTGTGAGCAGTGAGGTAGGGAGTTTGCAGTAGATGTGGGGAAGTCCGAAGTCTTCCATCTCTAGCATGAATTAGGAGTTCTGAGGGCTACTGTTATGTGAGTGGTCCAGGAGCCTAATCCCAGCCTCTGTTGCTGCCCTGCAATCTAATCATCGGTCTCTTAAGAGAAATAAGTGCAAATGAGGTAACCATTCAGCTCCTGACATAAAGGAAAACATTTCATCTGGTCTCTGAATGCAGATGCACAACAGACTGTCATCTGTCTTATCCCCCCCCCAATGGAAAATTCAAAGCTTTTCTTTTGCAAAAGAGACTTTACACATGAAGGAGAAATAAGTACTTGTTGTATACAACCTGCTCAAACGGATTGATCTTTGCATAAAAAACTAACTGAATACCAAACCAAAACATGAGAGCCTCTGGTGAGCTGGCAGTAAATACTAAACTTGCTGCCTTTAGGATAGGGATAAAGCTTTGAATATATTGTCAGCTATCATATATCCAGTATGTTTCATATGGCTGAGCTGTCTGTGTGTATTGGTTCCTGTGAAGGGACAGTCCAGTGCCGGGGACAGTCCTGCTGATACTGTGAACAGGGACTAAGCAGTGAGAGCCCTCTGCTCATCTGTTCACTCTGCCTCAGTTTCTATCCTTGGGTGATCTGGGATCCCATGACAGGGTATGTAAGAACAAAGTTATGTCTGTTTTCTAGCTCCCTTAAGCTATGTCATGCTCCTGGATTTGATAATATAGTATTTTCTCCATGATGCTGGTTCTGAAAAAGGAGCTGCTTTCATCAATGGTCTTTTGAGGGAAGGGAGAGTTCCTGTTCAAAGCAGCCTAATGGTTTTGCTGTTGCACCACACTGAGCTTCTGGTGTGAACCCTGACTTTTAATTCTTTTACAGAAAAAATGTAAGATATCCAGCATGTTTTAGCCCTGGGGTGCCCTTTCACTTTGAGCTGTCTGTTCTGAGTTAAGTAAGAAAGAAGCTGCTAAGCATTACCAAGCTTTCTAGCTGCACGGCTACCCTGCTATAATCCACTGACTTTGTACAGTAACATTTAGGCAGTATTTGTTTCCACCTTTTCCGTATAAAGGCAGATGAGTATATTCATTATGCCACACATAATTCTGACCCACTCCGAATAGGATTCAGAAGACTTCTGGAAAGTTTGTAGCTAGGTATTAGCTCAATGAGGAAGGAACAGTTTGAATTTAAAGTTCCATAGTAATAATAGGTGAATGGGCTTGAGGCAGAAATGTTCTTGTCTTCCTCTTTCCCACTTGGCTCAATTCCAAAGTGAATTTTTGTAGTGATAGAACAATTCAGATGCTTCCCTGCTTCGTAGGAAGTAGTTTCTGCCCAAGAGTGGCTGGCTGTAGCAATACTACTGAGCTGATAAACATACTGTGCAGTAACATCATTATTTATACTAGAGCTCTTCTATTTCCTAGGCTTGTAACTGTACAGCTTTATCTCAAATACCTTAGGCTTGTGTGCATGGACAAAACCTGGATTAATTGAGACAGGAGGTTTGTACTGTCTGTCTTTTACAGCTTTGCTTATGTACCTCTTAACACCAGCTGCTGAACTCCAGTGCTTACCGACTCACTAGCAAGAACAGTAACTTTGCTCCCATTCCTCAGCTGCCAGTGATGGACTAAAAGAAGAGCTCAAGGATGGGGTATGCCTCATTACTTCCCAGGTACCTTGAAATACTGCTTTCCTGGGGATGTAGAGCACAGGCACTGCAACAGTGATAGCTACTTGTTTTCCTCCTTTGACCCTCTTCTGTATCGGACTGAAGTGCAGCTAGTTTGGAGACTGGCCTGCAAACTAAAGCAGTGCTTTGCGTTGTGTGTGTCCTACACATGAGAGATTAACCTCTTCTCTGGTGGAACTTCTTAGTTACTTGTTGTTGTGGATGGCTTTGAAGTTGTGTTCCTCCAATCTTTTTCCTCTTAAACATCCTTTTTTTTGAGTAAATTGGTTCTAGCTTCAATCAGTGAGATTTTGGCGTGTTGTGGGGCAAGGGGGGGCTTACCTGTACCTTGGACAAGGAGAGATGTGACTAATTTGCTTGCCTTCATGGAAATGCCTTGGCTTAGTGGGTGCTGCAGCTGACAGACTACTCAGCAGACACAGTAGTGCACACTAGTCACAGAATCCTCAATTGCTTTGACTTCTGCGGTATGAAAACACACTGCCTGCTTCTGTGTCCCCCATGTGCTGTATGAGGCAGCTTCTCAAATGCTTTGTTTGGGGTCACTTTTGACCTTGGAGCCTGTTGGTGCCTTGTTCTTTCATTCCCTTCAGAGCCCTTTGTTCCTTCCAGGCTCTGGTAGAGGACTTTTGTCTGTCTGCTGTGCTAGGTCTGTTGGGTGGTGAATGTAGTCAGTGGGTGGGAATCTCTACCTATTTGATAGGCCCTACATCAGGATCTTCTTAATAATGAGTTGTGGTTACTCAGCTGTTCAGTCAGTACTTCCTTCCCCAACCTTAGATGAACTCTGTTTTTCCAGCTTCAGAACAGATGTGCTTCTCAGTGATGTGCTTAGAGCTCTCTGAGTCTATAGCTGACCATGTAAACTTCAGTCCTTCCAGTGGTAGCTGTTGGACATAGCAAAGTGTATGAGATGTTGGCTTCAACATGCTATTCCAGAACAAGCCTCTAGAGTAACCAGAGGCATCCAATCTCCTTTATGGTGATCTTTGTCCAATTAAGAGCCATGAAGCCAAGTCACTGGTTAAGGAAAATGTGCTGTGAGAAAAACTTTAACATCTGTCACTTCAAACCTTAAAAGCATGTGGTTAACCTTCCTAAGAGGCTTTTCATCATTTTTCAAGTTTCTAGGGTCAAAACTAAGCTTGTAATAGAAAAGCATGCTCAGGTATGGGTTAAAATTGTGACAATAAGCATCCCTCTGCACATGTCAAACCTGGTCACTGATGCTGTATTTTATGCTCTGCATCGAGTCTTATACGTAGTGGAGTGTGTGGGGGTCGTGGTGTGGTGGGGGTTTTTTTTGGTGTTTTTTTGTTTGTTTGTTTGTTTGTTTTTGTTTTTTCTTTTTGATTTGTAAGGATCTTTCAGATTTCACAAAGAGCCAGATCCCTTAAGATTGAGTTCACGTGCCCTGGCCTGGCTTGCCTTGCACTGCTTTTCTGACTGCATGACCATTGAGGTAGTTGTGCAGCTAGAAACCATGGTAATGCTTAGCAGTTTCCTTGCTTAACTCATTTGCTGCAGTGAGTTTAGTGGTTTTGTAGACTACTAATTTGTCAGACTCTACTTTTCATGGCTGCTAAAGCTTACAGCACAGGCTGACTAAATCCCCCTTGACTTTTGGTTAACTCCAGCTGAGTTGAGCTGTGTTTGGAATAAAGGTGGTTGGTGTGTCCTGGCCTGCAAACTAAGCTTTGTAGGGAGGGAGACTGTAGAGAAGCCTTTAACCTTGGAAAGGTCCTACCTGGTTGTGTTTAAACACATAGGAAATGGCTCTGGAACCCTTGCTCCAGTAGATGAAAGTGCTGAACAAAAAACTCACTCACTGAGGGAGTTTCATGGTAGAAAGCGCCAAGTCTTGGGACAGTGGCCAGTTCCTTCAGCAAACTCCAGAACTCTTGTTCCTGTAACGAAGGCTTGTGGTGAGTGGTATGAAAATGTGTCTCAAATTTCACAGGAACATGTGGAAACACTGACTTTCAGAAAAGCAGTAGTCCAACCAAAAACGGACTGCTTGTTGCTAAGGAGATCAATGGCAAACTGTAGTAAGTTCCAAAACTCAAAGATCCTGTTGTTTAGCACTCTGGCATTTTAGCACTTTGAAAGAGAAAGTTAGAAGTACACCCATCAACTGAATGGAAAGGGGACAGTTAAATATTTGTGTCTGTAGATGAAGCTAAGTTCAGGTACCTGGAAGACCATGTTCTAAGTTGGTTTTGACTATGGCATATGAAACTGCAGGTGTGGCACCAGTTCAGGGCTCCTCCAGCAATAAGGTTTGCTTGCAGTTTTCTCTGAGAAGTGCTTGGCATGTCTGTCATAAAAAGGGAGAGAGACCTACCTCGTCTTGAACTAGGACAGCATTCAAGATACCTGTGCTGTGGTATAGCCTGAGGTGATTTGACCTCTGGTGCAGGAACTTGGTCCGAGTGGAATGTCTTCTCCTGCTTCCGTGCTTTGGTCTTACCCATATGTGGATAGTACTTTCATGCAGGATCCACAGTTGTTTGCCAGTGTGGTGGTGTCTTTCCTGGGCTGAGAATCATCATCATGCTAAAATCTACATTTAAGAGGCTGTGTATGGCTCCATCTTCTGCTATGGAGCAGCACCCAATGGCAAGAACATAGTTTGGGGGTGGTTGGGTGAGTGCTGAGGGGAAGGACAGGAGTTGTCATGCAGACCTGGAAAACATGGAGTAACGACAAGCGAGAGAAAAGGTTACCTGAAATAACTTGTGTTTCTTCTGTGAACATAAGTAAAAAAACCATACTAGTGTGTGCTTAGACTGTCTGAAGAAGGTGAAGTGAGTCACCAGAAATGCACCTTTTTCCCTATGGCAGTATTGCTTAGTAAGTAGAATTTTAAGCTAAAGGTACTCCTTGATGAAGACTTTTATTGTAGCTGGTCAAGGTACTGTGGGACAGCTGGATTTTGAGACTACATGCAATCTGTTGCTAATTGTAGGCCAAGGCTTATCCTGCAGGCTAAATAAGACCCAGGGACTGACTTAATGCTCCCCCTGGTATGAAGGAAAGATGTTGCTCTCCAGATGAGAGTGTTGACTTTAGGTATTTAAGTATTGTGGTCTGTGTTAAACAGTACTCTCTATTCTCCCATCTTGTGTGCCAGCTCTTCTTCAGCCTCAGCCACTGCCAGTAACTGAATGCTCTACACCCCCAGACACAATTATGCTGCTAACTGCCAGCCAGACTCCTTGCAGCTGTAGAAAGCTGTTTCTTCATGTTTTTGCTCTTGCTAAATGGAACTAAATAACCTGCTAAAGCTGAGGAGGGAGGAGGACTATCCTCCCTGCCTTGGTTCAGTGGCAGCTTGGGAGTGTGATGTTGTGTGCTGTGCTGTCTCCCCTCTTCTCTGCCCAGCTCATTGTTGTCTCTTCTATTGCTGTTCAGGCTTCTGCTGTGGAATAAAAGTCCTTTTGTGTGGGGCCGCAGTGTGGTGCCTTTCAGCTCCTTGCTGGCAATCCAGCCTGTTGAATTCCCAGGCATAAGCTGCTGGCAAGTGGAAGGGAGAAAAGCAGACATATGCAGTGGAGCGAGGAACTTCCATCTCGTTCATATTAATGCTGCCAAGAACAGAGCTATCCTTGGGCTCTAGGACAGCCTTTCTTCCCCTCCTTGTACCACCTGCTTTCAATGTACACAGCAAATTCTGATTCTTCTCCAAAAGCCTCCTTAGCTGTGTGCATCCTGCTGTGTGATATGCGCAAGTGAAGGTTTATGTGCCCCATATTCCCTTGGGTCTGCAGGGGCTCTAGCCCAGCTCTCAAGTTCATGTTCAAGCAAGGACAGGCTGAAAAATTTCAGGGACCCCAGTGGGATGACGTACATAGGCTACAAGACCTCGTGTATGTTTTGTCTCTGTGTGTGCTACTAATGACATGCCTCTGCTGAAAACTGCACATGGTTTTCAGGCCTGAAGGGAACAAAGGCCCTAATGCTGCTTTTGGAAGCCCAGAAGAAATGTCTGATCCAAGCTCTAAACAATCTAACTAGTGATGTGTTTGTGGGGAACCTACATCCTTGATGTAGCCAAAGCTAGAGATCACGTCAGAAGGGAACAGAGTGCATCCCTAGGATTCAAGAAGGAAGTAATTTAAAAGGAAGTAGGCGTTTAGGGAGAATCACAAAACATGGGTTAGGGCAATACAAAATTATATCAACTGACCTGGCAGCTGGTTTTCGTGGGGCAAGGCTCATTCCCTGCCTGTAGTTGTTAGCCCTTTTGAAAGGGGGAAGCTCTGAGCAAGCCTGAGTTGGATGGTGTGTAAAAACAGCTGACAGTGTCATACTTTAGGAACCATGCTGACCTAAAGACAGTTGTCTTCTCCCTTCCCCTTCCTTATCCAGTAATGGTGGTGACGAGTAAGTGTCTTGTTTGCTGTTTTGTGAACGACCTCTGGGTCTTCTGGAGGGATGTGGGGGAACTTCATTGTTTAGACTTGCTGCACCCTGTGGCACATCCCAGGCTTGCCAGGGCACAGAGGGCGGCCTTATGCCAGCAAACAGGCTTTGCAGAGAAACTTCCCTCTCCTTTTTACTGGCAGTGGCACTGTATTGCAGTTGTCTTGCCCCACCACGAGGCCCTTGTCCCTTGTTACAGTACGTCTGTAAAGCCTTAACTCTTATTTACGTAGCACAGCTGGTGTGCTAAGGAAGTAACTACAGAGAGAACTTACACAGCAGTGTAGTTGGTGTCTGTTGTGGCTCTTAGTCCCGGCACAAGGGGTAGTGTATCAATTTACCCACTACAGTTCCTCTTAGTGGTGCCTCTCAGTAAAGAGCTGCATGAGGGGCCTGTCCACAACTATCAGTAGAGTAGAATACAAGTCTTAAAGTAGCACAGCCTAGCAGGGTGATTCATGACTTGCCCAGGAATAGTACGTTTGCGTGATAAGTGAGGGGTGTACCTGAAAATGGAGCTGTGCTCCTGATTCCTGACAATTATTCAACCTGTCAGAGCTATTGCATTGTTTTTTGGCTGTATACGTTGGCTTGCAAATAGCTGAAGAAAATAATGTCTGAGCTCTTGTTTATAAATAGCAACAAGCCTTAAAGAGCTGAGGGAGAGGGCAGAATATGGTACACTTGAGACCCCTCAGATGCCCAGTCACCTCTATGTACACTGCAGCAGGGGAGGAAGAAGGCCAGGGCACTGGCTGTCTTTGTCTGAACTTACCTCTAACACGTCCTCAGCCATTGGTGAGATCAGTCTGACTGGGGCTCTTGCTAATTGTCTTTTTTTCAGGTTGTCAAGACAATTGGCCTGCGAGAGGTCTGGTTTTTTGGACTTCAGTATCAAGACACCAAGGGCTTCTCAACATGGCTGAAATTGAACAAAAAGGTATGTTTGCTCCAAACTTTCACTTTTCCTTATTTACGTCTCTGGGAGTGCAGAGGCAAATTCAGTCTCTGTGCTTCTGTCAGGGTTCTGTTCTTGCCTATCTGTGCACCGGAAGTACTGTGAGATTAGTGAGTTGGTGTTGTGGTGTGCACATACCCCCTCCCCGAGGTGTACAGAGTCACGGTGCCTGACCTGGTCTTCCTGCATATATAGTTCTGTTTGTTATCTGGCCAGATCTGTTATCCTTTCTGGTAACATGCAGATGTGATGCTCATTGTGAGCATCTTAGTTGGGAGAGAAACCTGGAAAGTAACTTACCTAGCACTGATCACAACTACTGGCCTGTCGTAATTCCTGTGGGGAGAAGTGATAAGGTTTTTAGCAGTAAGTAATTGAAAATCCTTACTTTTCTGCCCACTCACTACTTCATTGGAAAGGAGAAATTTTTTCCTAGTGCATGCTTGTGTTCTTGTTTGTAAACCTGCTCCCCTTCACTTGGTATACAGGCTATAAAATCTGCTAACTCTGTTCCAGGTAACAGCGCAGGATGTACGCAAAGAAAGCCCCTTGCTTTTCAAATTCCGTGCGAAGTTCTACCCAGAAGACGTGGCAGAGGAGCTGATTCAGGACATCACACAGCGCCTTTTCTTCCTCCAAGTGAAGGAGGCAATTCTGAATGATGACATTTATTGTCCTCCAGAAACAGCCGTTCTTCTGGCTTCTTATGCCGTCCAGTCCAAATATGGAGACTTCAACAAAGAGGTGCACAAGTCTGGCTACCTTGCTAGTGACAAACTGCTCCCACAGAGGTAATGAACCTGAATAATCTTAGACCTTTTCTGCCTTAAAGGGTTTGGGTTTTTTATTTGTTTGTTTGGGTTTTTTTTAAGTGTAGGAGGTGTTTTGATTGACTTGATAAAATATAGCCTGGTGCCTTTTTGAGGATTTAGATTAGTATATATTTAATTAGGAGCTTTAATCTTAAACATCCTATTGCTACTCTGAAAATCTAACCAGAAGTAGTGAGAGAAGCTCCAAAACAAAAAAATATGCTAAAAGGAGAAGCACAACTGAATAAAACTTATCATTTGTCAGAAGTCTTAATATTGACCATTGTGTCTCTATCTAGCCCTATAATAAAACTGTATTTGCTGGAATATCTTGGGGGGGAACTGGGATGGAGTATTTAATGAAGCATTATTATAGAGTGATGTGACTGTGTGCATATATAAATGCAGTGCTTGGTCTTCAAAGTCCTATATACTCTTTCTAGGGTTTTGGAGCAGCACAAACTTAACAAGGACCAGTGGGAGGAGAGGATCCAGGTGTGGCATGAGGAACATCGAGGAATGATTAGGTAACTGATGCAGTATGAAACTGCTGTATTGAAAGTAGTGTGAAATATGTTAGTGTGTAATGTATGAATGCATACAAAAATCTGTGGCTTGCTTCAGGCTGAGTTAGCATTCTTCAGGTTATTTTGCTCAGAATAACTAGGTTCATGTGCTTCTGCCCTTGGCTGGTCCACATCAGTTGGCTGTTCTTAGTAAAGAAGACTGAGCTTGCAGAGTTTGTAATTATTTACTGGGGTGATGCTTAGAACCTTTGCCAGCTTGTTGCTTCTCTGTCCATATAGGAAGATAGCACCTTCTTGCTCTAATGACTTATAGACTCAGAAAAGAATATCTGCTTTCTTTTTACATGCTGCAGAGAAGATGCTGTCTTGGAGTACTTGAAAATTGCACAGGATCTGGAAATGTATGGTGTGAACTACTTCAGCATTAAGAACAAGAAGGGCTCTGAACTCTGGCTAGGTGTAGATGCTCTTGGACTAAACATTTATGAGCAGAATGATAGGTAATAAACTCCCTCTCTTCATCATTGCATTCAACTTCTTTCTAATATAAAGGTATTCAAAATTAATTTCTTCTGGAGTTCAAGTCTTTAAGTAAACTCCACAATTTCTGTATCATTCTTGGCTATGCTTTTGACATTGACAGAATAATCCATAAAATATGCTTCTTTGGACCAACAAATACAAGAAATTGGCAAATCTTATCAAGCTAGTTTTACTTGTATTCCTAGTCTTCCTGCCATAGATGCATTCTCCAGTTCTGTTTTCCATTTAAAAAAACAAAAAGCAGGATTGAAAAACTGCTTCTTATATTTGTAGTTTGTCTGCGTGACTAATTTTGTTTGCTGATTTCAGTTAACGTAAGAGCACTGAAATATGAGGGCAGATTTGGTAGAATTTTGAGGTTTATATTTTAAGTCGAGAATTTTGAATGACTTCAGGCTCACTTATTTCTTTTTACTTCCCATTTCTGCAGGCTAACACCAAAAATTGGATTCCCTTGGAGTGAGATCCGAAATATCTCATTCAATGACAAGAAATTTGTTATCAAGCCTATTGACAAGAAAGCACCAGTAAGAAGCAACATTCAAATTAAACTTTCAGCATCTTGGCTGAATGATCTCTATTTTGGTTTTCATCAATAGTGTCAATGCTGATGTAAGCAGGGAAATCTGTTCAGGGCAGTATGTACAGAATGGGTATAGTGGCAGTAGTGTGATAGTTGTGACTTGTTTCTGGCTAGGAGGGTGGACATTTATTCAGTATAAGCTTAAACTGTTAAAAGTCAGTGGTAGGGAGAACCTCTTTGCTTAGGGTTTCTGATTCTTCTAGGGCTGTTCAGATTCTCTGATAATACAGTTAGGGATCTGAGGCATCTCTGTTAATGGTGAATGGTTTTGTTGCGGTCTGTTGGCTTTGGTAGTATGTGGGATGGTCTTTTGCAGGTTTGCACTTACTTGAAGCAGAAGCTTTAGGTCATTTTGTAGGGTATGGTGAGTTTCTTTTCCTTGCAAATTTATACTGAATGTAAATGCTTTCATCTTGAAGGCCTAAGAATTTCCTCTGCTAGCCAGTACCTTCTGCTCTCCGCAGTATTCTTGTTGCGTTGCTGATTGGAAGCATTTCCCTGATGCCATTGCTCCTTTTTAATGGAGTGAAGTTATTCATCCGTTGGTCATAATGTTTAATACCTTTTCTGGCATAAGACGATGTTATACTTGATGTGGCTGACCAGGCTTTGAATAACTAAGTTGGAAGAGAGGTGGGAGAAGCCACAGTCTCAGTGTGCCTGGTGAACCAGCCCTGCTGGTGTTTGTAGTGGAACGGTGACGCTGTCGCTGTGTGCTTGGCACTAGGGGTGTGTCACAGTGAAACCCAGCACACTGGAATGACACGTTGGGTGCTTCTGCCCTGTGTAGGTTTGTCAGTTTGAAATACCTTCCTGAAAGAAAAGTGTCTAACTGGAACCACCAATTCTACAATTAGACAATAAGACAATTCTGCAATTAGACAATTATTCTTAGCAATTAGACATTGTTAAGAAAAGCTGGCTAGCAATTCTAGAAAGCTTGGGGTTTTGGAGCATATTGCATCCACAGGGGATTCTTAGGCTGAAAGAACAGGTCTAATGCTGCCTTTTTCTTGTCCCAAGGACTTTGTATTCTATGCCCCTCGGTTACGGATTAACAAACGAATCTTGGCCCTTTGCATGGGGAACCATGAGCTCTACATGCGCAGACGTAAACCAGACACCATTGAGGTGCAGCAGATGAAAGCACAGGCTCGGGAGGAGAAACATCAGAAACAGATGGAGAGGTTGGTAGAGTTCTGAGTAACCTGGACTTGATCAATCACTGCACAAGTAGCATCATGTGCTAGGTAAATGGCTGGCAATGCCTTAATCTGCTTGAACCAAAAATAGAACAGATTGATTTCTGCTTCAGTAGATCTAATGAGTTGAAGGTAATGGCACTCATCACAAATGTGACTCATTACTTTCTTGGAGTTAAAGATTTGTCTGTCCATTTGATGGGACTAATACATATTTTGATATATGGAGATTTCCTTTATAACGTTGCTGTTAAGATGAATGCCAGCAGAGCTTTATATTTTTGCACAAACTCATCATCTGAGTACTGTAATGCACATCTCTTGTGTGCTCATGGCTTTACTAGGAAGTGCTCCAGTCTGGGTGATAGTTTGAAATTACATTTTGACCTCCTCCCAATAGAGCCCTGCTGGAGAATGAGAAGAAGAAGAGGGAGTTGGCAGAAAAGGAGAAGGAGAAGATTGAACGTGAGAAAGAGGAGCTAATGGAGAGACTCAAGCAAATTGAGGAGCAAACCAAGAAAGCTCAGCAAGGTAACATGAAATCTTCCAGTATTTCCTTAGATGCATAGTCTGAGTAAGAAGGGTTCAAATAGTAGAGCTATGAGCATCTCTGAGCTATGTGTCTCTCCAGTATTGTGTGCTAATTGGTGTTAGGGCCCTGGTTTAGCCTCCTGAAGCTGAAGGTAAGTCCTCTGTATGCAGTTGCTGAGAAAGGATTTGCATTAAAGAAATAGATGGCAGCCAAGATGCCTCTCTCTGGAAGAGGGAGTACCTTGCTGTTGTTCCTGTACAGGCTGGAAGCTTTATCCCAGGATATCTGTAGAGGAAGGAGTCAAAAAGTGTAGCAGGGATCACGCCAGACAATACTGTGATGATTACTGTCTAATTGCTTGGCCAGAGTTACTGTGGTGTTGCCCAAGTGAAATGCTTTTCCACCCTTAAGAATGTAATTTTGGGATGAGTGCTTCCACACAAATCAATTGGAGTTGGAACAGGCCTGGCTCTTAGTCTTCCAGCTCCAGTTACAGTGTGAAAGAGAGGAAAGGGGACAGTTGCTCACATCTCTCCTTTACCTGTTCCTCTGAAGGAAAACCCTTGTCCAACAGGTAGGCATGAGGGCGTTTTCCTCTTCTCCTGCCATTCTTTACTTGATCTGTCTTGCAATGTGCTCCCCTATTCTTTCAGAACTGGAAGAACAGACCCGCAGAGCTATGGAGCTGGAACAGGAGAGAAAACGAGCTCTGGAGGAAGCAGAGAAACTGGCTAAAGAACGCAGAGAAGCAGAAGAGGCAAAGGATGCCCTATTGAAAGCATCCCATGATCAGCAAAAGACCCAGGAACAGCTGGTAAGTCAGCGAGCTAAAAATCCAGTAGGGAAAATAGTGAAAGGGAGGCGTCCAAGCTCTTGACACAAACCAGGCTATGAATATAGTGAGGAAGCACTGTATTCATAAGTTCTTTAATTTTTAGCCTCAAGCAGATGATCATATGTGTAAATACAAGTGTATTTGTACAGTAGATTTGTAGTGCCTTTTGCCCTTTTTTTATGTGATTGTATGAGTGTAGAGCTTTCCCTGGTTTGGATTCAAAGAATTGACTTCTGTAACTCTGCTTGGATGAGAAGGAAAAAAAACCAACCCAACAACCAAGAAACCCCAACCCACAATGAAATACAAAACTTTTTTGGCTTCCTTTCCTCTTGCATCATGGAGATATTGGTGGAATTGAAGTTAGCAGGAAGACTTTCTTCTTATTGGAAAGATGTTAGATATAGTGGTTTGATTCAGGACTTGGACGAAATGCTTCATTGAGCAAGTACTTTGGGTTTTGTTCTCACTAAAAGCCTTTCTTCTGCAGGCTGCTGAGATGGCAGAACTCACAGCTAGGATCACACAGCTGGAGCTGGCCAGGCAGAAGAAAGAGAGTGAGGCCCAGGAGTGGCAGCAGAAGGTAAAGCAGAATCTGAACAAATGGGAGTACTTTTTGTGGAATTGCTCTTCATTCTGGGTCATGATCTAAACTACTACACTAGATTCCACACTACACTGAACTTTTGCAAACTTGAGGCTGTTGTAAATCCCAGCTTTGGTTTTCTTGGTGGAATGGGTGACTAATCTATATAGCAATATTATGACTAATTAGGCCTGTAGCTCATTTTCTATTTATTGTAACCATTCTTTGAATCTCTGAAGTGTTACCCAGCAAAACTTTTGCAAATGATGGTGGCTGAGTAGCTTTGGAACATACGCCTTCTGAGGTGCAAGGTTTCCTGTAGCAACACTGAGTGATGCTTCTGTGAAAAATCTCAGGCACTCAGGAGTGTACTGACTGACTCACTGTGGCATGCCCTACTGCAGGCACAGATGGTGCAGGAGGACCTAGAGAAGACCAAAGAGGAGTTGAAGACTGCCATGAGCACCCCTCATGTCACTGAACCCATGCACTCTGAGAATGAGCACGATGATGAGCAGGATGAGAACGCAGCAGAGGCCAGTGCTGAGTTGCGGTCAGAGGCCACCATCAAGGACCGCAGTGAGGAGGAGCGAACCACTGAGGCAGAGAAGAATGAGCGGGTCCAGAAACACTTGAAGGTAAAAAGTTGGCAGCAGAGAGTATGTGTGTCTGGGTGCTGCTTCTTTTTTCTCACCACTAATTGCAGCTGGGAGGTATTACTGTTACTTAAAAAATGAAGGGAGAAGTGGGGAAGAGAGGATCATGGTCTTGCCAGGATAGCTGCTTAACTATTGAGTAGAGAGGCAGATCTTATCTCCTGGCACTTGACTGCCATTTCACTGGAACTAGTGAAGTATTTTTGAAGCAGTGCCAACAAGCAGCATCTGTCAGGCATAGTGTGCTTTGTGTGAGTATTGCCAGCCATCTGACAGCTGTTTATAGCCCTGGCTGCAATGAATCAAAGAACTTGGTCTGGTTCCTATCAAGAAGCTGTCTCTAGCTCTTATGTGGGTTGCATTGCAAAACCCTGGGAGTATGCCCCTAGAGCTCAGCATGGAGAGAGCAGTACTGCACCATCTTCTTGTAAGGAGCTCCAATGTTCTGGTGTTGAATTCCAAGCATTTTGTTTGCTGCCTAACTTGCATCACACTTTGCTTGTTCTGCATCATTCTGTGGTGGTTATACAGACACTTTATCTTCTACAGCAAGTTTCTTTTCTGGTAGAAAGCTAGTAATTTCTCAGATTCTGCAAGATGTTCCTGTTGTCTTTAGGGATCTCTCCACTTGACTATTCTTCTAAAGTACATACATTGGAGATAATCTTTCTTACTGTGCTCATACAAAGATAAGTAGGGTGACAGATTGCCTGATGTTTTCTACCTTTAAATGTTAGGGAGAAATATTAACAGCTTGCACAAAATAACAGAACTGTTCAGGTCAGAGCGGCCTTCAAACAATCATCTAGTCCCACTTCCTTGCTCAAGCCAAGTCAACTAGAGCAGGTTGGCCAGAACTGAATACATGTGGCTTGTCTGTTTCCCGTCTCTGTTGGTACTGAATCTTTAGGGGGATCAGACAAAAGCTGCTTGTCCAGCTTTGAGTCTCCAGCTTGTATAACCTGTTGCTGTTTCCCCTTCTCCAAAGGCTCTCTCCTCAGAGCTGGCAAATGCTCGGGATGAAACCAAGAAGACAGCAAATGACATGATCCATGCTGAGAACATGCGTCTGGGCCGAGACAAGTACAAGACCCTCCGTCAGATTCGTCAGGGTAACACCAAGCAGCGCATTGATGAGTTCGAGTCCATGTAAACTCTCCCCTGCACCTGCTGCCCTGCACTCTCTTCTCCTCTCTTTCCCATCCTCTCCCATCATTCGCTCATAATTGTGCTCTGCTGGAACCACTACAGAAGAGTGACCATGGTCTTATTTATCAAGTTTCGGGCAAATGCTGGAGTTAAGCAACAGAAGAAAGAATAGTATTTACATCTTCCTGGGGTGACTTGGGAAAGCAAACGTGTTGGAGCTAATCTGAAATTGTTTGGCTTGGGGTAGTCTCACTGTGTTGGGTTTGGTGTTGCTCGCTGAAGTGGCTGTGTTGCTGTCCTCTCCCTTGGTGGGGGGAGGCCAGCAGATACTTGTGCTGCATTACGTACACTCAAGAGCTGATCGTCTGACACTGCCTTCCTACTAACCTGCACAAGCTTCAGGATTAATTTTAGTAGCCAGGATCTGAATTTCTGACTTAATGCAGGGTCTGAATCATGTAGTTGAGAAGGGGAGACTGGAGGTTAGGAAGAATGATTGTAGGTAAAATATGGACTTTCTTTCTAAAAGACCAAAGCTTTTGTCCTACAAATATAAGCAGACCAAACAGATTCTGTGGTGTTCCTGCTGGTATTACCTTTTGTTGCTTAATGATGGAATTTTGAATTTCCTAATTATGAGGAGGCCTTTGGAATGTTTCCACTGATGCAGTGTGGTTTGGAGCCTCAAATTCGCTGCTTTTTGTCTCTGGTAAATGGCTTTGTTCACCATCATTTGTCTGACTTGAATGTAACCAGTGAGGCAGAGATAGCTGAAGTACATAACCTTCCTTTTTGGTTTTGCCAATGAAAACCTGAAGTGGGAAGTAGAAATGTAAAAGACTAAAAATTCCTGTAGCAGTATTTTCCCTTGCTGAACCAATACTTTTCTAGTTATGTGAACATGATTTCAGGGTTTTCCATAAGAGGCCTTTTTAGCACATAGTCATTGGTGCCTTATGACTGTGTATAGATCTACTGTAGCTCAGATATCTTTAGTTTAAACTAGATGCAATCATAAAAAGTGATCAGCAGCTGGGGACCAAAAACTACTCTCGTATCTGGGTCATGTACAGGACTGCATCTGTCTTCCTGGCTTCAAGCAGCGTTTGAGGGGAGAGGATCCTGAGACACTTGCCCAATTGCTGCCTTAATCCTCACTAGCATTCTGCCAGATCTGTGGCTCAAGTGCTTTTCCTTCCCCAGAAGGATGCTTTGCCCTTTTGTACCTTTGAGAACAGAAGGCTCTGTCTCTTAGAAATGGGGCACAAGTGGTTTTGAGACTGGTCCTGAGAGCCACTTGTGCCAGTTACTCTCATAACTAATCATGTCTGTCATCCAAGCTGTCCATCCTGTAGATACCCAGCATCCTCCCTACTATTTATTGGGAGGAAATAGCCATGTGTGCTCAGGGCTGAATTGGATTTTTGCCTTGATCCTTGCTAAAAGCAACTGCTAACCTTCAGGAGAGGCCTCTAAAAACGGATTTCACCTAAAGTGAAGTCCTCCTTTGCTTTGCCTTGCTTGGATTAGCCTGTCCCTATAGGAAGTCACCAGGTTAACCTGTGATTTATTTTCTTGCCTAGCATGATCCCAAATCTTGTGACTTGCTCAGTTTTGTGGATTCTCCCTTTTTATGGTGTCACTGCTAACGGTGACAGAAGGGAAACATCTGAAAGCTGGAACATTTTCAGCTCCCTGCTGTATGGGAAAGGGTAAAGGGGGACTGTGCCAAAAAAGAAATGTTCACAATAGTGTTAACAAACTGCAGTATTTACCCAGGAATTCCTTGGGTTGCTGGAAACAACCTCACCAGTGCTGTATTTTATTTTTTGGAAGCAATGCAAGTCTGTGTGGGGATCCATACAAACACCAACTAACCTCTGTTGGAAGCAACACGCTAAGCTATGCTCCTAAACATCCAGATGTGTCATGTGGGAGCTCCCTGCTCTCCCCTGGACACAGCACGCTTTTGGGGGGGCACATGGCATGGACAAGCTTTCTGTTGGCCGAGAACACATCCCTCAGTACTTTGAAAGTCCCAAATGAACAATTGCAGTTAAATTGTCAGACCTAATTGGTGTATTTCTGTACTGAAGGTGATTGGCACTCACTCTGCGTGAGTCTCGTTACTGGGGAATGGACAATTTTTACACTTCTGTTTTGGTGCTTAAAAGCTGGTTCTCAGCACTTCTGCTCTGTCCATGGTGACTATTGATGCATTTGGGGGAGAAAAGCCTTTATTACATTTTAACAATTTCCTAACAAGCTGATGTATGGTGCCTGGAATATGTGTTCAAATAATAAACCAGTAAACCTTTTCTGCTTTGATGGGTCACACAACACTGCTGAGCTCATGTATTATGATGTTGGCATGACTTCTGTTAATAGGGTTTTTTAAACGTTCTAATTCCACACGGTCCAATACAGGAATAGAACGGCTTGTGCCAGTGACTCCACCTAACTCTTTGTAGTTGTTTCAGCCCTGCCTTCTTCTTAACCAGTATTATATTCCAGTGGTATCTAATGATATTTGATTTCAATACTTCTAGCTATGCACAATTAGAAAATATTAGTCAAGGGATGGAGGATATGTTTATGGTCCTCCTTCCCGTGGAAATGTATACTGTATTGTAAAGAAATGATATTTTGCAAGAAAACTAATGTAAGAAGCTTTCAGTATTACAGTGAGATTTGTAGGCACATTTTTTATTTGTTAGAATACAGTGAATAGTTCTTCTTCCTCTCCATGTTCCAGTTTAATTGGATATCTACTCCTTTTGGGGGTGGGGGGAGGGAAGTACTTTATCAAATGTTTGCCTGGCTTGTTTTTTCTTGTTTTATTTTTTGTTGCTGTAAATTATGTTGAAGGTTTTTGACCAATTTATTTCTGGATTATAATAAAACATCAATTCCTTAAGGTTGTGGAGTAATTCATGAGTCTATGTGCTTATCTGCAGAGAGAACCTTGATATTAAGGCATTTTTTTTTCCTGTTTGGAGGAGTTGTTAAAATCTATACCTTGTTCTTCCTGAAGTGCCAATAAAGTTCAGAGAAATTCAGCAGATTGTGTCTGGCTGGTTACTGAAGGCTTGCTTTGAGCCTAGTGCTGTGTCTGCCAGCTGAGCAGGTCTATCCTGTGGTGCTCAGAAATCAGCCTGGTAGCTCCCTCGCAAATAAGGAGCTTTTACGTGCAGCCTGAAAAGCAGCTGCTTGAACAACAGCTCTTCTCCCCCCCCAACCCCTCCAAGCAGTCTGACTGGAGCCAGTACTGGAGTTCACATTTCTTTGGGGAGGCACTGAGTATAAATGTTCAACGTCCAGATGGATGGGTTGGATGGAGGGGGAAGAGCTGCTCTTGGCGAGTGCCCGCTGTGCCAAGTGTGCATCCACCACCAGGTCAGTGTGGAGAGGGTGGCTGGGCCTTGGTGCTGCTGCTTGCTCCGACACTGTGAGGTCTGTCCTGCCATCACCCTGGACTGGGCATTTCAGCACACTTTGCTTTGCAGCCACTTTGTGGCTGTCCCTACCTGTGTTCCCACTGTCTCAGGACGGGCTCAGGCAATGGCAGAGCAAGGCTGCCCTTTGTAAGGCAGGGAATTGCAAGGATGTGGTCTCCAAATTCTGATTTATTTTGATGCAGACAAGTCCTGCAGGGACTTCTCCGGGTAGATGAGAAACTTAATGGTTGTTTGTTCAGGCTAACATGTTTGGAGGGAAGCACGAGCATTTTTCCAGCATCCAAAACTTGATAATGCAATGTACAGGGTAAGGTATGATAATTGTAGGCAGTTGTATGGCAGCTGCTTGAACATCTACAAAGACTGACTGTCTCCAATGAGAAATTGTAGAACACCTGAGGTATGGCTTTTTTGCCCTGTACAATCAGTGTGACTGTTCTGTTCCATGCCAGCTTTGCAGCTATACATAACTCAATCTTGGCCATACAGTCTAAACATCTTATAACAGTGTATAATCAGAGCATGTGACAACTGGCAGAGAGCAGTATAATTATTTTGCCACTGATGTCAACCTGTAACTGCTGTGTAGCCGTAGGCAAGTTGATGCCACATGTGATGTTAATGTCTCACTTGCAGAAAAATAGTTTATCTGTAAGAAAAATGCCCCATCCCTAGAAATATTCTACTTCAGGTTGGATGAGGCCCTGAGCAACCTGATCTAGTGAGTGGCATCCCTGCCTGTCACCAGGGGATTGGAACCAGATGATCTTTAAGGTCACTTCCAACCCAAGGCATTCTATGAAAAAGTATCTGGCCCTCAATGCATGAAATGTTAGGCTGAGGCTGGCTTTTGTCTTGCAGGTTTGCAGCTCTAAGTGCAGTTTGTAGACAAGGGAGCAGGTCCCCATGTCTGAACAATGAATAAATGAACATGTAGTGCCAGGTGATGGTCTCGGAACATTACTAGTAATGTTAAGATGGAGTTTTTCAGGATAGATGGCAGGATGAGGTGGGTATAGCAAAAAGTGGAGGGAAGAATGAGGAGGAGATATTAAAGAAAGAGTAGTGCTGAAACTGCAAAAAGCAATACTGATGCTCCTGGAAGGGGCTGTACCTCCCTCTTCTGGTCAGAATGCACTTGCTCTGAGCAGGTGTTAATACACAGCTTTCGAGTGAGCAGAGCTAGTTGAAAAATTACAAGCACCCATGATTGCTATTTCCTGTGTTTGTGCATTATCCTTTAAAGAAATGCAAGCTGAGGTTGATCTTGAGTCACCACGACTGACTGAAGAGGGTGTGAAATACACTGCTCTTGAGCTGGGAGGTTATGGTGAAGGCTGTCTGTACCCCACGTACAGCAGTATTGCACTCCCATCCATCTTTGAAGCATCCTTGACTGGATGCTTGAAGGAGAAGCATCTGCAAGTGAAGGTCTTGGCTGGGGCACTGTAACTTCTTAGTGGCCTTCACCCAGCCAGGCAGCAGCTACGTTGCTGGAGGTGGCTGCTGTCTAGAAGCCCTGTTGTGAATTTATTGTGCTTCCTTGTTGCAGTGTTAGCCCATCTCTAATTGCAACTCTGCCCTCCTGCTTCCACTGGTAAAAATCTGACCCTTGCTCCTTTTGTTTGTGTCATTGTCAGGAAGGTTGCTGAACATCTAGAGGAAGGTAAGAACAGGAAAACAGTAGATTTATTTGAGAGATCTTGTTTGAGAGATGTAGAAACTGAGGCACATTTACAGTCTTCGTCAAATCAACACAAATTGTCCTGTTTGCTTTTATTGGGAACTTGCTCTGGAACAGGAAGGGTGGTTGATGGGCTTTTATAGTGACAATGGGGAAAGGGAATTTTAGTTTTGTTCAGTGCTTTAGTTCTGTGTGAGCAAGCAGCCTATATCTGCTTTCCTACAGGAGTATTTGTGAGGCAGTGGGCTTGTTAGGAGGAGAGGCTGTTCTTGCTTTTCCAGTTAAGGAAGGCTGCCTTCTGGAAACCTTCATTATTCCTGGGTCTGCGTGCCTGCTGCTCTGACTGCAGTCCCTGAGACTTCACCCATGGGAACAGCATGGGCTTGCCTCTATCTACAGCTGAATAGCATGGGCAGGGACCGAGCCAAGGCAGCTCTGCTTGCGGGCAAGGAACTCTAAGAGTGGTCAGAGGAGGTATGTCAGAGGTCCAAGTGTGCTTCTGGCTGTGGAGGGCTGCAAAGGTTGTTATGTAACTTCTGGTTGGACCAGGGCACTGCTGATTTCAGTGTTTACTACTTGTGCAGAAATCGGGGATGAGGTGGAGGTAATGGCAGCTCAGATGTGTTTTGGACATTTGCATGAGAGTCCCTAGACTGGGGGAGGGTTGCCAAATTATTTGGTGCGTGGTGCAGAAAATATTGGATGGTATTTCAAGCTAGAAAACCACTTCCCTCTCAGCATGTGCCAAAACATGTCTGGATGTGTAGGCACAGCCACTGCGCTGACAGAGCACGGCCTGGTGGCAAGAAACTGGGGAGGGGAGGAAATGTGCCCGTGTGCACTTCTGTTAACTTAGCTTCTGCCAAACCTCACATGAAACAAAGCTAAAGATTCTCTTCAGCTGTGTCTGGCCTGCTCATAAAGTATGTGCTGACCTGTTAAGCAACATTTTGAGAAGTTTTTTCAAAGCGCTGGATTTTTTGCTTAGCTGATTTTGTTGGTTGTTGTTTGGTTTGGGTTGTTTTTTGTTGGTGGGTTTGTTTTTTGTGAGAGGGGTGGTTATTTGCAAAGCTTTCTATTTTTGTGTCCTGGGCTAAATGAACACTGGTTTACTCTGGAAAGGCTGCATTTACTTCTAGGCTTGCTGCCAGATAGAATGGAGGGAAAAGGAGATCTTGCTTCTGCCCTTTCTCAGCGTTTCAAAGACGTTAGGACACGCTATCCAAAATCCGTAAGGGCCTGATTGTCTCCTGCCCCAGTGGGATTGTTCTTGCTCTCACCAGGCGACAGTAGTCCCCTTTGCTGCACCTCCCCTCCCTTCTCAAACCTGACTTCCCTCTCTTCCATCAGGTGACATTGACCTGTCACTTGCTGTGCTCTGAGTTCCTGGCAAGGAGAGAGGTCAGTGCCAGGCAAACACACAAATGTCCTTGCTGTGGAAACTGCTGCGCATATATCCAGTGTATCTCTCAATTCAAGGTTTGCTGGAGAGATAAGATGCTTTGTGGTTTGCTTGTATATGCTCTGGCCCTTTTCCTTGCGTCTCTCTTGGCAAGCCTTGCTTCCCTTCAATGGAAATGACTGAGAGACAGAGCTGGGCTGTCTGCTGCATCTCTGTAGTGCCTGAAAAACAAAGGCAGAACTGGTCGGAGTCTCTCAGCTGCAAAGGCTGCACAGAGTGATTCTAAATTCAGGGGTGAGATGCAGCCCAAGAATTTGGGTTTGAAGGCTGAAGTTCTCAGGGCAGCTTGTAGGAGATAGCAAATGGCTCAGAAAAGCTGACCTGAAAGTGAGGGGCCACCGAGCAGGGCCACTGGCCAGAGCTGCATTCAGCTGAACAAACCACGGGCCTCCCTGCCAGCTCTCCTCTGGGATACAAGCAAGGGTGGGGAGGGAAGCTTTCGAAGGACATTCTGCGAATGATTTGAAATGAAGAATTTTTACATTAACTGCTTTTGAGGGGTGAAATTACAGAGAAGTCTCAGTGATTCTGGGCATGGCTGGGCCATCTGATGTGCACCCATGCCTGCTGCTTGGCATCCCTGCTTTGGCATTATGCCATTGCCCTGCTGCTCTCAGGAACGTGCCGTGGTGACCTCTCAGTAGATGGCAGCTCTCACTGACTGGGATTGGGGGTAGAATTTACTTTGGATTAAAGTTCTAGTGATACTCAGTGGTTCATCCCACCCTCCCTGCACTCAGAGCTGCTGACCTGAACAAAACCTGAGGGGCAAATCCTGCAGCAGGAAAAAAGTAAAAGCATTTGTAGTATGAGCTGGGACTGGCATGAGGATGCTGTGAGGCTGTGAGTGCCTATGGCCAAGCTTATCACGTATTGAGCTGGGAAGTGTCACCCATGTTCAGCAAAAGGAGTGAGGCTTTGGTCGGTGATGCCCTGCAAATACAACTCCACGTTTTCTCAGCTCATGTCCCTCCATAGCAGAGCCCCACTTGTTCCTCCCGTGTGTATCATGTTGTGGGAGCACAACTGCCCAGCTTACCCTCAGTAAGCAGTGGGAGGTGGAAAGAAATAATTCTGTGTGCTGCTCTACCAGGTGCAAAATGACAGGTGATTTTAGAAATGTGATTTCCTCCAAAGAATGGGTTTTTTTCTTTTTTAATCCTTTATGCATTGCCCATGGATTTCCCCACTGGGGCTGAGGGGTTGAATGCTTGAACACTTGCCTTTGAAACTATTGGACTGAAGAATGGATTTCCCGCACAGCTTATAGAAAATTCTAGAAAATACTTGCATTCCTAAATGTCTTTAATGTTTTTTTTTTTTCAGAAAGCTTAAGCATCCCCTTCCAACCTGAAAGTTTTGGGTGAAAAATTTTCATTTTGGGGTGAAAAACCAAAACTTTCCACTTATCTTCAGAACTATGAATCCACTGTGTGTGTATGTGTGTTGAGGGAGACATTTTCTATCCAGTTCTCACGCTGTAGTTTCTTTCCCCTGTACGGATTGATTAGAGAGTCCAGTATTTAGGGTTTTTGCTTATACTGGCTACTAATGTGTTACTGCATTAAAAAAACTTGATTAAAGCAGATAGCCTACCAAACAGTGAGCTGTTAATTTGGTATTAGGGGCAATTCAGGCTTTTGAAATAAGAGCTGTTCCCAAACTCCACAGAAGCTGTCTGCTGCTGCAGTTTGGGTCCTCTTGGGCAAATTAATTTATTCCCAGAAACACCATCACTGGTATAGTCTACCTTCCTCTCCAAGGTAAATCAGTTTTCTTCTACAGAAGGCTTACTAGCAGAGTGAAATGAATGCTACTTATCTGTGCCTTTCTGGTACTTTTCAGCAGGGAGTTTGGCAAATGAGCTAAGTGTGGCTGCTTCTCACCACCATCATGCAAAGTAAGTAAATATTCATTTCAGAGGTAGAAGCTTACAGTATTGGGGAAGGCAATGATGTGGCTGGATGCCATCATGTCAAGAGCAGAATTCATGAGTCTTACTTTCAACCCATTGCCCCTGTCCTCCAGGCAGCAACCATCAGCGCTCCTGATGCCCTCTTCCAGCCCTCAGCTCGTAACCCCTTGTATGATTAGGCATAACAATGAATATTGCTCCTGAACTGGGATTTAGTTCTGGTTCCTAAAATGGAAGTCTAATGCAGAACAAGGTGAGCATTGCTTGGGAAGTGGTGTGTAGAGGTGATGTTCATATTACTGTGCTTCACCCATGCCCTGATGGGCTGGACTGCAGCAAGATCCTTTGGTCCATCCTTCTTTCCTGCTTCCCCTCCTTCTTCCCTCCCTCCACCCCCAGAGAGGCTGTCCTATTTTTTTCCTTTTATCTTTCTTTCCTTTTTCCCCCCCTCTCAGCTGTACTTATAAGCTTTTAATCTGACTGTCCTTGCAACAAACGACAGCCCAGGAGACAGAGGGAGGGACCCAAAGCAGCATGATAGCTCGAGGCATCCTGGGGCTCGTGCGACCCTTGCGAAGTGGACTGAACATGAGCAAAATTCGCTTCATTTATCTCGGTGGGGTGACTGAGCAGCATCACAACCCAGCAAAGTGGTGCTCAGAAAGAGGCTTCAGCTCCACGCACAGGCTGCAGGATGCCCCTGGGGAATCGAGGTGAGTCAAATGCTGACATACCTTGCTGTGTCCGAAGGGACAGATGTGCACCCCTGCCTTGCCCTGCAAAAGGGAGAGGAGAGAGGCCAACATAGCCATGGCCTGGGCGAGGTGGTGGACGAGGGCACCATCTGAGGTGAGCAGATGGTCACACCAGTCCAAGAGGTGTTGCTCCCTGCCCCTGGAGCTGTGGGGACCTGTCTGAGGGGTGTTGCCCCCTGCCCCTGGAGCTGTGGGGGCCACAGCTAGTGGCCTGGATCCAGCTCATGGAATTGACAACGTGGCATAAGAGTCCTTTGGCCCCTGTGGCCCAGACACCAGCCTCTGAGAAGGGGCACAGCGGGCAAGGTGTGTTGGGCAGCCAGGCCATCAGCCTGTTGTGTTCCTGCTGTGGGGAAGCTGGGATGACCACAGGGTGGGTCTGGGAATTGTGAGTTCTGTTGGGTTTCTAGTCCCCTCTGCTGTAGGGGCAGAGCAGGAGGGGGAGGATGTCTGCAGCTCTGTGGGCTGTGACTGAGCTCTCGTGCCTCGCTGGTGCCTGTGCTGGGAGATGGAGAATCTGGCTCAGGTGCTTGGCTGCTAGGGACAACTGGGTGCAAGGGCCTCTGCTAGCCCATGGCTCCAGTTTCCTGCCTCGCTCCTGGGACCAGGGACTTGTGCTGGGCTTTGCTAGACTGCTTACTTGGAATGGGATGCACAGTCTGTCATGAATACTGAGCTTGAGTTGAGCTCTCAGGCAAAAACCCTTCAGAAGCAAGTGTTCAGAATTGTCTTTAAATGCATTTGGTCCCTGCCAGGGTGGAGGGCTCCTGACTGGTCACCTGAAAGGGCAGAGTTGGTTCAGTTGAGAGGCCTGGCTGACACAGCCCCTTGGGAGGCAGCCCTGAGGAGCAGAGGAGTCCAAGAAGGCTGGATGTTCCTCAAGACAGAAATCTTCAAGGTGCAGGAGCCAACTGTTCCTCTGTGCTGAAGGGCTGAGGAAGGGCTGCAGGCACATAGCACTCTTCTATATTTCCACAGCAGGAACTATGGCAGGCTCCCTGCCAGCCTTTCCTCTCTCTGTTCTTTCGGGATAGTTCAGAAGGAGATTGCAAAATAAAGGTAATTTATAGATCTCCTAGACCTGTATCATCTGGGTCAGGCTGTAGTCTGCTAGGCATTGAGAAAAGGATCCAACCAACATGCAGAAAATACAATAAACAATTTTGCTCTCTGACCAGAGAGAAAAGTCACACCGATAACCCTGCCTGGTGGGATTTATAAAGACTCATTATTAAAGGAATTTCTTTCTATTTGGTTTGTGCCTTATGAAGTTATCTCTGGCAGTACTTGTAGGCATCTTGCTGCTTTGTATGGTCTTGGAAAGTATCTTCTAGGGAAGACATTGATAGGGAGAAGAACCACTTCCTTGAAACCCCTTTACTAGTTTCCTTTGTCACAAAAAGTTTGAGATTTTATTTTTTAAAAGGGAATAATCAGTTGTCATGCATTGAACTTGCATTGCTGAGTTTGTCACATCCTGGTAAGATCTTTGCAAAGCTCTAACCATGTGTCCTGTGATGCCATTCTAAAATAGTTCAGCCTAAATGAAGCAAAACTTAGTCTAATCAGTTTTGATTATATTTTCTTTAATCCTAGTTCAAAATTACTTAACAAAATGTGAAAGGAATTTTTTCATAGTTTCAAACCCACCAATAAACAAATTCAAAAGTAAATAAAAAATAAAAGCTGCAGACCTTGTTTCCAGTCTTGGGCACCCAGAAGCAGAGGTCCTCGAGAGGAGACTTGAGCCTGGGACTGATTCGAGGGATATGAAGACAATGAGAGCAGTGAGTGTGTGGGAGGCGACTAAACCAAACAGTGAAAATGGGGAGTCATTGGGCTGGGTTTATGCCCCCAACAGAGGCACCTATACTGAGAATCCAGACAAACAGCTAAATATTCCTTTCAGCCAGCAAAGAGAGAGAAGCTGCTTGCAGGTGCTCTGTGTGTCGCGGTCAGGAGCGCTTGGCATCGTCCCTGCTCTGGAGAAGAGTGAACTGCTGCACCCAGGCTTATCCAGAGTCACACGGGGGTCTGGCTGTAGCATCTGTGCCTTGTACCCTGTGTGCTGGCTGCAGCTTGGCTGTCTTGGGCCTCATGTAACTGGCAGGAACAGTTAAAGCAAGGTTGTATCTCAGAGGAACTGCAGGGAACTAGATTTGTGGGAGGCTGGTGCAAAGATTCTTGTGGGACTGATATTGGCTGAAGCTCTAGGTGCCTCAGAGATAACAGGAATTAAGTTTTCTGTCAATAAATGTGTGGGCAGCTTTGGGGATTCTTGGATTCAGCACTCTCTGCAGGCAGGCAGCTTTCATTATCTTGTTGAAGAATCCATTCAGTTGCAGCACTAAGTGAAGTTTTATCACTTTACCACTTCTACTGTGTAACAAATTACTTCACCCGTAAATTTAAACCAAACATTGGCCAGAAACCTGCCTATTTGTCATACAAATGGAATAAATCAGTCTGATCCACCAAAATATGAAGAGGGTTGTTTTAGTTTATTTTGACATTTGAGAACTACTCTTTAAATTGCTTATTTACAAAGAAATGTCTGCAGGTGTCTTTATGAAGGAGACTGAAATGTCTTAATGATGTTTTCTGGCTGTTTGCTTTGGGAAACAGGGTGGTCCTGCCTGGCTGTGCGTGACTGCAGCGTGATCTTTCCTTTCTGCAGGTGGGAAACTCTTCCCTCTGCAGCACGGCCCAGTGCCAACTTCACAGCTGTTTGCATAACCAGAGGACCCTGGTTATGTTAGTTAGGCTGCACTAACAGCTCAGGCATTTTTTGCAGCTGAAGCTCTCAGAAAAACAGGAAGCTGGCCTCCTGGGATGAAAGTACAGTGGTTGCTGTGTCCTGCTCCTGCTAGCTGAATCTAAGCACAACTACAAAGAAAAGAGCAGAGAAAACGAAAAATACTGTTTCAACTCTTCTTCACCTCCAATTTTTGATGAAATACAGGAATTGACTTTCCAAAGAGAGAATTTTTGGAAATTTTTGCTCCTGAAGTCTTGCTGATGAAGTCCACATTTTGATGTATCCTTATTGACTTAGAGATGAACTGCACTGATTTGTCAGCAGGTAAATAGAATTAGAGCTGGATGGTCATTGTGACTTACATGAAGCGGAATGAACAAGACCTGCAAAGCTGAAAGAGAACATTTCTTCCCCCTTTCCCATTACATTTTTACAGGAATTCTTTCCTATCTCCTATCCAGCTGGATACATCCCCTGTACTCCACCTCTGCCCCCTGTGAGTTAAGAAAGAGCAAAGGAAATTGTTTAAAGTTGATCCTTATATATTCGTGCTTAACATTAGAAGCAAATCAGTGGAAATCTCCACATTCTTTATTTTCCTTGCCACAGAGCAGAGAGGAGTTGAGCAGGAAGGGTCTTTCCAGCAGCTGGTGTTGCTATAACAGGTACAGTTTGCATTTAATCAATTCCTCCTCCCAGTCTGTGACTTCCCAAGAAGACACCTGCTACTGAGGAGCGTGGGCACTATAGCAATTCCTCAGCTGATGATTCTGCTGTAACGTGTGACCTGGGGCTATGACAGTTTGTACTTGGTGTGAATTGCAAACACAGTGTGAAAAATCAGTAGATAATATTAGAAATTCTCACAGCTCTGAGCCATGTTTGCTGTTTGTTTCACTGGCCCATGGCTTCCAGAAGTGTTACCAAGCTTTATACCTGCACTTGTATTAGAAGAAGCTGGGTGTTGCTTCACTCAATCTTGTGTAAGTGAGAAAAATCAGGGGATTGTGAGCTTGTCCAGTCCTCGCTGCAAAATTTGCTCCAGTTTCAAGGCTTCGTTTTGCCAGAAATGACAGCAGCAAAACCACAGAGCAGTGCTGATACTGCCAGTGCTTTGGAGTTACCAGAGCTGTGGGAGACAGAGGTGGATCTCTACAGGGATCTGGATGAGTGGTGTGTGTTGTCAGCCTGATGGAAGAGTAGAGAGTGGACACAGCTTCTGCCACTGGAGGATGCCCTGGGCTTTGGGGTGATGGGCACTTGGGCAGTGCCACACTGAGAGTTACTGGGCAAAAGGCCCCACTACCTCCAAGGTGCTGCCCTCTTTCAGCACAGGAGATGGGACCTTTGGGTAACCCCTTTATCTAAGTAATCATTTGGGTATGTACACTAAGAAAAAACACTGTTTGCTCATGTGCTTCCCCTGGCAAATATAACACAATCTCAGAATGTACTGCCTTGGTGAGAAATCCCTGACACCACTGTCAGGGTGGCAGCCTTCTCCACACTTGTGTGAAAGCCTGGTCTGGAGGAGATGAAATGGGTGCTGCTTTCCTCTTATTTATAGATCTCACAAGCTGTCAAAATAACCACCAATTTCTTCCGAGCGAGGATCACATCACCTTGGAGGAGGTTACTCAGCCCAGGAGCTCTGTAAGTTGGGGATGGGCATGTCTTGTCACAAGAAGGCTCCCTGCAATGGACTTCAGGAAGGAAGTGGACACTTCACTGAAGAAAAAGCAGCAGAAGAGGAACAGTCACAAGTAATCTCCTTTGGAATGGAACGGGGGAAAAAAACATAAATGACAACAGCCCTTCCTGCAGGATTAGTATCTGATCCTGAGCACTTTGCTTGTTATTACATCACTCTACCCAGGATTAGCACCCCAGGCCCAGGACTTGCAAATGCTTTGCCTGCCTAACATGCTCCCTCTGCCAGCCTGCCCAAGCAGAAGCAGCAGGTGCAGAGCACCTGTACTTTTTCATGCGCAGATAGACACTTATTCTGAGGGATGTTTGATAAAGTGGGAAACATTTTGGGGCAACTCAGACTTGCCTGCCACTGAGAACAGTTAACTTGAATGTTTTCTGAGGTCCATGGTGTAATCCTTTGAGAAAGTGTTGTATGCATGTTTCCCTTCTTGTGCCGTGTTTCTAGTGCTCAGCCAAAAGACCTCAACTGTGGGTGTGCAGGAAAGGGTGGACTCCTGATTTTTGCAAACTTGTCTTACAGCTCTGCAGGTCAGGTGACGGTGCATTTTATAAATCGGGATGGAGAGCGACTTACAACCACAGCCAAAGAAGGGGAGAGTTTGCTGGAAGTGGTAGTCAATCAAAACTTGGCCATTGATGGATTTGGTAGGTGTTGCAGAAGGATATATGTGTGTGCTCTAAGGACCAGTGGGTACTTGGGAATAGTGCAACTGTACATATGCCACTGTTCTGCTGAGACCATAAAGCAAGCTTCCCTTCCCCAAAAGCTGCCTGCTGGGTGGCTTACCATGCCGAGATGGCAGAGTGACTTCACAGTCACCACTGGTATTCTAACAGCCTCTGTCAGCATGTTTGACTGGTTAGAGCTGATGTACAAATTTGAAAACTGATTGTGATCCTCCCAGAGAAGAGGCAGGCTGAAACCTGCATCCATCTGTTGTGTTTTCTGGCATCTCTTTTGACATGTTCCAGATCTGCTAAAGGACCTTTTCTCACATTGTTCCTGAAGATCGTCTCTTTCACGCTCTTACTTTTCCTGATTTGCTGTCATTACCTTGTTTCTCCACCAGGTGCATGTGAAGGAACATTAGCCTGCTCCACCTGTCACCTCATCTTTGACAAGGACACCTTCCAAAAGCTTGATGCCATCTCAGATGAAGAGCTGGACATGCTGGACTTGGCGTACGGACTCACTGAGACGTAAGCCTCCCTGCTGATTGCAGTAGATCCTCAGGCCTCTGAGGCAGATTCAGCATGTGGCACCTCTTTCCAAGGGGACAGGGCTTGTTCTGCATTACAGTTGTGCCTCGTGAGCTGCTTTCTGTTGGGGCACAGGAGATCTTTAACAGGAGCTTTAGTGAAAACCCATCCTGGACCAGACATCCCAGTGTGGGTGGGGAATTTCTCCCTTTTCTTTGGGAACAGATGAGCCTCACTTCATGTTTTCTTCTCAGATCACGCCTTGGCTGCCAGGTGTATGTTAAGAAGTCAATGGATGGTCTGACGGTGCGGGTCCCCATGGATGTGTCAGACATCAGGAGACAGCTGGAGGTTGGAAAGCAAAGCAAACAGTAACTGGAAATGACTCCTGCACAGCTCACATCCTCATTTTAGGTGTGGCAGGGTACTTTGCTTTTTGTTGACAATATTGCTTTTTGTGGCTGGCTTGCAGTAGACCATAGAGGTTTGATTCAGTATAAAATGCCTGTTTGGCAAATCCCTTATTTAAACAAGTTTTAATAGTTAATAGGGTCTTTGGTACGTGTTTTAAGTGCTTAGATGCTCTGCTGAATGCAACTGGACTAAAGTGTACGGCTTTATATTTCCCTGAGTGAGTGTCAGTAAACATCTATGCTGTATGTGACTTGCCCTGTCCTTTGAAATTTAATAATTCTGCTATTATGAGTAACTGCTCAGAATTTTCCAAGGCTTGGCTCTTTAAAAGTGGAGCAGATTTTTCCCAATATGGGAAGCTTAAGAAGAGATAGCTGTTCACAGGTCAGTGTACTGATGGGTTTGATGTTGTAGGTGGCCTGAGTTTGGTCAGCAAGAGCATACTGATAACATTTGCATGCTGACTGTTCCTGAAAGCAGGAACCACTTCCATGAACTTGAGATGTTACAGGTCCCTGAATTGTTCCATTCTGGGATCACCCACTGTCTCCAAATGTTAAATTTTCCCATTGCTGTACTACCGCACATGTCAAATAAAATTCTAATAAGGAGGCTTTTAGACCTATGAGATTTGCTTTTCTGGTACCATGAGCCTGGTTGGAATAGAATGAGTTGAGTGGAAATTTGGTTGGGTGCATTAAGCACAGCATTACCAGCCGGTCAAAGGTGGTGATTGTCCTGCTCTACTCCTCACTGGTGTGGCCTCACCTTGAGTCCTGTGTGCGGTTTTGGGCACCACAATATAAAAAAGACATTAATCTGTTAGAGAGTGTCCAGAGCAGGGCCACGAGGATGCTGAAGGGTCTGGAGGGGCCGTACGAGGAGCGGCTGAGGGCACTTGGTTTGTTCAGCTGGAGGAGATTGATGTCAGATCTCACTGGGGTCTTCAACATCCTCCTGAGGGGCAGCAGAGGGGCACGTACCAATCTTTGCTCACTGTGACCAGTAACAGGATGCGAGGCAAAGGCTGGAGCTGTGTCAGGGCAGGTTTAGGTCCGATATTAGGAAAGGGGTGGTCGGGCACTGACCAGGCTCCCCAGGGCAGTGGTCACGGCCCCAAGGGTGCCAGAGCTCAAGGAGTGTTTGGACAACGCTCTCGCCCACATGGTGGGATTCTGAGGTGTCCTGTGCGGGGCCAGGAGTTGGACTCGCTGATCCTGATGGGTCCATCGCAACTCAGGATATTCCGTGATTCCACAGTTCGGTGATTCTCTGGAATGTCGGTGTAATGCGGAGCCCGGGCGGGCGGGGCTGCGGTGGCGGCGCTGAGGCGCCCGGGGGCGCTGGCTGCGCTGGGTACGCCCTCCCTGCCATCCCTCCTCCCTCCCCTCCCTCCTCCCTTCCCTGCCCTCCCTTCTCTCTATCCTCCCTGCCCTCCCTCCTCCCTTCCCTGCCCTCCCTCCTCTCTATCCTCCCTGCCCTCCCTCCTCCCTGCCCTCCCTGCCCTGCCCTCCCTCCTCTCTATCCTCCCTGCCCTCCCTGCCCTCCCTCCCCTCCCTGTCCTCTTCTCCCCTCCCTCCTCCCTCCTCTCTCCCCTCCCTCCTCCCTCCCGCTCGGCCCCGTGCCCGGAGCTGTCTCGGGGGGCTGGAGCCGCGGTTCGTGTCCGAGGGTCTCTGCACCTCTGTGCCTTCTGACTGCCGACACCGGCCCTGCTCCCCTCGGCGTGGCCCGGGGTCCCTGCTGACGAGTGACACTCTGTAAATCCCCACAATAGACTTTGACTTCCTCTCCGGTCCTTCATGCAAAAATCGGTACAAAATTTTACCCACGTAAGAATTTTATTCTTACAGGAAGGCTACCTGCGGGGCAGATTTCCTGGCATGGGCCAGGGCAAGGCCAATCCTTTCCCAGGGTAGCCCTTTGCTTTGTCATACATCAGAAAACTCCTGTAGCCTGTGTCTGTTTCTCCCAAACCTCTTCTCCTCCAACTTGTCTCAGGTTTACTGTAATAAAGCAAAGAGAATAAAAATGAATTAAATGAAAGCAGTAAACCCACCACTTTCAGTACCACTTCAAGTCTCTCCCCACTCCTGGTGTCCCCTTGCAGAGGTGATCGGGAGCTTTGCAGTCCCACTCCTCCACACCCACCTCATCGTGAGCTTGAAGCTGGAGCCCAGGCTGCCACTGGAAGGTGCCAGCTCTCTGCACCTACAGGGCAGGATGGCAAGGGCGGGAGCAGCTACTGGCTCAGAAGGGTTGAGTGACTTGTGTTTGTTTTCAGAGTGTGGGTGACCTTCGAAGAAACAGTTTCTAGAACAAGCTGTCAGCTTTCAACTGCAGGGAGTCAAAGTAGCCCGTGCTAATCTTTGGCAGGGCTGTCTGTCCCTCAAAGGTGCCATGGGATAGCAGAGAGGCCTCTGCACAAAGGAGCTACCTGCAAAGGATTGGGGGAAAATACATCTTTGGAGACTGGCTTTCCTGCCGGTTGGAATGTCAGAAATAGGATTGAGAAGGTTAAAATAAGCCACAGCTGCCCTGGGCACTTCCGTCATGTTTCTGTCAGCCTGCAGAATAAGAAAACAAATCATACATGCTGAGCAGAAATGAGAAGAGGCTGAACTGCATGAGTCATTTCTCTTCCAGGCAAATGAGTTGGACTTGTATGGCTTTGGTCTATATTGGGAGCAGGCCCTGAAGGCTCCTCACTTCCTGGATGGCAACCATGTGACATGACTTCCCGAGTGACTGCCTCCAGTCAGGCAGTGAGTAGGATTTTCAGCATGTGTGAGACCAACTTGGTCTAAATCTCTGAAAAAGGGCAGAGAAGGAAGGGAAACCTATTTGTGTCTCAGGGCTCTACATTAAGGGAAAATGTGGCTTTTCTGCGGCAGAAAGCCAACCAACTGATTGTGTATTCGGTATTTCTTGTTATGAGCAAGCTGGGTGCTGTGGAACTTTTTCAAGACTGGTCTCTCAGAATTGCATTATTGTCTGGGTCATGAAAAAGGAGTGCTGCAGATTTCCACGCCCAGAACTGTGGTTTCTGCTACATTTTACAGGATATTGTTTTGTTTTAAATATAGAAAAATGATTACTAGAGGGCTGGGTTAGAGCAGCTAACCAGGCAACTGGGCCCATGTTAGGCAGCCCCACTTGCCTCAGTGTTTCTTTTTAACTTGCTTGTAATTCCTTTAGGTGATCCAAATTGTGAGCTCTTAGTTTGCATTTGGTCCAGGTCCCCTTTGCTTGACCTGAGCCCAACCACTGAGCCAGTTTACAATCTGTTAGAATACAGAACAATCTCTCTTCCAAGAACAGGCAGACTTTTCATATGATAGTTAGTGCTGTTTCACCTTCTCGAAAAGATAGGAGTAATGCCCGAGCTGCTGTGGTGGTAGAGGGTTCCTTGTTGGCGTGGCCAGCCTGGCAGACCTCGGCTGGGAGGTGAGTGCCTTTCACAGCACAGCTGGGTGCTTGCAAACACCACCACCCTGACACAGGGGAGAGGGGAGCGGGAGCAAGGGAACAAAAGGCACCACAGAGCACCACAATGACAACTTGTGTGTCCTTTATTGAAATAGTTACAACTGCAGCTCCGGAAAAAAGACTGTGAATGCCTTGTTGCTGTTCATGTATGAGGAAAATGATGGTGGTGAGGGGGTTGTGTTACGATTATATACACCTTTCATTATACAAGGGCCACAAAGGTGATCAGAGAGAGAGTGCGCCACATCTCAGAGTTAAACACCCAGCATCTAACAAAACAAACCCTATACAGCTTGGAAAGAGGGCTCTGGGCTTCCCCCTGGCTCCCCTGCCCCAGTATTTGATGGTGTGAATTTGGAGTGCTGGGCCAGGTTCCTGTCACTGACCCTCACAGGCACCTGGCAGATGAGTGGAGGGATCTGACATCTCCTAAATCATTTTACAGCAGTGGCTTCCTCCTCTGTGCAGGGACTGAACCATGGCAGTTGTCAAGCAGCTCCAGCTCTGGCTGTTCGCAGACACTCAGCAGCTTGCAGGGGCACTTACTCCACAAGCACTACCTTTCAGTCATTAGGATTCACGCATTTCTCTTGTCCTTCACCCATTCACTGTACACTGAGTAAAAGAAGTGTGGCTCTGAGAGAAACCGCCATGCAACTTTCAAATGAACCATCCCAAACCTTTTAACCATTGAGACTTTTCCCATTGTTTTCTTAACACCTATCAAACTGATGTGGTGCTCTCAGCATTTTTTAGAGCTCAGCTGGCAGCATTACAATCCTCTAACAAGCCCCATGATGGCTATGGTGCTTCTGAGCATGGCTTTGAGTGGAATCATGGGGATGCTCCAGGAGTCCACTGGCTGTCTCTTTGGTGGTCCCACCAGCAGCCTGCCTAGCGCATCCCTGCCTGGAACTTCTCCAAACTTAATTCTGCTGGATGGCACCGGGCCACGTACTCTGCTGGGTGGGAACTACAGTGCTTCTCTGAGCCAGCATCAGTGCTGTTGAAGCCTGGGCAGTCTCAGTGTATGGACTGACAACTTTCTGGCTAGATGGGACTTTGCTTCAGCACCCACTTGACAACACTGTTGACAACTTCCACAACTCTTTGATTTCATGCTAAAGCCAAGTCCTGCTCAAGTCCCTCTTAGCATGACTAGGAATTTGATTATTATTTGATTATTATGCCCCATCCATACTGCCTCTGGAAAGGGACATCATTTACAGAAAAATAATGTCACCTTTCACTGGGACTGAAAGGACCAGCTACTCCCAGAGGACACTGAAGAACATTCACAGCCGTGTCAAAGTGACAGTGCTAAAATCCTTCATAGCAACTGTGTCTCTGTCAAATGCTAGCTTTGGGGAAGGTATGAGAGGAAAGAATTAATGCACAATTAATTGGGGAAAGAAGCAATCTTGAGGTTAAAATGTGACATATGCTGTCTGTTAGTGAGTGCTGGACTTTTGACTCTGGGCTCCAGTTGGTATTTTTGGAACCCAGTAATGGATGTGGGCTGTGAGTTAGACCATGGGGGACAACAGACGAGAAGAGCAAAGCAGCAGTGATTTCTGGAATGGTGGTGAAGGATCTTCCTTTGGATGAATGGTGGTAATGAACAGTGAATAATGGTAGGTTTTGTGCAAGTGTAAAGATTTTTAACTAATTCTGATAGAGCATGAGCTGTCTCAATTCTCCAGTCATCCACACATGTCGGCAGCTGACTGGAGAAAATAAAGCAGAGTTTCTCCTTTCCTGCTATAAAAAGAAGTAGAGTCAGGCCCTGTACAGGTCAGCTAATTCATGGACAGGGAGAGTGTGGTGGCATTCAGCCCACTACACACCCAGCCAGTGAAATCTCTTCCATCAAAAAGGGCATAAAGAAAACAGAAGGACAACCCCCCCGTCCCCACCCTTCCTACCAAAATGATTATTGAATCCCAACATTACATACACATTAGTGTCACTTTACACTTGTTATCCCATGCAGCCTGCTAAATTCTTCGCACCCTGATCACATATTACAGAATATTTTCTGTTGCACATACACAAAAAAATATTTAGTTCATCCACATCCATTGCCCTAGACAAATGTTTCTTCGGCAAAGGCCACCTTGTCACGCTCCTCTGCAGCCACGTCTGCCAGCGGTTGATTCCTGAGCCACTCCACCCTGCTCTGGAGGAGTTCATTCTCCACTGCTTCCACCTGCACCGTGGGACAGGGCTCTGTTTCATCGTGCTTGAAATAGTCCCTGATGGTTTTTCGGATGCAGGCAGGGAGGATGATGTGGATGGTATGGCTGAAGGTGTTGAAGCCCTCGCTCTGGGTTGGCGCCTGCGCCGTTTCCACTGGCTGGCTCTCCAGCTCCTCGGGAGTGGAGGCACTCTGGGGGCTCTCTTTGTGCTTGGCCTGGGGGGGTGGGACCTTCGGTTCATGGTGGTAACGCCTGGAGATGGACTGCAGAACAAGGGGGGTGTTCTGCCCATAGAAAACTGTCTGGGGGATGTGGACTCTCACAGTCTGCAAACCCTTGGACAGGCTCTGCTCATTGCTGCTGCTAGGCAAGTCACAACTGCTGATGTTTGCCACAGATCTCTCCTCCTTCTCCTCTCCCACTGGAGACCCCCGAGAGCTTTCTTTATCTGGGGCCACATAAAAAGTTATCTTAGTGCGCTTCAGGCTTTCCTGGCTCAGCAGGCAAGCATCAGTGCTTTTGGTTTCTATGTTCTTCACTGCCTTCGCCCTGTGCTGCTGGTGGCTGACCTGTGGGGATGTCTCGCTGGATGGGCTGGCAGCTGGGAATTCAGGCTTTTGTTCAATTTCTTTGGTATAATCCTGGCTCCTGAGCCCCGGGCTGTGGCACCCTGCACAACTCAGCTGTCTCTCCTCTTCCTCCCAGTCAATGTCAGTGAGTGGGCTTCTCACGGCAGCTCTGCTGACAGATGGAAAACTATTCTTCTCTCCAAAGCAATGACTGCTCTCTGCAGGCTTGGGTTCATACTCATGGAAACTGTCCAGGTCACATGGATGTAAAAGCACAGGAGACATGAGGGATTTGTGCCACTCTTTTGGGGACCTCTTGGCAACCTTGGGGGACACGGCACGAAGCCTGGCAGAAGTGCCAAACATGAACGGCTGAGATGAGACATCTGTGGGACTAATGGCTGATGACTCTGAGCAGTACGAGAAAGCACTGTCTAAGGAGCTGAGTGAGGAAGCAGATGGGGAGGTGGTGGTAGAGGACAGGCTGGAGAAGCTGGACCTGTTGGACAGGCTGGACTTCTGAAGGCTGAGCTGCTTCACCCTGGAGGTGGTCTGAGGTGACTGCCGCAAGTTCTGCCTGGCCTTATTAACCCCAGGGCTTAGACCTTCATCAATCAGCTGCTGGCTCTCCTCTTGCAGCTGCCTGAGCCTGTGGATGTAATCTGTGTGGCTGTGCATGATGGTGGCATCGCAGCTGGACTGGCGGGCCACCGGCTCGTGGCCCTGGGCAGGGAGCTGGGAGCTCAGGCAGACGCTGGGTTCTGAAGAGCACCGGTCCCGGGCCAGGCTGAGCGAGTGGATGGAGCCGATGGAGCAGAAAGAACTATCCTCTTCCAGGAGGTCACAGCTGTCTGTACTGGCATTCATTTGGGCTTTGCTTTGGTAGCAGGCTGTGATCTCACTGAACAAGTCCCAGTCTTCCAAATCCTCATTCAGTAACAAGCTGCTGGGTGGTTCAAAAATAGCATCTGTTTCAGGTTCCAGGTGGTGCTTTGGCCCCTCTGGGTCACAAGCAGAAAACTCCAACTCATCAGAGGAATCACCATGCTGAGCCAAGCCTATGCCTAGGGCAGAGGACACAAATTAATTTGTTGCCATATATATAGTACCTTACAACCAAGGCAGGGAAATTATATCAAGCCCATAGAAAAACAAAGATGATCCATTATTTTCATGGGGACTAATAAAAAAATTCTGTCTTGATGATCTAAGCTTTCAACATGGGCCTGTATTCACAGGTTAGTTAACAGAGACAATTCTATCGCTTTCCATTCAACCATGTGGTATAACTTTACAGACCTAACCTGGAAAAGAAAAAAAAGACTGCTGGGACATGACAGTGCTAAGGCTACACTCAATTATTGCAATGGCTGGAGTAGGTTGAACAGCAGCCCCAGAGAGAGGCAGCCATCCCCAGGGACACATTCGAGGTTCTGCTCCTCGTCCCTCTGCTTTGCCATCTCCTTCTGCCCATGCTTGACAGGCAAAGGGAAAACCAAACCCAGCTGGTTTTCAATGCATTTCCTTAGATGGGACAAGAAGGTAAAGCAAACTTTTTTGCATGAGGACTTTACCTATTAAAAAATTTAAAATGTCTCTGGAAGATATAGACCCACCAACTTACCCAGAGATTCTGCTGAGTTTTTGGACTTCTTTTTGTCAGGTTTTTGAAACAAGGAAGCAATATCACCCCCAAAAATCTCTCCTGAGTTTTCAATCAGGAACTGCACTAACAAGGCCACCTAGCAAAACAGGAGTTCAGAGGTTTAGTTTCATGAAAATGGAGCTAGCCATTTACAGCAAGTAAAATCATTCCCAGATTGTTCCTTTTCTTTTGACAAGGATATAATTTCCTCAAGAGGCTGTTAATAATGTGGCAATGCGTCTGTATGAACTACACCTGAGGCAAGAATATGAGCTACATGAACTGGTACTGTGAGCCAGATACAGCATTTTCCTTACTCTTGCTAACACCTCATAAGCTACAAGCAAACATTCCTCCCCTCTGGTGCACTGTCATGCTCACTGCTTACTTTGTCCCAGCTGAAGTGGCAGTGTCCAACTTCAGCTGCTCCAGTTTTTTTGTGCTTGCTTGACAATATAGGAAGTTCATCTGGTGAAAGCAACTACTGCTTCCCTTTCCACCCTGAGGGGCTAAACCCCCCTCCTAGTGTGGGCACAGCTGCAGAGGGTGAAGGACGAGGCCTGGATGCTGTGCAGCCATCACTGCCACTGATGTTATGCCCTCCTGTAGCCTACAAAATACAGTGAAAGGGGGAGACGTGCATGAGCCCAAGCCTATGAAAGATTACCTTCTTTGTAGACTGGCTCTCCTCCTCAGGCCCAGTGGGACTTGGTAGCCACAGCATATTGGGTGCTATGCAAAGAGCCAGGTTAAAGGCATTCATCTGATTCACGCCGGAATTCTGCTCAATATGATGGAGGACTCCAAAGAGGTGTCTGAGTAAGATGAGGTTAGCCTCTGGAAGCTGGTTGACAAGACTATTCAGGGAGTGGGAAAAAAAGAGAACAGTGCTGTTCACAAACATCTGCTCTTCAAATACCAGAGGTTGCTTCTCAAAAATTTTTGCCCCGTTCTGCCCCTTTGCACCCAGTCTGAGATACTCACATTTGACAATAAAGTGAGACTGTGTCACTACTCTCCACCAACTCATGTGAGAGCCACAACTCTGCATCCATATCGCCTATCTGCTCCGGTCCCAGAGCTGAAGGGACAAGGAACTTGGGTCTAGAGCATGTGGGAAGGAGCCCACAATGCCTTGACAAGACAGGGCCCACCTGAAGGAGACACACCCAGCTCCAGGCCAGAAGCACGGCCATGTCCCGTGCTACGGACACTGCGGAGGAAGGAGGCCCAGGCCAAATGGTATGGTTCAAAAACTGAGTTGAGCCATGGTTGAATATACTGGATATGCCACAGGAGGCTGATAAGCTGCTCTTGCTCAGGGCAGCCGTTTCAAGGCAGTAAAGCTGTTTTCAAGGTCCCAGTGACCACTTTGATAGGGCTGTTTCTTCTAACTGCCAATATGATGATCAGTGCCATTTTGTTCACATAAGAAAAAAGTTACTGTCATTAAGGATCTAATTCTGCTAACTTTGGTGTGCTCCTGGTAGCTGAATTATTGTGCTTTTTCAGTTTACTGGTTCTGGTAATTTGAACTGGTCATCAGAAAACAATTTTATAATCGGTTCTCTGGGGTAAGAAATGTTAATGATGTTCATAAAAGACCACTGAAAGGAAAATGTTCTGATCAGTGACACTGGCCATCAGCAATAGCTCCGCTATGGCCTGGAGCATTGCCAGGAATCTCCTAGAAGATGAAGGCTATTCTCAGGGCTGTATGCTCCCCCTTTTCCCACTAAAAGAAGCTTTGACAGAGGCTTTTACGAACCTTTTGATAGCTTCAATCTTATGTGCCCGATTTTCCGTGTCCACAGCTTCCATCCACAGTCCGTGCAAGTCTGAGGATAGAACACTGTCAGGTATATTTCGGAGAAAATCCTGAATTAAATATATATATGCAGAGCAGTCTGGTCAGTTTTGAATTCCTGGTTTCGGTTTCACAATGCATATAGTCACTGTTTATTCATATTAAGCACAAGACAAAACAACATGACACAAACATGTTTATCCTCCCCTCCCACACCCATCATGCTGTCCTTCTCAAGTTCTCCCATGGCAGCACTGCAGAATAAATAGGCAGCCCTCCTGTTTTACCCCTTCTTCAGACCAGGACTGCTCTCTGCTGCAGCAGAGGACTCAGCCCTGAGGCTGTGCACAGATCTCTCCGAAACATTCCTCAGCTAGGAGGACTGCTGGTTTTTCACAGGGGACTATTTAAAAACTCAGTGTATGTCTTGCATTGGAAAGTGCCTGAATATCCTCCCAGTCAACAGCTTTTTGTATCAGGCCAACAAGAACATGGGACAGGGATGGTTTTTGATGCAGTTGATGCCTGAATTATTCTGACCCATGTAATTGGCAGTGCAAAATATAGGCTTTTTCTTACTAAAACATGGGTCTTATCACAAGCTTCATCCCTCAACTGCCACAACCCCTCTGCTTGGGTTTAGCACCCACTTTCCTTCTTGCTTACTGGCTGATCAGAGGGTGAAGGATGGGGTCCAGAGAGCACAGCCCAGCTCCTTTGAGCTGTCTGGGGGGTTGCAGAGCAGTTGCCCTCAAATGGTACAAGTCCTCCCAAAGCTCCTGAAGCCTCTTCTGTGCATCCAGAAACAACAAAGAGCATCTGTGCTGCTGCCACCAAAGGGCTTCATGCACATGTCAGGGCAGCATCTGAACTGCTGAGTGTGGGCTCTGGCATGTTCTTTGGCACTGGACAGACACCATGGCTGTCTTGCAGGTGGACATCATTGTATTTCCTGCTGGAGGTACTTTGGTCCAGGGACATACAAAATGAAGCCCTGTCCTGAGGGCCACTGCATGTCTGCATGTGAAAACAAGCTCCACTGTGTCAGGCAGATACCTCTGAGCACACGGATGGACCAAACCATCAGCTGAGAATGCACCTTGCTGGAAAATGCTTTCTGTTCCTCGAAATCTTCCCTACCCATAAAGACTCATGTTGCTTCCTTAAAGAAGGAAGGTACCATTAGCCCAGACAGCTGAGTTACTTGGCCAAACATACCGTGATGACAGCTGCAGCCACAAAGACTGACTCTCCATCCACCTGAACATCATCTCCAGAGTTCAGCTTCTCTTTCAACTCCTTGCAAGTCTTGGCATTGGCAGACCGTCTGAAAATGCCCCTAGTAGAGGGACCTTCATGGTACAACAGGAGCAGCATATCCTAAGAGAAAGCCCAGTTGTACTTAAAAGCCTAACTCTTTACCCTCTTTGTGTGTATTACACTTCATGTGTTGTAACATAATTAGTGTTAAGACCTAATCAATAATAGGAAGAGAAAAATATGAGAGATTTATCCTGATTTAACCAGGGACAAGAACCTGACAGCCAAGTTGCAGGTACAGTTCCTGTGGGTACGCTTATTCTGTGACAAGTGTGAGACCAGAGGACTCTTGTAGTGAGTGAGGTCTAGGCTATGCAGCATGGCAGGATCCATTGACATTGCCCCTTGTCAGCTGGTGATGACCTGGTTGGAGACACCCACTGAAACAGGACAGACATCTGTGAATGAAGTGATATGATTACCCAGGAGAAGGATGTTCCTGCCCTTGTTACTGAGCTGAATCTGAAACTCCAAGAAATGATGGTCCTCTTCCCCATTCAATTCTCATAAATACTGCAAGTGGCTTTAAATTCTGGGCTAAACATGTCAAGTTTGTGTCAGGACAAACAGTCCAGACTGCTCCTTACCATGATTGGCTTGGGAAGGATTCCATCAGGACAGACAGAGGTCAGGGACAGGCCGAAGAGCTTCCGTGGGCTAGTAGGTGACTGTGAAGGAGGGCTGCCCGTGGGAGTGCTGGTGCTGCGGCGCAAGGCCCAGTCAATCAAGGACTTCTTCCTCTTGGTGTGTTTCTGCAGTGACTCTGAAGGAAAACACAGAACTCTGTTACACACCTTTCTGTCCTTCCTGCTGGCCAGTGAGTGATCAATGATGGAGGCAGAGTTCACAGCAAAACAAGGACTTCTACTCTCCCCTGTTTATTAACTGCACTCTCAGTGGGGATGGTCAGACAATATACAGCAGTGAAACCACTTGTTCATCTCTCAACCATCAGCAAAACTCTCAATCAATCACCATTCTTCAGGGAACCTTCCTGTCTGTGCAGCATGAGAATCTCTTCACTCTTGTGACCAGTGACAGGACTTGAGGAAACAGCATGAAGCTGAGTTGAGGGAGGTTTAGGTTAGACCTCAGGAAAAGGTTCTTCCCCCAGAGGGTAGTTGGGCACTGAACAGGGTCCCCAGGGAAGTGGTCACATCACCAAGCCTGCCAGAGCTCAAGGAGCATTTGGACAATGCTCTCAGGCACATGGTGGGATTGTTGGGGTGTCCTGTGCAGGGCCAGGAGTTGCACTCGATGATCCTGATGGGGGCCTTCCAACTCAGCATATTCTGTGACTCTATGATAACTACTTGCAATTGAAAGCTAATCAAGGACTGAAAGCTAATTCTGAACATTTGCAAAGACGAATTTTGCCTCTCCGTCGGGTATGAGATCAACTCTAGGATATGTATATGATGCCAGGAAGAGTCTGACACTGCCATGGAAAGCAGCAAAATCTCTGCCTGGCTATAATGCACTCCTGCAGCCCCTACCTCTCCTCAGCTGCATTGGAGCTTGGAGTCTGCGTTTCAGGACAAACTGACACTGCTTTTCCTTTGGGAGCTGAGCAAGGAAGGAAGCCTCTGTCCCATCAGCCAGAAGAGTGTTATTGTTGGTTCTTTGTTGCTGGTCAGCAGAGTCCCGGAGGCAGCTCAATGCGATACTGAAGGGATGTTCGTGCCCTGTTGAGCAGAGTTGTGCAAAGAGCAAGCAAAGATGCAGAGCTATGTGAAAACAGCTCCAAATCTGGGCAGGAGGAAGCAGCCACATCCAATGGCTCCCACTGCAGCTGGATCTCTAAACAACATTACTTGAAACTTCCATGTGTGGACTGAAGAGGCCAGGGCACATGCATCCACACATGCATAGGATCACTGCTTTACAAATAAGTTTATCCATTTAAACCTGGCCAGTCAATACTCATTAGCAGCTCTCCAGAACATTCTGCAACAAAGCACTATTGCAAACTGAAATGCAATGAAAACTAAATAACTAACAAAACGGTAGGATAAACATGTTAGCTTCCTTACTAGAGGCTTATAAGTCACCAATGGATCATCTAAAAATTCTGCTTCCCTCAGTTTCCAAAGTGCTTTACTCTGGACCTACCACACTCTTGCTGAGTGACCACCTGACTGCAGCAATTTGTTTGATTTCTGACAGAGCCCAAAGGCAAAGGGTCTGGAAGGTGTCAGGAGATGCTCTGTCTGATGGACAAGAGTGGACATCTCTATTGCAGGCAGTGAAAGTGGGCTCAGGCTGCCCCTGACCTCATGCTCTGCCCATAAGCAGAAGCCTGCAAAGATGAGCAGGAGAATAGGACCAGCCTCTAAACCTGTAGCCCTTCAATCTCATACCAGCAGCTGTGGGGATTGGATTGGGCTTTGAGGCATGTCCTACCCCTGCATCACATTCGCTGCATAGAAGGAACTTCTTAGGCCAACCTAAAGATCTCCCATTTATTTGAAGCATCTGCTGAGAAGTGTCACAGGCTCCCATCCAGAAATGCACAGATTTGCTTGGAAAAGGGAGGTAAGTGTGAAGATCTTCAAAGATGTCACCATGCTTTGATTCAACGGAGATGCTGAGACCATAGAAGCCAAGTGACATCTCACAGCAGCTTGATGTCACATCTTACATCAGCAAAAGTGTCCCCACCATTGCTTCTTTAAGCGAAGAGGGCAATGTTTGTGGTGTTTCTCTGGCACATACCCTGGTATCATTTATCACTTGTTCCTTTGGTGCTAGAATTGAGGGAAGGTGGGAGAGGTCTTACCAATGAGAGGGTAAGCAGACTCATCTTTTCCTGAGACCACCCAGAGGTGGTGTTCACTGGTCCTGCCCTGGTGGGTGAGGAAGAGAGAAGAGAAAAATGTTAGTTGAAAGGAGGAGGGTGAAGGTCCATGAGGTTGCCCTCCACTCAGAAAGCAACACACAGCAAATCTAGGCTTTTTGACATCCACATTGTCCTGTAAACCAGATGTTGTCAGCTTCCTTAGCTAAGATCTGGCAACTGCCACTTACAGGGAGCCCAAGCTGTAGAAGGGTCTTCTTCATCACACTCTCTGCAGTTTCCACATTGGACACGTTGACTTCAGTAGTCTAGAAGGGCAAACAGAGAAAATACAGGAAGCCAAGAAAAAGGTGTGAAGTTTGGTTGCAGTTTCCTGTCGCTTGAAAATCTGGGGAAAATGTCACTCCTCTGTCTAATGAATGTCTTTACTAAATGTTCATGGATGGAAGAGCTGTACTAGTTTGAACTACACCAGAAAGGATGATTGCTACACAGTGTGAAAGCTGTTCTCCACTACTTCTTCTATCATTGGTCTATTACACCATCCACAGATTTCATCCAGCAGAAATCACAGGGGGTGGGTGGCACTCAGATGCTGTGTTTGATCACATCAGTGTTTTATTGATCATAGTGCCACTGTCACTCAAAAGGGTAAACATGGCACAATGCTGATGAACCATGAGTGTCTAGCATTGCTCTTTGAGAGTACCCAGGAGGTAAATGCGACCCACCACGCTTGGCATGAAATCAAGAAATACATGCTCGACTGGGACACATTCCAGTAAATGAGTTCAGGAGAACATACCAGTGACTTTGTGCAATATCCTCAACTTATAGCACTGAAAATAGGAATTGGGCACTCAGCCATAAGCCATCAAAGATTTTGAAGTGCAGCAGAAGGAAAAGAAAAAAGAAGCCAGAGGCCAAGAATAACCTTAAGAATTAAGTGCTCTTTGGTGAGGGTCTGGCTACCTCCTGATTTCTCAAACCAAAACTCTCCCAGCAGACTTCCAGTGGGAAGGATGCAGATACCCAGATGCACATCCTCTAAACCTTTTTGTCTGGGACTTGCATTTGAAACACGAATAGCAGCACAGCCCTGCCTTCCTGCCCCTACCCCACAGACCCCTGTGTAGTCTTGATCTGATGAGCAGGTTCTTAGCTTTACTTACAGAAGAACAGTTGTCATCATCCAGCACAAAGATCTGAAGGGTCAGATTCTTCGGGTATTCATTTTGTTTTACCTCACTGATATGCCTGAAAGCCAAAGAAAAAGGGAAGGACTATAATTTCCCAACCACACTGGAGAAGGACCCTAAAATTTGGATGGGACATCCTCCTTGGTACTGTAATAAATACAGATTAAATATGACATATATGAATGTAATGTTCATAGTGTGGTCACACGCTCCTGGCTTCTACATCCACCTGGAGCCCAAAGACTAGCAACCCTCCCATGTGCAGTGGTTCAATGCAAGTAGACGTGTCCTGCTTAACACCTCTCAGTGTTCTCTCAGGATCGCTACTGTTCTCCACAAATCAGAAGATTTCTTCCCCTCTCTGTACCTATAAAAACACTTCTGTCTGTGTGTTAGTGGAAACAACACGTAAAACAAAACAGGAAAAAGAAAATGCTGTAGTCTCTAGATGCCACAAAATACAAACTATAGTTCAAATCAAAAAACATCTGAATCGTCACTAACAGTTGTGACATTTCCACAGTGATTAGTAAAGTCAACCTCCAGCTCCAAAGGAAAAAGGATGATCCAACAATATCATCTTCTGATGGATCCCATTTTCTCCCAAATGTTAACACCAATTTTGCATTCATCCAGGGGCTTCTATATTCAGATTTCAAGGGTGGATTTTTCAAACAGTAGTTAGACACTTAATGTGCTGAAAATCAGAGTGCAGTTTGATACCTAGCATGGTAAATTTGTCTGAGGACCATAGAGGAACCACCCAGGAGGAGAATGAAAAGAGGGTCACTTACCACAGTAACGCTGACAGCCATCGTTCCTTCACATCAGCTGAGCTGAAGACAAAAAGGGAGGCAGATCATCAAACAAGTCCTGAGCAGGTAACAGCCTTTGGAAACTCTACCCAATTTCATTTATATATAGCTGTAAGTCAAAGTTCCTTCCTGCAAAGCCCTGGAACAAAAGCACAGTCCTTTCCTTCTTCTGTTCTATTTTAACAAATAACAATAATAATAACAACAACAAATCCCAGCAACAAACTGGACCACATTTCCTGTCAGACTGGTGAGTGTTCAGATAAGGGACAAATATCTTTCTGTCAAGTTGGAGTTAACTCATACTGTGGGCCCTTGTTATTTTTGCAGTGACCTTTACTTGCTATTTTCTTTCTGCTAATATTTCCTTCCCAATGTCTGCTGTTCCTAGAAGCTTCAGCTGCCAGCACAGGTTACCCATGCCTCAGAGGGAAGGAAATGGAACTGCTGTTGTGTTTGGGCTAAGACACAAACAGCAGCTTGCATGTCAGAGCATGAACCCTCATCAGAAATGCATTGCCTGGGCAAGACCAACATCCCAACCCTTTGAAATGATGAGACAGCAGGTATGAAAACCATGACATGTTTCCCATTTCTTTTTCCACCAGGGCAACTGCCCCACAGATGGAAAAGCATCGGGCCAGATCCCCACAGAACCCCTGAGGGCAGAGTGACCCTTGGAGGTTGCTGACCTCTCTGCTCTGCAAAAGGAAGGATGAAGAAGAAATCCCTTAGCCAGCAGTGACCTGAGTTCCCTGTGATATACGAGATCTAGATTCCATTTAACCAGACTGGACTGTGCTCAAGGTAATAAAAAGGTCACTTGCTTTTTGGTGAGTCTTATTAGCTCAGGCTTAACATTGGGACTGCCTTTGAGATGGCATTTGGATACGAATAGGCTACTCTCTAGACTGCTCCATGCTCCCCTGCATTTCTATTTTTGGGGTTAGCAAGGGCTGGGCAAGCTCTGAATGGTGCTGCTTGTGCAGACCCATCTTGAGGAACCTTTGTATTTTATAATCCAATATGGTGGCCTTGGGACTCCCTGGCAAAAGACTGCAGGAGAAAGGTTTGCCCAGGAGCTGCCTAAGCCACACTAAGGATGGATAAAGGATTCAATCCTGGCACAAGGTCACCTGACATTTTTCACTGACATAACTAACCTATCCTTCATAATGAAAAAATCTCAAGCTAGGACTAATCTCCTACAGAGATGGTGGATGGCAGTTGCTTGAACAACATGCTTATAAGTTATCTGGTAGCTCAAGCTGTTTTGCTAAGAGCAGATTTGGTTGTGATGTTACAGGATGCTGTGCAGCTGCATCCTGTATCAACACTATATCAACACTTGCAAGGATTGGTCCTCTAAAAGGCTCTCAGGGATGAACCTGCAGATATCCTTCTAAGATGAGTGTCTCCCAACATCTAAATTTTTACCACACTGCCTAATGTAAGTGGAAGTCCTTTATTCAATGGGGAAAAGTGCAGGGGTAGAGTTCAGGGCCCTATAGCCTCAGTCATTGTTTCACTTGACACATGGGAGACCTGGGCAGCTACTGGGATGCAGAGGGAGGTCTGTTGTCTGATAAGATACCTGAAGGTGACAACATAGTTGGTGGTAGGCCAGCCAATGACAAATGAATTCTCGGGACTCATCTTTTTCTCTGTCACTTCGCTGAGGCAGGTGCCGGTCCACACTTCACTCAGATGCACTTGCTTTTTCAGCTTCAGGCTGGAGGAGGATCTGCAATGGAATTTAGGAATTCCTTAGGCCAGATCCTAACACCTAGACCTCCAGAGTCTGGTCATGCCCCTTCCAGTCACATAGATGCAGTGACAGATCTTAATTTAAATGTGGCAGGAGTCAGACTAGGAGTCAGTTTTGTCCTTCTGCCTCTTGCCCTCATGGTATATCTTCAAGCAACCTCATAAGGGAAAGGCTAAAACTGATGAGACAACCTTTTCCTTCAGGAATATGGAGTGAAACATTAATACCAAGAAGAATTTCTGAAGGTGGGAGAGATGCCACATTTTAGATCCACATTTGTGAAGAAGCATTGTTTTCAAGACTGCTGGTTGCTCCGCAAATAGATCAGAACCTCATAGAATCATAAAATCTCCTGAGTTGAAAGTGACCCACAAGGATCACTGAGTCCAACTCCTGGTCCTGCACCGGACAGCTCCAAGAATCCCACCATGTGATGGGGGCTGAGCCTAGTTTCAACACCACATACTGGGGAGAAGGAGTGAGTGTGAATTCCTCTTACTTGGACTTGGCAATGACCACCACATCGCTGAACAAGATCAGATGTCTTTCCTGGGTCTGCAGGCCCACAGTTAGCTGTACTCGCTCATCCAGGATGAAGGTGGAGCCTGGGCTGCTGAACACCCCACTTGGCAGTCCATTGTCCAAGTGGGAAGAGGAAAGGGTAGTTTCCCTAAAGGAGTAAGAAAAAATCACAAGACTTTGTCAGAAGCTTTTCTCGGGAGGGTTTGTGATTCGACTCAGATGTCTGTTTTGGAGGAGCCCATCAGCCCCATGCCTTTCCCAGCACTATCCCTATTGCTCTCTTGTATGACCTGCATTTGCCTGCCCCTGCCCAATTAATTTACCAGCCTCAGACAGATGGAAAAGTGCCTAAATGCCCACACCAAATCTAGAGAGGTTAAGCTGCCGAAATAGTACTTTTTGAGTAATTTCTCACTCAGGTAAAAGACTTACTTCCTGCACAGGTGTGTGAGGTACGACTTGAAAACGGAAAGCCCATGGCTTGTGGCACAGCTCAGACAGGCTTGGGGGGAACTGTCCTTTCTGCACGTTTTCCATCCAGACTGAACTGTTTGTCAGTGCAAGGGCTGCAGCACAAAGACAAGGAACTGCATGTACTCATCTAATTCCAAACATCTGATTCTGGCTTGCCTGGCTGCCATCCAGTATCTTGTTTCCGCTGAGATTCACATAGGTGCTGATCATTTCCAAAAAAAACTGAGGGTTTTTGCATGTTGACTGCAGTCAACAAGCCATCATGGGAATTCAACTAGACCCTCTCCCTGTGCTCTTCCCATCAAGAAGAGCTCTGCCCAGCATGATCTTGCACCTCAGCACCCCCAAAGAGCATGTCCTCAGCACTGCTCTGGGCTCAGGTCAGTGATGCTGGCAGCACAACAGCTCCCACAGCCATTTCTGGGTCTCAGCAGGTGGGATGTGCCACATGAACAAGGAATAGTTCTTTGCTGATTCTTACTCGGACAGTGTGTTCATGTGCCTGACCCTGACTTAATCAGTGAACCTCTGAAACACAGCCTTAGATTTATGTAGAGAGAAAAAACCCACAAATCCTCCTGTCTCCACATTTAGACAAAAATGTGTATCTTGCCTGAAAAGGGATGATGTGGAAGAGATACTTGTCTTCCCTCCACCCCTTAGCAATACTGCTCTAGTCTAAGGGCAGTCTCTATACAAACAAATGAAAAAACACATGAGCTGTAAGGGAAGTATTTTTGACATTGCTGGTCTTAACTCTGTTTCCACTGGCCTCATAACTGAGCTAATTTCATTTCACAGGAGTGAGGTTAAAGTGAGCCAGGAGCTGCTTTTCTAAAATCATCCCCCAGTCACAGGAACACCTGCACTCTGGCAAACAGAAATTCTCTCTTCCCTCCTCACCACTCCACAGCCACCAACAAGTGAATCCTTGGTCTGTGTATCTGTGGAGCTACAAGTGAGAAGCTAAATCACCTTTAAATGTGATATAAAAGCTCTCCAAGTCCATCAGCTGAGCAGTGGGAGCCACAGCATCTCACAATCCCAGCAGTGGATTTCCTAAACCTGGAGGGGTTATACAGCTTTGTAAACACAAGATAGCAAAAAAAAAGTCTCACTGATACTCTGGTGGCCTAAGCAAAGATGGCATTGGACCAACTCCCTCCACAGCAATTCATCATGAGAAACATTTAAAGCTTCCCTCCCTCACAAGGATATTCTCCAGCCAAATAAAGTCAAGAATTTGTTTCTCTTCTTTACTTTTTTTTCCTAGTGCAATTTAGATGGGGAAGGGGAATGACAAAGAAGCTACATAACTTAGTCAAAAAAGAACCAAAAGAAAATCAGTCCTGCCCTTTGTAATAAATGGTCCTACAAAACTGACCCCACAGAAGCAGTGTGTACTGTGCATCAATCACTAATGGTGTGATACAGAAGGGATCTTCAGGAGGGCTGGTTCAGATCAAAATGTCAATCAGTTCAGCTTTATTATCTCTTTCTCTTACAAGGAAAGAAAAAAATCAAACTAAACAAATCCCTCAGGAAATGTTATTTATGATTCCTATCAGAGCAAGGTAGAAAGGACTGTGGTATCCCCTTATCTGTCATGGTGCTGCAGGAGAAGGATGGGATGATGTCAAGCAGGACTCAGTCCCACTGTTGGACTGAAGTGCTCATGTCAGGGCTAGCACTGAGTGTTTCTCAAGATGTGCACATCTGGCATGTGGGTCCCTGTCTGCTGACACTCCTGGTGCTTAACACCTGCAGGAGCAAAGTGTAGGCAGAGACTTGATAGAGCTGCAGACAAGGGAGGGAGCTTTGCACAACCTGTGCCAGTAGTAAGGGAAAGCTGCTGTATTCTGACAGGGACATGGCTGTCCTGGAGCATGGCTGAATCCCGCATAGGACTGGCAGGGTCTGGGCAGGCCTCCCAGCCCTCCCTCCATCTCCAGAGGCATCTCCAGCCCCCTCACCTGCCCAGATGTACCTGTATCTGAGCCAGGGCCAAATTTCAAGGCCAGCTCTCCCACTGGCGGTCCAGCAGATGGAGCAGGGGCTGCAGAGGGCTTTGGAAGTGAGTAACCTGGGGGTGGCCGGGCAGGGAAATGGTGGAGTGGAACACTAGGATGCTCCTCAGGGATAATGCCACTGCAGTCTCGGTACGTGAGGTGGCAAATGCTGCCCCAGCCCATGTCCTGTGTGCCACCGTGTCTGTCTAGTGCCTCGTCCCTCTCCACTTGCCTCTGCTTGCCCCTGCTGCAGGACCAAATTGCCCTCAACATTGTTAAATGAATTTGAATTCATGTGAATTTGATTTCAGTTTGCGTGGGCAGAAAGATGGAAACAGGAGTCAGAAAGGTATTTACTCAACCTGGAATGGGACTTTGACTTGCTGAGAGCTTTAGAAATGGCAGATGGGGTAGATCGTCTTCTTTGGACTATGGGCTTCATCTTCTGCAAGACAAAAAGACATTCCAGTCAGCCTGGCTACCTTGGAAGCATACCTGCTCATTGAACTCTACAAGTTCTGTTTTCATCTAGCTAATACCCACGAAACCTCATCACTGAAAGCTATGATCTGCGCTGTCAGGCACCTTCCTCCCCTTCCTGATTATAAAAACACTTGTCCACTCTCACATTTACATTTTCACAGCCAAATCTCAAAGTAATGACAAGAATAAGCAGATAAAAAACCCAAAGTATGAAGGTCAGGAAAAACTTCCAAGCACTCATGCCAAGGAATCGTTTAAGGAAAGGTGTAGGAACTCAATTTAAAACTGGACCAGACAAAGTTATGAACAGCATATAATACCGTAGGGAGTTGTATTTTATGGGCTGAAGGAATAGTAGATTTTTCTCTACCTTCATTTTTCATGACTTACAGATTCAGCAAACAGGCTGTTATTAGTCCCTCTCCAGGCAGCTTAACCTCAAGACACTCGTGTTTTTTTCAACAGCCACAGCCACCAAGTCTTGTATAATGGGGTGACTGTAACAGTGAGACCTGAGAGTTTGACATGATAACCATCCAAGTCAACGTATACAGAGGTCACAGGTCTCCTTTTATTTGTTAAATTAATTTTGCCTGGATAAAGACAAGAGATTTTAGTCCGGGAGAAAAATCCTAACGTCAGTGGCTCTTGATTAGTAAGCATGGGAAAATCTGTCCCATGGCTCATTTCTAATTTCAGCATTTGCCTGTGTTAGAGCTTTAAGTGCCAGGGAGTTTAAAGCATGCTGAGAATCACTGATCTTATGATTTCTGAATGTATCAAAATAAGTAAAATCCTAAGAATAAAAGAAACCAGAATTTCTGCTTGAGGAGGGAGAGTTTCTATGTAGAAAGAGTGTTCCTTTTATTAACTGTTACTTTCTGTTATTTTTCAAGGTCTGTGCTGAACACAGAAATACTCTGTGAGAGCTCACTGGTCCCAGCTCTGAGGACACGATGCTATCACAGTTCAGCACCTTACGACCACATTAACATTCTTATGATGTCAGAGGAAGGTATCCTCACATCACTGATGGAAAGGCCAAGAACAAAGTGATTTAAGTGAATTTACATGACTGGTGTTCACCACATCGTACTGGATTTTCAGAGCAGCCTGGAAGGTTGGCTGGGACTGGTTTGAAGCACGTGCTCCTGATCACCCTCCTTGGAGCTCCAGGGGCTCAGCATGGCTGCAAATCTGTCTCCAGAGAGTTGTGTGATAAAGCCCAGAAGTTATGAGGTGGGCATTACTGACCACTTAGAAGTTGGTGGAAGTGATTTAACATAGTTCAGAAAGGAAATCCATGGCAGAGGCCAGCATGGAGTCCAGCAGCCAGGAAAGGGTCACCTTCCTCATCTTCCACTTAGTTTACAAGACCCCTTTTGCAGAAGGTGGCAATCCTACCGGCAAGAGTTTTCTACAACACAGACTCCTGACTCCATGCCTGATCAGATCCAACAGAGCTCTCCAAAGCACAGATGACCTTGTGAAAAGGAGTGTATGATTATGGAACTTAAAGTCGGAGTGGCCCTGCAAGTGTGATTTAATAAAGCAATTTTCTAATGCACGAATATTCAGCTTTGCAACATCAGTAATGCTCCCCGAGTAGGTTCCCTGGATACGTGTACATATGTAGACAGAGACCGATAGCAATCTCTCCCTCATACCCTGATATGACATTGCCAAGCAAAAATCTGTCTTCAGAAGTTCCACAGGGAGAACTGAATAAAAATAACATCAGCACAAAAAAGCTTGTTTTAAAAAGAGAGTCCCTACTAAAACAGAACATCTGGCTTCCAGAGGTGCCCTAATAGAATAAAATGTTCCTACAAACAACATGCAGCAAAGCACCAGTCATGCACTATCTTAGGGTGGGAAGCGAGGGTGGGTGTGGTTGCCTGGGAGTGAACCCCAGCAGCTGCTGCCAGCTGCAGAGAGCACTGATGAAGGGAGCAGGCGATGCACCTCCACGTCAGGGGCATTGCAGCAACTTGCTTGACCGGCATTGTAATAAACCCTTGCTCGTGGTAGTATCTTCTGGGCCAAAGAATCTCATGGCACATAATACCTTACTGTAGGTAAGGCAATCATTTTGGCCACCCCAAAATGTGGGGCACAAAGTGGTACCAATGACATACATGATGGAAGTATAGTGCAAGAAGATATTTTACCCAGAATAAATTTCAGGGAGTTGGTACTGGTGGATTTCTTTTCCTGACCACTGAGAAGGGTTTCAAACTGCATCTGAATGGTGGCAGTAATGCCTTCCAAGCCTTGTCTTTGCCCATGCACTGCACCTCTCCTGAGGGGTCTGAGGGTGTGTTCCACAGCACCACTTCCAGCAGGCACTGGGTTACCTCTGGAAATCTCACGAGGGCAGAATTAGGGGTTTCCAGTGAAATGCTGTGACTACAGGACAAAAGTTACTCCCCCTACTTTCTCTCTCCAAACAAAATGCTGACATCATTAGTTGTCCAGAGTTCCAGCTGCCTGACCACAAACAGACTCTACCAAAAAATGACATTCCAAGCCTTCAGCCAAAGTCTCTTTGACCTTCGCCTGTCATGTTCCTTCAGCAGGACATAACTGAGATGGTGGAATCCCCTTACTATGGGTAAGGCAATCATTTTGGTCACTCTAAAACTATCATCTTACTGGAGGAACGGGACAACTAATTGGCATAATTTCACAGTTAACCTATTTAATTTGCATATTTAATACAGAAATAATAAGTTGTTCTGCCTTTGGTTTCAGTAGCCATACAAAGTAAAACAGTTGCTCGTGTGCTCCCTCCCTGCTTGGGAGAACCTAGCTGTGTACCCCCTTTTAAACCACTAGAGTATGTCTGGGCCAGCCCATGTAAGTGATATTTCCTTAAGAGACTGCTGGACAAGGACAGAGTCTTCTAACACCTTGAGTGTTCTTCCAGTGCCATGTAAATGGGTTCTGAATCCTGCATGTTTCTAAGCTCCACAGTTTTATGGTTTTCTTGCAAAAAACCACTCCCATCTCACTACACAGAAGTAGCACCACAAGGCCTCTGTCTGACACTGGAGCCCCCTCATCCTGCTGCCCAAGGGTTGGGCTTGAGCAGAGCTACCTGGGCTCTGAAGGGGTGGCTGGTGACTCTCAGCCAGGCTCACCTGGCTGCCAGCAGCATCGGGTAGCCCTTGCCCATAAGCATTGTTTCTGGATGAAGGAGGGACCTCGTTGTGCTCCTCTGTGCTGGAGCCAGGAAGTGCTTTTGTTGGTCAGCTCACACTCACCAGGCATGGAATCAGAGAACTGCCGAAGGACATGGCGTGATCTCTGTGCTGTTTTGGTGCCATGGAAACAGATGCTCATTTACCCAATATACTCTGGAAGTACTTGAACACTTGCAACACTCTGGACCGTGTTTGTGCATTACTCATCTCTGAGCTGCCGATTTTAGCTGTGTGTTTCTTGGCATTGGGGAGGTTGTGAGTCTAATGCCCCTCATTCCAAATCCATGTATGGTCTGTGCTATCGGCTCAGCTGGCCAGGAGCAGTGGGGTTTTTTTCCTCCACTGATCTCTGCACTTGAATTATTCTTCAGATAGTTAAGGTGGGATGGAGCTGAAAAATAATGACACCTGCTTAGCATGGGATGGATTTTCCTTCTGCCCATAGCTGGTCAAAGTTTGCAATGCCTGTGCCACTGGAATGCTGCTGTTTGGTTTACTTCCCATTCAGAAATGAAAACAAAATTGGTTAATAGTGCTATTTTTCTGCTTAACATAAATTATTTGTTTCAGAAACGTTGATACACTGTTTCTTTAAAACCACCCTGTGCTGTCTTCAACCTCAGCATGTCACAGTGGGGTTGCAGCATCCAGCTCACACTTGCAGGAGAAATTCGCTGCTCTCAGCTGCCAAGGTTCGGTTACTCTTTTATACGGAACATTTGGCTGTCGGTGTCACTCTTCCCTTGGAGGACAACCAGTCCACTTTCTGGCTGCAGAGATGGTGAAAGGGTATCATACACTCTTTAAAAAAAAAAACACCCCAATTTTTATAACCATGGACTCTGAGTCCATTCAATGCTGACATTCTTATCTGTTAGGGAGGCTTATGTTGCTAAAGACACAACCAGAGAGAGTAAAACATGGGCCACAATGTCTTTGATTATTTGGAGCATCACAGATTGTTCCGAGCCAGTAACATCAACATTATTCTTATTCTTGGATGGATCTTGTGAAACATTCTCTTCCTACAAATATTCTCATCATGGTTTCAGTGTGTGGTGTCAGAGCAGATAGCTGATCACTGCTATTAATCAACTGGACATAGTTTTCAGTGGTCTACTGCAACAGGGCAAAAGGTACTGTATAAATGTGGCACACAGTTATTTAGCTCTCAGGCAACATTCAAAAAAATACTTAAGAACTCAGTTAAGAGTACAGAAACAATTAAATGATTGCTTGAGCTTGGATCCACCCATGTGAAAACAACTGCTGCAGTTCAATCCCATAATGAGTTTACATTAGCAGAGGCATTCCTACAGAAGTCTCTTAAGGAGATAATGTGGGATGCTGCTGCCTCCTGCTCTATTTATGTGAGTACTGGATGCTCCTACAATGTGCCTGTGTCAGACTCTGCCATTACATTTCTAGTTAGAGAACCCCGCTGGAGAAAGAAACAGAAGGGGAAATTGTTCACTATATAAAAGGGAATCAGGCATTAGGTTACATGAACTGAAAACAACTGTGCTTGTCATTTTATGTGGATGTACACGTAAAATGAGCTTAGTGAAAAGTGCCCTTGCATGGCTGCTGTCTCCTTCTCCCCTGTTGCCAGACTTCATCTTCAGGAAACTGTACAGTTTGAATGTGACCGCTCAAGCTGGAGTAATTTTAGCTGGGGCTCCAGCAGCTACTGTCTTGCAGCCATTCCCCCTTGCTCAAAAGTGGGAATCCATCGCAGGACACCCACTGGGAGGCAGATCACCTGTGGCTGCCTGCCCCACGTCCCACCAGGGTGCTGTGCGAGTCTGCCAGACTGGTCTTGGCTGACACTGGCCTGAAGAGCTATGCTCCTTCCTACATTATGGACCAGCTCCTTGGAAGAGATGCGTTTTCTTCTCAGCCTTGGTTTTCTGCCCAGCTCACCACCCAGAATAAGAGAAAAAACCCTCCACTTCTCCTCCAAATGTCCCTTAAAAGGTAAGACTTTGGAGTTCTAGGACCAAGAAAAAAGCCTGGGCTGTGATTTGTCTCCTGCGCTGGTTTCCCTCTCTTTGCCCAGTTCTCAGCCTGGGAAAGAAGACTGGATCATCTCATTTACAAGGAAAGGCTGAGGGAGCTGGGCTTGTTCAGCCTTGAGAGGAGACAAGTGAGAGGGGACCTCATCACTCTTTGTCAGTATCTGAAGGGAGGTGTCAGAGGATGGACCAGGCTCTGCTCCACGGTGCCCAGCAATAGGACAAGAGGCAATGGGCAGAAACTGGAACACAGGAAGGTCCATCTGAACATGAGGAAGAACTTTACTATGCAGGTTCTGTGTGCACTGGAACAGATTGCCCAGAGAGGGTGTGGAGTCTTCCTCACTGGAGATATTCCAGAACTGTGTGGACACAATCCTGTGCAATGTGCTCTGATTCAGCAGGGAGGATGACCAGATGACCCACTGAGGTCCCTTCCTGACTTACCCACTCTGTGATTCTGTGCCTCTGCGAAGATGCTCTATATAGCAGAGATATGCTGCTGCAGTGGTGATCAGGACTAGGCATTCCTAACCTGCTTCCTTCCAGATCACTGCCAGGTAGGCAGGCCAGCATGACCCGACAGGGAGAAGGCTCCAACATGGAGCAGGCTCTCCAAAAGATATGCTCCGTATGAACCATGGTTTGATGTGAACTTAGAGCTAAGACACTTGGGTGTAAATATTTATCTGAGCCATGTTACATAGCTTCATCTTCCTGCCAATTTTCACTAACTGCTTCCCTCTCCCTTATTACTAAAACCCAGCTCCAACCTAACTAAAAAACATTTCTTAAAATATGCAGAGCCCGGTGGCAGTAAATCAGTTTGCAAGGACACACTTCGAAACATTTCCTTTTCCTTCCAAGAAATGGAGCCCTGCTGGTTTATTTTAAAGTGTCCCATATAAGCATGACTGGAAGAAACAATTCTCATCTGCCAAAGGCCATGTGCATTTTCCACTTGGAGGTGGAAAGCAAAGTGGCTGGGGATTGGCTTGATTCACACTAATCTGTTCCATAACACTTTTTCTCCCTGCTCCCACGGATTACTTATGTCTTCCATGGAGTCTGGAGCAATGCCAACAGAGGTTGGCAACAAGGCAGGATGCCCTGCAAAGCATGGAGGGGATGGGAACCACATGGAGCACCAGTCCTCCTGATAGAAGCAGGTCTTTCTGGACAGCTGATGTGATGGGGATGTTCTTCAATGGCACTGGGCTGGAACCCAAATAAGGACACTTGGAACTTGTTATGGCTTTGGACTATGTTTCTGGCTACTGAACACAGCCTTGCCCTGTCCTCCACCAGCAATGTCCATGCCTGGAGACCAGCATGAGGGTTTGGTCCCATGACATGGCACTGCCTGGGGTTCCAAAGCAGAGCAAAACTCTCAACTGTCACTCAAAGAGAAAGACAGGCACCTGAAAAGGGGCCCAAAAGGTTTAAGCAGGAAGACAAGGCCAGAGCTCTCATCCATCAGCTGTGATTCTGTTAAAAACTGGGTGCCCACCTGCAGCTCTGTGCTCCCTCACTGCAGCCCCAGAACTAGACAGAGAGGTGAAAACTGATGAATATAAGAATAAAAAATTCTGCTATGTCCAAGCCTCATCCCTGATATGGTGTTGGTGGACAGAATCTGTGAAAATTATGGGCAGCTGGTGCTGAGAACATCCACAGGTGGCCTTTTCTCTGCAAATCTTAATGTTCAGCAGGAGAGGGGTGTTTATGTATTCTGGGACAACAAAAAAAAAAAGCACTGCAAGAAAAATGCTTACTACTGGTGAGGATGATTCTTAGCCATCATCTGCAGCAGAATCAGGCTCTGAACACCTGAAGGGTACACTCAGACAAAGTATTTTTTGTATCGATATAATTTGAAAAACTTTGAGCAATACAAATGCAAGTTTCTTCTCTGTCGCCAGCACAGCAAATCACTTATTGATGGAAACTGAAGAGATCAATAAATATTAGTGTTGATTCAGAAATACTTCTGTACTTCATGCATTTGGCCTGTGGGGATACAAACAGCTGCTGAAGGAAGTGCTTTCTTCCCCCTTCTAGTTACTGGCAAGGGAGGTCGAAAGCAGTGGGAAAAGTAAAACCTTGTTTTGTAAAATTTCTTCACTTTTTCTTGGAGGTCCAGATGGTTTTGTTGCAATTCTGATGTCCAGGGTCAAGTAAATTTGAAATATCTGTTAACAATGGATTAGACCAAACAGCTGTCACATGTAGGGATTTTCCTGCAGTGCTTCTTCCCATGGTAAAAAAGCACCACAACAGATTCTCCCTATGTGTTTTGATATAATTTTACAGTAGAACTCTTTTCTCATTCCTTTCCTTCCTTTGAACCAATGCTGAAAGCCACCCTAGGAATGTCTCACAAGGAATTCTTGCCTTTGAAGAAAACCTCTACACAGCTCTACACACATATATGGTCTCTGGCCTCAAGCTGCAGCATGTTCCAATGATAAGTATGGCATCAATGAATATGAGATGACTACAGATAATACTTACATTGGAAATCAGTGGGGGCACACTTTTATAAAGCCTTTAAGCCATTTAATTTAGGCTGGTACTTTGGGGCAGAAGTTTCTGTTGTGAAGTTGTATATATAACATTGGAAGGGAACTTGCTGGGTTTCACAGTATCAAAATTCACAACTGAGGCCAAAGTAAATTAAGAACCACGCTCTTTCTTTAAAAATGCAAATAAAGAGTTCACTGAATTGAACTTTGGCAAAATGAAAAACTTCTAGAGCAGCCAGACCTGAGGAACAGAAAAATGTAACACATTCCTTAGTGTCTTTAAAATAACCCCTTCCTCCTCCCACTCTTGGTTCTAAATCCCTCCTCCTGCCATATTAAAAATTAAAAACTCATAGACAGCTGCAGAATTACTTCAGCCTTTCTATGTGGGGCCTCTGAGCATAAATAGGGTGGTCCAGCCCCTGCTGGGGCCCAGATTAACTCCCAGTGCCTGAAATGCAGAGTACCCACATTCAGTATGTGATACAGGGAAATATAAACTGCACAAGGAAGAGAAAGTGCAAACCACAAACAGTTTATGAGGCAAAAATCACAGAATCACAGAAAATGCCAAGTTGGAAGGGACCCACAAGGATCACTGAGTCCAACTCCCAGCCCTGCACAGGACAAACCCCAACAATCCCACCATGTGCCTGAGAGTATCATTAAAGAGCTCCCTGAGCTCTGGCAGCCTTGGGGCTGTGCCCACTGCCCTGGGGAGCCTGGTCAGTGCCTGACCACCCTCTGGGGGAAGAACCTCTTTTTAATATCCAACCTAACCCTCCCGTGACACAACTTAAGGCCATTCCCTGGGTGCTGTCCCTGGTCCCCCCAGAGCAGAGCTCAGTCCCTGCCGCTCCTCTGCCCCTCCCCAGGCAGTTGGAACTGCAGTGAGGTCTCCCCTCAGTCTCCTCTGGTCCAGCTGAACTCACCAAGTGCCCTCAGTGTCCTCCCATGGCTTCCCCTCAGGGCCCTTCACCATCTTCGTTGCCTCCTTTGGACACTCTCTAATGGCTCAATCTCTTCCTTCCATTGTGTCCCCCCAAACTGCCCCAATATTGCAGGTGAGGTCACCCCAGGGCAAAACAGAGCAGGACAATCCCCTCCCTGATGCCCCCAGGACAGGGTTGTCCCTCCTGGCTGCCAGGGCACTGCTGACTCAGGGCCAAGTGGCCACCCACAAGCACCCCCAGGGCCCTTTCCCGGCTCTGCTTTCCAGCCTCTCATTCCCAGTCTGTCCATCCATCCAGGGTTGCCCCATCCCAGGGGCAGAATCTGGCCCTTGTTGAACTTCCCATGGCTGGTGATTCCCAGCCCTCTGATCTGTCCAGATCTCTCTGCAGGGCCTCCCTGCCCTCAAGGGAGTCAACAGCTCCTCCCAGCTTTGTGTCATCTGCAAACTTGCTCAGTGTCCCCTCCAGGTCCCCTGAGCAGACTGCATAGCTGCATTTGACACTAGCATGAGTCCTCGCCTCTCCTGGACACACAATCAAGGCCAAGTTGCCAAGGTGCCAGTGGTCCACAACGCTCCTGGGAGACTGACCAGACTCACCCCCTTTAGACCTGCCTTGGCTTTTACTCAGGGATAGAAGGAGGCTTGTTTCCAAGCCAGCTTCCCCCAGCCCTAAGGCAAACACGTGCATGAATTGTGCTCCCCAAGGAGGGTCCCGTGTTCCCCAGTGTGACCGATGCTGTCACAGGCAGAGGGTGACCCCAGCCCCTCCACCAGGCCACTGCCAGCAGCCTCCTGTGCCTGTGAGCTTAAGTACCGAGTGAACAATGCTTCACGTTGAGCCATGGTATTTCTCATCTATTTACAACGATTAAATAATTTTATTTGCAGCTTGGCTGTGGAAAGGACTTTGAAAAGAGCCAGCTCTGTGCATCTGGATTTCATTAGAGCTGAACATTAATCCCTTTATGCCTTATAAGCATCCTATTCGCATTATACAGACTCAGGGTTGCTAAATGGTACTCTCAGAGCTGGCTGGCTGAAAAATGGGTTAATCAACAGCATCTGTGCTAGCACACACACTATGAAAGGCATTTTCCTCTTTCTGCTGCCTGCTCAACTGCCTGTCAGTGTTAGCATGGGCACACTCATAGTAGCATTCACTGTCAAACTCCTCCTCAAAACCCAGGATAGGTTTGTGCTAAATTGCAGGATTTAATTCCACAGAATTCTGCAGTTGATTGAAATGAAAAATAGACATCCCAGCTTCAAATTAGGATGCAAACATAATGAATTTCAGAGGAACTGCAAGTCTGAAGTTACATGGGCTGGGCAAATAAAAGTAGATTTTGGCTTAGACAATTGCACTTTTTTGCCAGTTTTTGGAGTTGCAGGAACATTAAGGGTTAAGCATTGACAGAGGCCAAGGGAGAGACATCACTCAGCAGCTGAGCAAAGGTCAAGAATGGGAAGGTGGAAGGCGGGAGGGAGCAGCATTATGTGAGCTGAGCCCATGTGAAATAGAAGGTGAAAAGGAGGGGTCTGAAAACACAGCCTGAAGAGCTGCCAGTGGGCTGAGAAAGGGAAGGAGAGAAGTTGATTATGGAGGATAAGGAGCTCAGAGATCAAATAACCTGGAGGTCAGGGGAGAGTTTGCCAAGTGAGGTTAACAAAGAAATGTGCACATTCTTATACTAAAAAGCTCTTGCTATGAACCAATGCAAGTCAAGCTGTGTGGCCTTAAAGAACATGCCCCAGTTCTTTGATGGAGTGAGAGCTGGAAAAAGACCAACAGTGGAATCACACTATTCATGTAAAGTTTTACACAAGGCTGTTATAATTGTTCCACAGGAGCAACTGCTGCAAGGCACTGCAGAAACTCAGAGCCAAGGAAAAGAAAAAACAAAGGTAGAGAATCTTGCTCCCCTGAAGTCAGCAATAAAATATCAGTGGTCTGCAAAGGATGGGGGTAGTGAGAGTGGGTACGTCATCCCCTGGGAACTGGACAAAGGCTAAAGCAGCGCAATGACCCCTCATACCCCATGCAAGGGGGGGCTGGGCTTGTGGGGATTGGATCTGTGTGACAGAGGGGCAGCACAGAGACACAGAGGTTCACCAGGAGCACCTGTTGAGTGGCCATAGGGGTTTTTGGAGATGTCGTTCTCTGTGCCTCCATTTCTGGTGCAGCGGGCGATGGAAAACTCCAAGAAACATTCCATTTAAAGACACTTATTCTGATTTCTATATTATTCCCTGCTTTCATTTCTTCCAGTATTTCTTCTCCATTTTTGCCTTAACTCTACAGGAGCTAGTGTGAAAACTGTATCAGCTGAAACTTGGCCAAATATAGGACATACTGTGGGGTACAGACAACGCCAATGGCTTCCTAATCTGCCCCTTATTTATCATTTTGGCTTAACACATGTTTATTCATAAACTAATACCTGCAGTCACGAGTATTTTTGTGGGTCTTTGGTAAATACTTTATAATTTGATAGAATCTTTCCAATTTTGAAGTGTTCAGAGCAGAAGGCAATCGTCCGGCAAGATTTACAGGAGAGTTTCATAGATGGATTTTATATTTGCCATTACTTAGCTGTTAGCCCCTACCAGGTTTACTAATTTTCAGGTAGAACATTTTCCTGAGGCTCTTCATGTACAATCCCTACACAAGGACTCATGCACATACACATCTGCATACACACACATACATGCACAAAGGTCTTTGGGTTATAAATTTCCCGATAAATGTGGCAGACATCTTCTAACCAAGCCAAAACAAGCCTGTCAATAGGAATGATGAAAAATAAGTTTTAACTCACAAAAACATCCTGTTTTGCTTCAGTTTGTCTCTCACTGTCCACAAACTGGACTCCACCCTACCTGTTTTTGGAGGGGCTAACTATGAGTGCCTGGTTTTGGAAACTTCCATGTCCTTATCTGTCCTGCCATTTGCTCTGAGGGAACATGAGGAGGGCAGCACTGGGCAGACAAGCAAAGAGGGGCTGATCCCCGGTGCATGGGCACTGAGCACCCATCCCTGTGCCAGGCCCTCTTCCCACAGCTCTAAGATCTCTTGGGAGGAAATGCAGAGAAGTGGAAGATGAGAAGTGGGTTTTACTGCTTTATAGTTTCATTTTAAACCACAATAACTGCCACGATCCCAGCCTCTGGCTGAAATGGAGAAAATGGTGTTAAGCAGACTTGCTGTTTGCTCTATGAGGTGTCAATAATCATATTGCTGCCACAGACCAGAGAGAGAACACCTTGAAGGGGTGCCAGTGCCTCACGAGCAGCACACTGAGAGGTGGGGAGCAGGCAAGGCAGATTTCCTGTCTTAGGAAAGATAGGAAATCCACGTAGATGAGGTGTGCACCACACTTTAGTACCACCCTTGGGTGACCTCTGCATGCTCCCAGCCAGACCCCTGGGCTGTCCCCTGAGCAGTGCTGCCAAATGGGTGACATGCTGCCAGTGCTCTGGAGGCTGCTGGGGGTGTTCATGTGAGACAGATGCAGTGTGATATCGGTGTGACCACACATGGGTGACGCAGGACACAGGTGAGCAACAGCCCAAGTGGCCAAGTGCTACTGTGGGTGTTCTCAGAGATGCATGTATTCAGATCTGCTAGGAGCTCTTGCTGTGACAGTGTCTCTGGCAAGGGTGGAGGAGGGAGCAGTATGTGGATGAAGGTGAATAGAACAAATACAGGAGTCTGTGGGTGTTTGTGAGGGTGCTGGTGTGACAGAGGGGTGGTGAACCAAAGATGGACGATGGTGTGCTGATGTAATGTTGTCCACAAGGGAGGGACTGGGAAAGAATCCACAAGAAGCATCTCTGCATTGGAGCTGCAAATCAGAATCTTATGTATTACAAGCAGGAGAGGACCTGAGATCCCTCACGGCCGATCATGAAGAAAAAGTATCCACTACATCTTCCACCTAATTAAGAGAAACCATATCCATAGCACATTTCTCATCATCTCCCACACCTATGAAGTAAAAACCAGTCTGACTACACAGATGATCAAGTCACATCCCTTGGTTACAACCTAAAAGAGTTCCAGCCCCTGAAGCTAGCTCCTCTGCAAGACAAGGCCACTTCCCAAGTCTGGGGCCAGCCCAGCTGAATTATAATGAACAAAGGTGGAGCACCAAGAAGCATAAATGAACCTTTCTGTGAATGCCAAGCTCGCCTAGTCCAGGGCCACGTCAAGCAATACACACACAGGTTCAGCCAAAACCCCAAGTGCAGCAGCACTTAAAGACAGGTCAAAAGAAAGGAACTACGTCCAGTGCTGTTGATGCAAATACCTTCACTGAGCACCCAGCGTCTGCAGGGGAGGCAGAGACTATCACTATATCTCCATGGTCAGAGATGCCTATCCAAAATTAGGCTGTGCACCCATCCAAAGTGTGGTATCGTGTTTGAGAGGGATTCCCTGAAGCAGCTGACTCTCAGAAAATGTAAATTTTTTTGAAACCAATAAAATCTAATATTTATTTTCCTCATGAAAGAAACCTATGTTAATTTTTAAAACCTCACTAGAGGGCGTTAAATAAATGGGCTGCAACCGAGCTACTGCCTGTGCAGGCAGCGAGATCTTGGAGAAAACTGCTTAGCTGCAGGCTTGGGGGACAGGTTTAAAAGGTCTGTGCATACCAAAAAAACCTCCTGACCACCTTCTCTCTGGCTCACAGACTACTTTAATTCTCTTTAGCTGTGCACTGAAAAGCACCACCCCAGGGGCCCAGGAAATGTACCCAGGAACTTCCCTGCAGCTGGGCATGAGTGGTGCCAGGTCTCAGTGAGGCATTGGCAGCTGTGCTGTGACCAGGAACATTGCCATTTATACATAACCCAAGTACCAGTGGCTTAATTAGCTTAAGGTCATGCTGGACAAACTGATGACCAGGTCCTCAAAGACATCACTGGAAGGATGAGGTGCAGTGTATGGTCATGCTTTGTGCATCCTGGGGAATACAATCCACTTAGAGCTCCATGTTTCTGCAGAAGAAGGTGTCCATGGCCCTACTGCTCTGGCTGTGCAAGCAAGCAACTGGCTGTGATGCTCAGACAAAGAACATACTGTAAAAGATCCTCATTTTCCATCTCTGCAGGTAATGTAGAGTTGGCACATCACAGCGACAATCTGTCTGGGTACAAAGGCATTGGCAGGCAAGGGTCTGCCGAGGAAAAAGAACTTTAAGGAATGTTCTAAATATAGAAGACGATGAGAAGGTAAAGGGAAAACCAGCCACCTCTGTCTTAGGTAGGGCCCACAGGTAAAAACTGCAAGTGGCTCCAAAGAACTGCCAGCAAAAGCTGCAATGAACAATCACTCTGGATTTTTTTAACAGAACTTGCTATTTATTCCAGTGGAAAATCCCTGCAAAGAAAATTGTTCCACTCAGCTACTGTTTGTATTGGATGATTCATTTGAGAACTTCAGACTGGCATTTTGGATAATGTTTACAGTTTTCCCTCCTATTTTCCATTATTTCAGGCTAACCCTATGCTAATACGACATTCTGTTTGTTCGGTTGAGTACAGAACCGCAGCTGCAGTTCCGTGCAGCCCCGGCAACCCTGTCCGGCCGCAGCCGGTGCCGCGAACTGCGCTCAGAGTCGGCTACTCCCGGAGAGGCAACGGGATGAGGCAGCGCTGGATCCCGCGCTTGTCCTTCCGTCCCGACACGAGCGCGCGGTAACGCACCCCTGGCTGGTCCCTCCTGGATCAACAGCGTGATGCAGCAGCGACTCTGCGAACGCTCCTCACGCTCCGGCGCTCCCGGTGATTCCCGTCCCGACCCCGCGCACACACCGGCCCCCGCCCGCCCGCCCGAGGGAACCGGGGGCTCCTCCGCCGCCCCCCCGCCCGTCCAGTGCCCCCCGACCCGCCTCCGCCAACCTTCCCGCGCCCCCGGCGCCGACAGCTGAGCGGCTCCGCCACTGACCCTCAGCGCAGCCACTCCAGGGGAGCGGCAAAGCCCCTTCCGAGCCCGGCTCAGCCCCGGCAGGACGGACAGTACTTGCCTGGCTCCGCGCGGAGCCCGCGGCACAGCTCTGGGCGCGGCCGCGCTGTCATGCCCGCGGCCAGGGCGCGGCGCGGCCCATGGCTGGTGCCCGGTGCCCGGTGGCCCGTGGCCGGTGCCCGATGGCCGCCGGTGGCAGCGGCGCCCGCACTCGGTCCCGGCGCGGCAGCAGCGAGTGGGCGCGGGGCGGGGCGGGGCCGGGCGGGGCCGCGGTGCCACCGCCCCGAGCGCGGCCCCGGCGGTCGGAACGGCTGAGACCCCCGAGGGACCCCTTTCAGACAGCGGGGGGGATGTTCTGGGGCCTCCCGGGAGCCTCTTCTGCTCGAGGCTGAACGGCCCCAGCTCACGATGCCGAAGAGCAAAACCCAGAGCGAGTACGGGGAGAGAGCCACCCCGACAGTGACGCTACGAGATCGGTTTTCTGGGCAAATGCGGTGGGAGAGGCTGGAACCGGCAGGACTCGGGACAGCCGGGCCCGTGTGTTCTGGGAGGCCGCTGTTCCTGCACACCAGGGCACCTGAGCGCTCAGGTTTCATGCTCCAAGACTTTGAAGGCTCCTGTCATGGGAATTTTTGCCATCCCAGACAAAGCAGAGTGATGTGTAACTGCCCTCAAAGACTGGCCCGAGCTCCCGCTGTCCACATTACTGATGCTGCCTAAAATGGGGTGTACCCAGGGGGCTGTCTGGGGGGCTGAGGCTTCTGGGCCCAGTTATCATGGAAATGGCAGGAAAAGCAATGGTGGCCCAAGTGCATCCCCTCCCTGCCCCCCTTCATTTGTGGGTTTTAGTTGTTGTATAGGAAGTTTCCTTTAAAAAGTGTTCAATCTGCATGGCAGGGAAATTTTGTGTCCGTGGGGAAGTCTGTTTGTGTTGAAGAAGAAACCCCTTGAGAGACAGTTCCAAGGTAAACACATACCAGAGACAGACACTTTCACAGTTCTGTCACTTTGGGAAGTATCTGTGATATAAAATCCTCTCTGGAGATGTGCCGAAATGAATATATTACACGGGAAAAATGTACTCTAATTCATGCTAAGATATTTTGATCTCTTTCACGTTATAGGTTCAGTCCTGCAAACAAGTACTTAAAGTGTTAAATAAATGGAAACATTTAAAAAACAAAAGTGTACCACGTCTCAGTCACACAGATTGTCTTGGAAGGTCAAAAGATTTTTAAAAACTATAAAGTAATATGACAAATACTATATTTGCCACCTAGTACTCTGTGGTCTGATCTTTGTTATCTCCCTGGATACAAGATTTGACAAGTTGTGATATTTCAGGAATGACATCTCCTCTGTCTCTAAACAACCCTTACAAATGCTTTTGAATACAAGATACATAAGAGATAGTTTCAGAAAATTAAAGAGCAGCCCCCCCTCCCCGTGTATGTGGTTTGTCTTTAAAAAGACAAAGCAGCCAGTCTCCCTCTGCTCCCCCCACATATTCATGGAGTATTAAAAACTATGCAGTCCCTCCCCATCAGCTCTCATTCTCCTAGCACATACCTCAGGAGGCATTTCCTGTAAGTGAAAAGGTACCAAAGGGCAGACAAATTTAAGACTGCAGACAAGACTGGTGCTTATTAGTGCTTTTCACCCATATTTTTCCATGTCTAGTGTCCACAATCTGCTCACTGTTGTAGCAACAATACAATAATTAAAATGGCACAGCCTTTACTAAAGGAACTCCCCAGACAAAATTTCTTGATCTTTTCTCTCTAAACTACCTCTTTCCTAATCTATGAGCAAAAAATATTTCCTCTGCAGTTGCAAGTTCCTCTGAATTCTGAATTTAACAACACTCATTATACTAAATAAAAGTTCTCGAACGCCTTTAAGCTTATTACACACCCACTCGTAGCTTGGTGGAGTTCAGCCATTTTCCTTTATCTCCACTGCATGGTCAAGGGGTTTTAGGATATTTGTGTGTTATAGTTCAGCAAAATGTGTCAGTAACAAAGAGAACGTTTCTCCTAAATTTTTGAGCAAACTTAGGCAGAGAATCCTCTTCCCTCCCCTTTGCCTCCTGCCCAAGAAATATCCATGAATGATCAGTTTCTGAAGAACAGTGAACCTTCATAAGAAAAGAATCATAAATAGCCTGCTGTGTTCTGAAACTAGTTTGTTTTGTGGTACCACAGCAGCCATGTAGGGGATCAGATATGGGAAAAGGAAATTGTTGTATTGGGCTGGGGTACAAATGCTCAGGCACTCTTTTGAAGGAGCAGAATTAGTGATCTCTGCTTGTGTTGGCTTTGCTTCCGACTTCGTCGCTCCACTCCATCATCTGCTATCTTTCTGAATCACTCTGCAATGTTGGTTTTTCTTTTCCTTTTTGAAATGTGAATACACATCAAGCATGTTGTAAAGTTACAACTGCTCCGAGCCAGCCAAATTGGCTGCAAGCCTGGATATTATAGGGAGGAATTCAGTCTTGGAAGTGTGACAGCATCAATGGTCTTTAGGTCCCTGCTGTCTTTCAAAGGGGCGTTGAATGTCAGTGCTCCCCTGAAACAGCCTTTTCTAGCAGGGAAGCCCATTTCTAAGCAGATCAAAACCAGCTTGTTCCAACTGTAGCCCTTAAAGAGTCTTTAAAAAAAAGAATCCAGTACCCCCCTAAAAAAGAAAACCTTAACAGTTTGGAATTTATTTTCAAAGGGGCATTCAAGATAAATTCCCTTACAACTGTTATTCCAAATCACTGTGCTTTGGAGAAATGCAAACTGAGCATTATCCCATGGGAGGCATCACAGAGGGACTCAATTCCACACCTCTGGCTCCGTTTACATTAGAAGACAAAGAATAGGCCAAGGAGTTCCACTCCAGTGCAGTTGTTTCCTTTCCTGGTTATGGATTTGTTTCAGAACATAGTGCAGTCCTCATCCTCCTGTGCAAGTAGGGAAGGGCTTGGAATACTCCTCGTATTTATGGGACGGGGCTGGAAACTTTGCTGCTGTCAGATCTCCATGACACTGTTGCATGAGCAGCAGTAATGAGGGCTCTATTTGACAAAGACACTCAAACAGAAAGGCCAGGGCTGAACAGATGGAAGTTTCTCAACAGATAGGAACATCTTGTTTTATCTTTTGGAGTTATTATTTGATAGTGCAGCAAAACTGTTTGAAAGAGTCTACCAACACATAGGATCAACAAATACTTCCACCGCGCTCCTGGGTTTGTTTTCTGTACTACAGAACTGCAGAACACAGCATGACTCAGGGCTTGCCATGCTGCTGACACTGCTACCTAATCTTAAAATGCTCTGATGTACAGCAGCACCAATCAAACATTTGCTGAACAAACGTAGGGATCAGTTAAGACACTTCACCAAGTCTGGCAATGTACTGTCAGTGAGCTGAAGCCAGGGAGGACTTTCCTTCCTTTCAAGCACTGTCATGGGCCGTGTTTGAGAGCAGGAAATTGGGTTAGCCAGGGCATCGATCAAATCTGTAAAAAAACCCCCTGTGTTCCTGTGCTGTGAATTTGCATGATAACCTTTGATGTGTGAAGGCTAGCCCATCACATCCTCCCTACAAAATCTCATTTAACACGGCTGCCCAGGCTGAATCTTGTTCTCAACCCAAAGGTTGAACTGGCCCCTGCTATAGAAGGAATACATCCTGTAGTCATTGTGTCCTCCTCTCCCTGATTTCCATGGTGTTTCCTTTAGCAAGGTTCAGTAACACTGTGTTTGCCTGATTCCTTTGTCTGCTGCAGCTTCATTCTGGGCTGAAAATACCATAAGGCTTTCTACACTATGATTCAGCATGTCTGAAGAGTATGAAGGCTACTAAAAGGAATCTGTTTCTAAATGATAGATATTCCTTTTTCTTTCCTCCCTCAGGGCAAAAAAGTCAGTTTTATCACAGCATTTCTTGCCACAGTCCTCTGAACCACCAGGTCAGGTATGCATTCCCCACACCACTGTTGCCAGTCACTGCCCTTTCTTACCCTCAGCCTGAGGAGCTTCACCTCTCATAGCTGACTTGCTTCTTTGTGAAAGGGTTTTTTTCCCAGTTAGCAACAAGTTCCTTCACTGCTTGCCTAGTATTCATTAGAGTTGGGTGGCACATAGTTTTGCTGCTAGGTCAGGAGAAAAATATATTTACAACACAATGTTCTCCCACAGGTACACTTCCCCCCACCTTCCCACCCTCTTCCTAGTGTGGACACAAGCAGACAATATAAAGATCTTTTAAAGCCACCTCTAGGTTGGGGTTGTGCTCCTATTTGCAGTACAAACATGCAGCATGTCTTGCTATACTGTTCATCAAGCAAGCAGGATTGCAAGAACACCTCACTCATCCTATTTGGCCAAGGTGTTGCTGCTTTTGGAATCTCATCTTTTGCATTTCCACACACACTAGACCAGGCAGTTCCAGTGGTGTCAAACCTTCATATAGTTGTAAGAGTAGCTGTAAATACCCATGCAAAAATCCACAACCCGCTGAAATTGGTGGGGTAGCTCCTTGGTTGCCCCCTGTTCCCCTCTTTCAATGAAACTTGAATCAAATAAGTAAACCCAGTGAGATTGGGCCATGATTTCAATTAATGTGATAATTAGGTTTTGCCTTCCTTCTGTTTCATATTTAGAGTCCTGCAGACTCAGAGGAGAAAGCCACTGGATTAGCAGAGCTGTATCTTCTAAACAGTTTTTCAGAGATGTGAGAGACACTGAAAAGGGAAAGAGCTGAAGAACAGGTCTTTAGAACCTTAATAGTGATGGCATGAGGAAGTGCCATCTCTTCCTGTGCCTGTTCTTGTCATTGCCTGTCTGGAAAGAGCTCAATACAAATCTGGATTGAAAGGGCAGGAATGTCTGTTTACATTGTGACTGCTTTATCTCAGGTAGCATAAAAGATTAGAACTCAAGGCTTGGCTCCCAGCTGAAAAGAGCACCTCTCCAGCATTCTGCTCTCGTGCACTGGGTCTCGTTGAGGCAGCTGAAAGGCAGGAGTTCCCTGGATGCTGGGAGACCGATGACTTCCTTTTTTTCCTGAATAAAGGCCAGGTCTTTTGAGGATTCTGCTTTATGAAGCTGACATTGAACTCTTCTTCGTGCAAACTACCCCAGCAGAAACACTGAAGCAGCAATGACTCGTCCCATATTGTGGAGGAGAGTAAGCCTTGGTAAGTTCCATTACAAAACTCTAACAGAGGCTCCAAAGCACACACAGGGGAAACTTTCAAGCACAATTTCCCTCCGAGTTCCACCCTCCTCCTGTCTCACTGCAATGTAATATCATCACAGCCACAGATTTAGTGGCCTTGGATTAGGTCCTGGTTCCAGACCTGGTCCTGAGCTCTGCCTTTCAACTCTCCTTGATGGAGGCCTGTTGAAAAAAGTACAGCCTTGGTATTTGTACAGAGGGGAAGATTGGACACTGGGAGCTCAAGTTTGTTTCTTTTTGCTTTCCTTGAACTTGAAAATACTTACTGAGATTCTATTTCCAGTTTTGAAACAAAACAACCTCTTCTCAGAGAGACCAAGCATGGGAAATTTGAGGTCAAATACTCAATGGAAGCAAATTCAGGATGACAGCGGATGTTGCTGTGCGACCTGACCTTGGTGGTGTCTGGTATCTGCTGTAACAGTAAACTGAAACAGGATCATTTCAAGAGAAAATACTCTGAATATTGGCAGGCTCAGGGAGCCTTTTCAACAGGTACTATGTGCCAGAGCTTTTGAAAAACAGTTTAAACAGGTGATTAAAGCTGTGCATTTTCTAAAATAGTTTAGCAAGGAGCTGCTGTTGTTGTTAGAGCAGGCTGGCACATTCTATCTCCTCAGAGGTGGTTTGTTTAGCTCAGGGGATCCCATCAGATGCTGTCAGTACCCAAGAGAGGCTGGAGTCAGAGATGTGCACTACTCAGTCTGGACATTCAGGAGCTGGTGAAAACCTATATGTGCTAAAAATAGTCTTTTGTTGCTCTGTGTCCTTCGAGGGCTGCGAGGCAGGTGGAAGTCCCAAGGCTGCCCTGGCTGTGGGCCCAAAGCACCGTCGGCGTGCTGGGAAGTCACCCACAATTTTATTCTGCAGTCCAAGCATGTCACAGAACTGCTCCCTCATCATTAATGAACATTAGAGCTCCTCCCTATGCCTGTATCAGCTCGTGATTGCTGGTTCTTAGTGACTGGCCATTTATGGGAAAATATGTGCTTTTGAGAGTGTGAGTTTTTGCCATGGCAGCACTCTGCCTACGCAGACAGGGCTGTTCTCGTCAGCTTCCAGCCTTGATCTTGAGTACATGACTTAGCCTTTGGAAAAGCAGGTGATCAGTGGATTCCGTGTGTGTTTGGAGAGGAAGGCACAGCAGCTTGTGAAAATGATTCAGTGCATGTGTTGAGCACCAAGAATGTTGGGCAGGCAGAGCACTGAGGGCTTCGTGTGGCAACAACCTGTGTGCTCCTGGCAGTCATTGCTGGGAGCAGTTCTGAGCAACAACCATTGAACAGCCATGGCTGCACAGTGTTCATCCTGGAAAACTGGACCCCCCTGAGCACCTTCCTTTCCATTTTAAGTGGATTAATTATGAGAAGGACAGCAAAGTTCAGATGGCTTACCCAAAGCTGATTTTAACTTGAAATAAGAGAAATAAAAACTTGGAATAGTCCCTCATCTGGAATCCAGGACCTCCACAGGAGACAGCTGTATTCACTGCACAGGTTACAACTGATGGGCTTGTCTACACCGAGTTCACTCACCTGTGGGTTGGGGCACCTGAGCTGTGCTATACATAGCAACAACAGGTTGACCATGGCTGCAGACCCCATATTTCCCATGAGGAGCATATATGAGTTGATGTGAGACACATAATGTGTATTTGTGACTGTATGACTGCAGCATGTGTTTTTGGATGGGTGTGTTTACAGATGTTTTTGGCCAGCTTAAAATATCTTTGGCAAGAGGCAGTTCTGTGGATTTCAACCAAGCCAAACACACCTCTGAGGTCATTACTGCCATGAGATCACCGCCTAGGCACAGTGCTCAGGACCTTTGAAGGCTCATTTTGTCTTTTTTTACCATTTTCCCTCCTATTTGAAGCTGATCCAGGGCAATTACAATCCACCAAAGGAACAAACTGAAATCCTTTGCAAACCAGAGTCATAACAGGAGGGTATGGAGATCGCATGCAGGGGCTAAGATGAAGTATGTGTTGCTGTGGTCTGATTTTTCAGAAGGACTCCAAACTCATGAAGCCAGTCTACATTTCAGATTACCATGATCCTCTGGAATTTTGAGTACAGCTTCACACCAGGTCACTATTTCTATGTTATCACTTTCTGAAGGATATTTATGAACAAGTTTGATTTTTTTCTCTGTTTTGTCTTCAAATGGGTTAATTGTATTTATCAGTCTCTTTGACCTATGCCAACTGCTTTTCAGGAAGCTGACTTGGAGTGAGATCCAAGCTCAAATGTCAGGGTATTGCAGGTCAGCTGGATCTTGGTCTAAGCCTTTTTTTTTTTTTAATCAGAAATAAAAAAGCCTTGAACTGCAAAGTGTCAAAGTTGTAGGGCGGAGTATGGTTGGAAGACGGCTGCAATGAAGGAGGAAGCTTTTGTTTTCCCTGTGTGTGTTTCCCTGTTTTCCCTGATGTGTGTGAACACATTTGGTAAGAAGAAGATGGCTCACTGATTCAAAAATCAGGAGAAACATTTCTGAAGATGTTATTCTCTGACCCTCAAGCCCAGCACTACAGCAGCTCTGAAGCCTCTCTGTGCACCCAAGGGAGCTTTGGAAAGATGTAATGTTTATTTGCTTGAAGGGATAGACAGCTCTTGCTGAACCTTGGCACCCTCTCCAGACTCTAATACCACAAATTTTCTGCTTCAGAAAAGGACATTGGATATAAAGTGTTAACAGTGTAAAATAAGGGCGTGGTCGATGGGGTTGGAAAGGTGTTTGGAGCATCTGGAATGGGGTGTTGTGTTTGACAGCACGGGGCAGGCACTGCATCCTTCTGCGTGCCACCCACAGGCACTGTGCCTCACATCTCTTTGCAGTCCTCTCCCACATGGCCATACACAGCCTCTTTCGTTCCATTCCCACTCCTTTGACACCATCCAACCACCCACCCTCTCTCAAACACTTTCTTCTGCTCTGGTTTTCATGCAGACGCCTGCCCTCCAGACCTTGTCTGGCACAACATCCCCTCCCCGGCACACAGACCCCCTCCCTCTGCAGAGCATATGCAGAGCAGAGGCATTTCCTTTTATTGTCCGGGCAGCCCCTGCAGCCCCACCCAGCTCCCGTCTATTCCCTGCAATAACACATTTGGAGTGGAAGTAGTCCTGCTGGGAGCAGGCACACAGACAAGGCGAGAGAGCCAAGTCTTCACCCAAAACTGCTCCTACTTGTAGACTACTGCTTCCTGCCTGTGATCCCAGAGGAAGAGGCACACTTGGGCTTGGAGGATGCGGTGGCAAGATGCCCTTTGCTGCTCAAGGGCTGTGAAAATGTTTGCAAAGCCCCTCTCTGCTTTGCTCTGCTCTGCTAGAACAAACCTAGCACAGCAGGTTCAACAAGGAGTATTCCAACATGTGCTTTCCTGTGACATCCATCTTGTCCGCAAAAATGTGCGGGCATGATGGGGATTAGAGTGACATGGGAATGTCTTCATGGGTGGTAATGCTCTTGATCTCCTTGTTGAGGGTGATGACAAAAGGGCTTGAGAGGACCAGTGGTGACCATCTGAGACCACCAACTTGCGTTTGGTCACAAGCAGAACAGCTCCAGAGCAATAAGAGAAATAACACCAGCTTGTGCAAGTCAAGGAGCTGATCCCCAAGAAGTAAACATTAGGAGAGGTATATGACAAAAGAAAATCCACTAGAAATAAGATCGTAAGCAGGCCCATATAATCCATTTCTTCCTTAGAAAAGCAAATTTGGAGGCACAGAGCACTTCTGTATTGTGATAAGTTGCACCCTACAGGACCACATTGGACTGGAGGAGATTTCCAGCATTGTCTCAGCTCTTTCCTCAGGACTTCCCCATGAGGAGCTCCTGTGCCAGTTATAAGCTGAGAACACTTTGGCTCTCCACCACTGTCCACTCATAAGAAGCCAAACACAAACTGGGGTCCACTATTTAAAACAGATCTCCTCAGCCCTCTTACAGCAAATTTGCATTTTCCCTTACTCCTCCTCATCCCCAGCAACCCTTGCCACTGCACTGCCAGCTCCATACAGAGCCCAGGGGAATCTATTAAAAGGCACTTGAGACCTAATGTTCTCTTCTTTACCTTTAATGTTGCTATATTTTGTTAGCAAGGTGCACTTGGCCCTGAAGGATTGGTGATGCTGCACAAGGTCGAAGGACCCACTGAAAATCAGTGCTGCAGAATGTCACAGGCTTTTAGTGAAACATAAGCTCGGTTCCAAAGTGGTCAGACTTTGGGATGGATGGAAAGGACAAGTGATGCCCTGGTGGTCACTGGCAGATGGCTTACACAGCCACTTGCATGTCTGATCCTGGGATAAAATACATGTGCTGTTTTGCTGCGATGAAGCTGGGATAAGAACACTCACTGGGAGCACCATGGCTGGAGGTGGAGGTGGAGGATGCAAACCTTGTGTCAGCACTGCTGCTGCTGGTGAAACCAGAGACTCTGGTTACGGCCGAGGTCACTGGACTGCATCCATGTTCATGGGTGCCTTCCACTGGGCTTTGGGCTTGGGCCTCAGTGCCTTTGTTAATTAATAAATTTTCAGATGATCCCACCTGGTTTTGGCATCACTTTTTTTATTAATCAGTTTATTCCTGACTGGATTGTTGTAATACCACAGTGTTTTATTTTACATAAGCACAAACCATGAGGTGGTCCCTCATAATCTCATGCAAGACAAAGGAGAGAAGAGGCAGAGTTCATTCAGTTCATGGACAAGCCTTTTCTCATTCTTTTTGGAAAAAATGCTGCAAACTGTATGTGATCAAGAAGGTGAGTTTGTCTGTAGATATATATGTGGATTAGATTTCTGCTAATGTGAAGGAAGTAGAAGAAGGTATCCACTTGTTAGCACAAGGTCTTGTCTGAGATTGTAAAGTTATAAATACATTTTTTTGAGAGGACAAGAAGATCCATGATCCACGGGGTAGAAAATTCTTTTTTCTCTTTCAGTCACAATCTGCAGTATGTTCTATTTTGTCAGACAAGGGAGGAACTAGGTTATATGCTTTTCTCAAATGAAAACAGCATTAAGATTTCCCTTTTCAACCCAGGTCCTCCTCATGTTTTTAATACCTCTAGAAACTTAATTGTTTTAAAATGACAAAACACCAGAAAAGGCTGGCTGAAACTTTTCCAAAGCTTATGAAAAAAATAGCATATTTGGGTTTACAGCAAAAGCTTTGTTTTACTACAAAACAGAGCTAAGAATACATCTGAGGTCTCTCAGGAACAATGGACTAGGTCCCCTTTACCATTCAAAAAAGACAAACTGTGGGAAGTCTGTTAGGTGTCTCTGCATGAACCAGTTCTCTGCTGCTTTCTTTCACCTGGGTCTTATTGAAGTTTACCTAGAGTAAAACCCATGGAGAGAGAATATTCAATTTATAGTTTTTGGCCATGTTTTATGATGTACTACAATTTCAAAGCATTTAATATCCTTGAGAAGCCAGATCAGCTTTACTTCCTGAGTGCTCCAAGGTCAGAAACTCTCCAGGCTGTACTGCAGTGTACTGCTGGTGTGATGAAACTGGGGCATCTTTGTGACTGGTTCCACAGTGCTGCTGATGTAGCTCTGTCAGTGACGGTCTGTATTTGTGCCCATCACATCTGGGTTGTCACAAAAAGTCCAGGCACAAGAACTGAAAGCCACTGGTTTCTGTGCTGGAAAGTGGGCACGTGCAGGTCACCTTCCTCCTCGTGCTGCTTCCTGGAGACACAAGGCTACGTAAAGCGACAAGGTACAGGAATTGCTGCCCACCCTTCACAGAGAAGGATGGCTGAGGCCCAGGGAGATGAAATGCTGAGGAGTGGGAGCAAAGGGAGCCGGGACACACTCCTGGGGCAGCACTGCTCCCCCTGGGCTGCAGGGAGGGCACCCCAGGCACACATGTGTGTGTAGATGCACATGCACGCACGCGGTGCTGGCCAGTGACTCTACTGCCCAGTCCTCCCTGAAAGAGCTTAGTTATCATCCAGGCAGGAGAGCACAGAGGAGGCATGGAAGTAAACAGAGCAAAGCCAGGCTTTTAGCTTTCCACCTTTTAAAGGATGAAAACATAAGGAGAGGTGTCAGAAGTCAATTTGCTTTGGCAGAGGGAGGAGGAAAGAAACCCTGTGGCCTGGCTGGGGTCCAGAGGACTTGTGCCATCCACAGCCAGGGTGATGCTGTGCCCAGGAACAGAGCGAGGTCTGTGGTGGGGCCGATGACCCAGCTCTGTGCGCTGGGGAGGGCCGAAGGTGCTGCTGGGGGGCAAGGACACACCGGCTCCCTGTGTCACTGGAGGTCCTGGTCTGTGTCTTGACATCCTGCAGGGAATTCTTTTCCTCCTGCTTCAGGATCTGTGTGTGCCAGACCCTGTGTTTGTGTGTGCGGAATGGGGAGTGAAGGGGAAAAAAAAGCCACCATTCAGGTAAATAACCTCCATGGCATTAACCCTCACCTTCCTGGAATTTTCTGCCCAGCTGGACAAAGGAGCTCTCTGAAGGATGGGCAAAGGAAGATTTTGCTCCTCCGTGCAGGAGCGCACAGACCTCTTCTTAGGGAGCCCTCAGTTTGTTTCTGCCTCTCGGTTTCACTCTGTTTATGAATTTCCACATTCTGGACAGTCCTGAAGGAGTCTGAATACCAAACTTGCCAACCTGGAGAAGACAGTCAAGGTTTTCATCTAAACTAGAAGTGAAAAGTCCAGGCTCCTTAATCAGTAAAATATGATCATGCTGTTGAGAGTTCAGTCCCTGCCAAACCCTCCCCACCCTAAACCTCTAGCAAAAATTCCAGCTCTGCTTACTGACTGCCTGTAGCTGATTTTATTTTGGTGGGGTGATGGAGACTGGAATAGAAAACAGGACAGATCTTATTTTAAAAGACATGGAAATCCTGCTCTCATCTAACAAGCTGGAGGAGGCATCTCCTGACCTGTAGTTCTTGTTTTTGAGTCCTACATATGGAAATTGTTACTCTGAGTTATTACAAATAATTACTTCGTGACACTGGAATTCCTGGACAGGGTATCACACCCATGTTAGTGCTCCCTCAGACATGCTGCACTGAGCTGCCTGTGCTGAGGACATCACCAGGGCAGGACCAGGCTGCTGTCTGCAGCCTCTGATTGCTGCTCTGAGGAAATGGGCTGTATGCAGGACAGTTAGTCACAGAGCTCTGAATTGGGTGGAGAAGTTTTGCAAAACTGTCTCACCCTTAGAAGCATTGCCGGGACTGGATCTGCCAAAGTGTGATCAAAGTGTTTCCCTCCACTGGCTCCTGCCTTGGACAGTCCCTTATTGGGGAGGTAAAAACCCCTTATAGGAAAATGACAGCTGTTTACAAACAGTCCCAATCTCCTTCTAACAACCCGCTAATTTGTCTGTGACCTCACTCCTTCTGTAAAAGAGTTTGGAAGTGTTCCAAGGTTTTAACCTCTCCTAACACCACTATCCTGTGCTTCCAAAGGCGGAGCAGCTCAGAGAGCTCTCCAGGAAGCCAGAAATCCCCACACACCAATGTTTGCCATCATCCTTCCTTGAACATCGAGGCCCATCACACTACCGGGAGATAAAAACCCATCCCTGAGCAAGTCCTGGGGCACCGTGAGGCACAAGTTGTGCACATGAGATGGATGGGGGTGAGGGCATCAGGGCTCGTGAAGCCACGTCACTGAGTTGGTGGTGAGATCGTCGTGTGACATCCTCCCTCATCACACTGCATTTGGACAGAATAAGCAGCTCTTCTGCTGTGCATGTTCCCAAGGATTTTATCGGATCATTGTGGGACACTCTAAAGTTAATAGACATAACTTAAAACAGCAACATTTTTGTTTTCTTACTTTTTTGCACCAAGGCCAAATAATTTCAGAAATGAAACAAATTGAAACCACCTCAAACAGTTAAAAACAAACAAAACCTATTGTATGTTTTTTGTTTGTTTTTGTGTTTTTTTTTTTAAGTTAACATTTGGTAGCTTGAAATTAAACTATTAAAACATAGAGTGACTGTCTTGACTTCTCATGGTTTTTCAAGTTTTCTGGGCAAATAAGTTGGATACGGGTGGCTTTGGCTGCAGGAAATATTGGGGGCATTTGGTCTGAACAAGTGTTCCCAGTTTGCTCAAGATTGCTGATTCTTTCTGCCCATCTTCACCAGCAAACTGCTGTTTGCTGAAAAAGGAGGAAAACAGGGGAGAAAAGAGAAATAAACTCCAAGGACTTTGGCTTCCATTTGGCCTCTAGGACTTTGGCTGGAGATGCTCAGCACCTTGGCAAAGAGAGCTCACATGGAATGCTTGGGAGGACATGGCGAGGAGGGGACAGCAGAGCCCAGGAGCTCTCTCGGGAGTGAGATTTGTCCCAGGGACAAGGTGACGTGAGTGTCTCTCTGAAACCCTCCATCCCTGAGCCAACGGGTGTCAGAGGAAAGACATCTGACGGCAGCAAGTCTGTGGGTGTGGGGGCACTGGGGAAGGGGAAACTGCTGAGGAGAAGCAATTTTTATTCTGTTCTGTTGTTTAAAGCTCATCCATTGGTTCACCCTGGGCAGCCAAGACTGGGGAGGCACAGTATTGCCCAAGGAGTTGCTGGGGAACAGTGGAAGGAAACACTGATGAGAGAATGACAGAACAGTGGGTGGTGGTGAGCAGGTGTGAGCAGGACAGTGTCAGGGCAGTGAACGTGAGGAACTGCACAACACTGCTGGACCCATTTTTTGCTTTTTGGTCTTGCTCTCGACAACCTGTAGAAGGACTGTGAGTGCCATATCCCAGCAGAGAGGTTCCAGAGTGGATTATTCACAAGGGGTTTGGCGGGGATGGAAAGGAAATTATTTATAACAAAACAAAACAAAAAAGAAAAAAGAAAAAAGGAAAAAAAAACCTCTCAAAAATGTCTTGATGCTGAGATGTGTTAGGCTATTGTTTCCTGAAAAGAGTTGGAAGAAACTTCATTACCTAGGAAATTTTAAACTTTTTTCAAGCAAACAGTGCAAACTGTCCCATAGCTACCAAGTCTGTGCTACCCAAGCAAAATGGATTAGACCTATCAACAGGGATATCTAAATTCTACATTCAAGTCCTGCAATGTATTTTTTGAATGCTGCCCGTGTGCCAAACCAGAGAAAAGTCTTTATGCATTCCTAGTTTGAAGAGCTCTTGCTGTAAAGCCCAGAGCCTCAACCTGTCCAATTTAGATTCCAACAGCAGCACAGGCTTTGTTCAGTGTTGAAAGCTGTTGGCTCTATGATAATTTTCCATTCAGTTGCATCATTGCTTTAGTGAAAAATTCCATGTAGAAATACAGCTTGGAGAGAAAATGGGTGTTGACATTGTTGGATTGACTTCCATGGAAGGACATGAAACCTGGGCAAAGGCTGAAAGAAGAAAATTGACAGGTACCTCATGCACAGGTGGAAAATATCCTGCTCATTTCCCCGGGAGGACTCTCTTCCTTTATTACTCATGAAGAACTGCAGTTATGCATGAAAACCTCTGTGAATAAGCCCAAATCTGAAAATTACAAAGGGCACTCCAAGGAAATCAAAGCCTCATCATGGGCAATTAACTCTTCATTAAAGGAGGCTGAAAGAGGGCCATGATTAGAGCAATCTGATTTTGTCAAACTCCCCCAAGTGTATTGAAGCTGATAAAGTGCTTCAGCAGTTTCACTTGAGCTCCAGAAGAGGAGGAGCGAAGCCGTGTGGGATTCCAGACCAATTATAAGCCTTTTGCACTATTTTTATCTTTTCATGTGTTTTCCTTTCATGCATGTGTAAGAGCACAAGCATGTATCACTTTTCCAAGGCCATTATTTCAAATCCTGAAAAAAATTGTACACTACCCTGGCATTTTCAGCCTTTTGCCTCCTCTGGTGTTTTAATCAGTTTTAGTACTATTGCAGTATCCTCTACCAATATGCTAAGGGACTTATGTACCATAGGGTTGCAGGGCCTGAGAGATGGATTTGAAATTGAATAGAGGTTGCAATGACGTAGAAAATGCACGGGCAAAATACAGAGGTTTTGGTATTTCTCTTGGGAGCTTACACCTCAGTGTAAGAATGTTTTACTAGTTAGCTTGGTATGCCATTTGCAGAATTATCATATTCCTCTCAGTTGTAAACTTCTGACCAAAATATGTAATTTTCACACAGTCTTCATGTCTCCAAGTGCTGTCTGTGCTCCTCTGGTTACTCTTTGTCCAGTTTGCAAAGGCTACATGGTGTGTGTCTCAGTGCTAGTCAGCCATATAATTTCATTTCCTGGATTAGGTTCTATAAAAAATCCCATTCCTGGAATCAAAAACCTCCCGAGCCCATCCTGGTGTGTAAAGGTGGTTTCAAAAGACAAAATGTACTGTGGTGCTTTGTGTCTCCTTTCTATGGGCCAGTTTAATCCATCAGGGACTCATTGAAGGTGGCAAAAATAAGATCTGATCTGCTCAAAGAATGAAGAAAGCAGAATGGAATTCCTCCTGAGCTTTACCCAGTACTTTACTCTTTGCCACATCCTTCACTAAGATTCTGGTGGCAGCTCTGCACTGACAGAGGTATTTCTGCTCCTCGCAGGACTGGGGCTCAACTTTGCATTTCTGCAAACCATTGGACTGCTGACACTCCCAGTCCTGTGAAACAGGAGTTGGGAGGCATTGTGTGACATCTGCCCTCTGACTTGCATGAAATATCCACTGCAGTCAGGCTCCCACCCCGAGCCAGCGGTGCACACACACCCCCAGCATCACCAGGGCAGCAGGGTTTGGTTGGGAATTCACGCTTAAGGCTTTTTAAATGTTTTTATTTTTTGTGGGTTTCCCCCCTCCCTTCTTTGCACTAGTGCCACACACTTCCTAGAACAGGAATTAGTGGGAGAAAAAAATGATGATAGAGACAGGCGAGCAGAAACATCTGTCAGCCAGCTGGTTGCTCAGGACTGAAGGTCCAATTTTCAGTCCATGAACGACACTTGTCTCTGCTGGAGGGTAAATCTGAATGAGTGCCCAGGAGTCAAACAAGAACTGAGCAGAGGAAGCATCAGCACAGTCAGTAATACAGGAAAAGGTGGAATTTTTGTGGAATCTTCACTCTTTCCTGCTCGTTTCCTGCTTACTACATGTGAGCCACAGAGACAGCTTTTGTATTGCCAACTGAAGCCCAGCAGCTATTCTGGGGTGACCAGATTGAGAAAAATAGCCCATGAATAACCAGCTGGCATTAACCTGAGTTCATCCTTTGCTGTGATGTGCAATTCAGCTAACAACTGCTCCCATTTCCAGGAGTTTGGTCAAAGTTCTCATTTGCTTTATTTCTCTCATTCCTTTAGTAACAGCCTGGCAGCCACACAGCGTCAGGGAGGATGGTCACACTGGAAGCCTATGCCATGACACACAGGCACCAGAGCAGCTCCAGTCCTGCATGTGTTTTCCCTCTCATGGTCATAAGAGTTTCTATTTATGGATGTATGCTGATCTATGTGGTCTATTAATTTGGGAAAACTTTTATCTGGAGATCTCACAACCTCTTTTTGGTGCAAGGACTAATAAAAACATTTCACAGGGGTTTCCTGCTGCTAAAGGACAGAAATTAAGATGAACTTTCACTAAGATGTTTCTTTCATTGTGTTTTAGACTTGGTTTGGCAGTTAGGTGATTTATGGTGAACACCACATCCAGCACAAGGCTGCTATAGGCTATCTAAGTGTGTGTTTTTATAAAGAGATTACATTTAATCTCAAAGCCAGAAGGCCAATGGGGGAACTTTCTCAGGATCCTGAAAGTATCTTGCACAGAAAGGAGGGAAAAAACCCCAATACAAAACCTTACAAACAGTTTTGGAATTGCTTATACTACAAAAGTTTGACCTAACTGAGAATAAACCTCACTCAGACTAAAGGAGTCTGGCTTTGAAAGAAAAGCTTACTTTCTTTTGAAAGAAAACACTTCATTCCCCATCCCAAGAAACTGCCTTACAACCAAGTGCCAGAGGGATGGGAGTCTTCAGAGATAACTCGGTACCCAACCCTCTGTTATCATGGCTTAAACATGATTAATTCATGTGGAATCTGTTGTAATAATATTAGTCCTTGTGACCTCACTTGTTATACATGTTCCTGCCATTAGGACTCCAATGTGTTCCCTAAAAGAGATGGAGCTTGCAGCCCTCTGTGCTGTACCTGCTGTGGGGATATCTGGGTCTCCTCCTCTGCAACTGCTGCCCAGTTCTTCCCCCCCTGGTGACAGCAGCTGTCAAAGGAAAACCATTGGCAGTGATTCGGATGGTTTGGGTTGCGGGAGGGGTCCGGTGTCCCAGCATGTTTAGACTTTGCTTTGGTGCCACTTCACTCACTGAGAAATCGCCACTTTGTTCAATTTGTTGTTATTGAGTTTTGGCATTAACTTTTTTTTTTTCCTCTTTCCCATCACCCTCATCAAATTTCTTCTCTTCATCCATCTTCTTAATTCTATTACCTGACAGATACTGGGGGGTCTGGTGACCTGGACTTTTCTTTCTGTCCACAGCATGGCTCTCATCTGAACTCGATTATTAGAAAAAACAAGAAAGATTAAATCAGTTTAAACTCTCTTTTGTTTGCCAAATATATGTGGGACAATCACAGCTACTGTCAGATGTTGCTGGACTCAAATGTTCTGCCCAGGCTTTAGGATAGCAATCCATTTTCAGTGCAGGGACCAATACAATTCCTTTCCTCCTGTTTAGCTCTCATACAATAAACAAAGTTTGTCATGTACTTGGAGCCAGATTACTGCACTTTTCTTGGTTTTGAGCCCTGCTCCTAGAAGCAACCCCCTTGCCTGTGCATCCCCCAAGCCAGCAGGTCCAGCAGATTCTTGTGGGGATGCCCAGCACTGGAAATGACCTGGTTGTGTGGGGGCAGGTTCAGGGCTGCTCGGTGCCTCATGAGATCCAAATGCACACCCTGTAATCTCCTACCTTGGGCTACCTTGATCACTTTGCAGGTCTGCACTATGAGCTTAACACACACAGACTTCACAGCACTTATAAAATTTCTTCGGTGTCTGCATCATGAGAAGTGCTATTAACAATCAATTTCTTTGTTCTCCCAAGCACATTTTGTGCTGTTCTATCAATGTGCTCTGCAAACATGACAATACATTTCCCTTGATTTAATTTCATGTTGTTCTTCTTAATTTTAGCTTGTATCTGAAACTAGTGGTATGAAACTGTGCAAAAGGACATTTAAGTTGTTAGTGATCCCAGCCCTGATCCTAGTTGCTTTAGTATCCATAATCTCTGAGCATGGCACCAGCCGTGCTACCTGTGATGCTTGAATGCTCTTACTCTCCTTGGAGAAAAACCTTCTCCTGCTTTCCAGGTGCCAATCCTCTGCTTGTTGTGGACTCGGAACCCCCACTGCATCCCATTCCTGCCTGAACCACTACTCAGTGTACAACACTTCATGAATGTTCTTGCCCTTTGTATCAAAACATCCTTCATAGTAGAACAGATTTTGTGATTTTTAGGTAAGGATATAAATATTACAGTGCTTGAACTGAAGTATGGCAGCTGATGGTCACTGAAAAGGAAGAAACAGAGCAGTGTTGGAAGAACCAGGATTCCTGATGCTGTGGGATGTCCCAGTTGGCAGAGCAGTGTATAAACTACATACCTCCCAGATCACATCCCTCCAGCTTCCATTGATTTCCAGGTTATGGCTACGTTGCTGAACAAAACGTTCCCAGCTAAAAAGATTCAGCACCGGGCTGGTGATTTTCTGTCCTGCCTAATTATTAGCTCACACCCTGGCACTATTTTAGCCTTTGCTAATAATAGTCTCCTAAATGATGCCTGAACATTGTTTGGACAATATCATAAATCAGGAACAATTACCAATAGGCAGCATGGGGAAGCATAGAGTTTCATGCTATGCAAACACTGCTTGAAGGAACTGCAGCACAGGATGTGTTTTTTTTTACGTGCTTTGAACTGAAAAAAAAAAGACATGAAAAATTAAGTCATGCTTTAGAACCACAAAGATTCCACATGCTGGAGACAAGAGCTTTGTGGACACAACCATGCTGTTTGACCCCAGGGATGGCCTGTTCTGTTCAGAGTTGTGGGCAGAGCTGGGTGTTCCCCACAGGACCTGAGGTAGTCCTGGAGAGCTGTGGGACGGGGAAGGGCCACGTCCAGCTCTGTGTGAGCAGCCCCATGCTGCGGACAGGTCCGAGGCTGGGTGGGAGCTGCTGCCCTCCTCTCTTCTCTTCCAGCTGCTGGGCAGGACAGAGGCACGTCACCTCCCATCCATTCATGCTGAGCAGCACCAGATGGACTGTGGCCAACTGTTGGCACCAGGCTGTCCAGCTGACTCTGCGACCCAGGCTCCTCAGGACACTGCTCTGCTGTGCTGTGGCTGCAGGTTAGGTGGGAAGAAGCTTTTCTTTTGGAAGAAAAACCATCTTTTAAAGCCAGGAATGAAAGAAAATGGGAAGCAGTCCCACCATGCCACTTCAGCCTTTACTGGACCTTGTCAGACTGTTGCTAATACATTTAAATTGGGCACACAGCTGAAATGCAGAAGGTTTTAGGAGCGTCTGTCTTTCAAGTTCTCCCTGCTAGAAAGAGTTTTCACTGCAGTGGTCCCCAGGACCTCTCTTCTCACCAGACAGGCACCTTGCTAGCAGCAGCAGCAGGCTGGGCTCTGGCCAGGGCTGGCAGGGCTGCCATTCACCCTGGCAGCAGCTTCCAGGGCTGCCGTGGTTCTGCTCCGTGCCTGGCCTCTCAGGGCTGAAGGATGCCAACCCCTTTCAGACATGCTGTCTTCCTCAGCCCCTGCATCTCTCTGCTGCACAGCACAAAGGAAGGGAGAGGAGAGCCATGCCCCAGCACTGAGGCTGATGGCCAGGGCTGCTGAGCAGGAGTCCACCTGAAGGGGCAGGTCTGGGACAGGCGCGGTCTAACCTGCCAAAATCTGTCAGCACATGGCAAGCTCAAGAGAGGCTAAAGCCAGGATTCTATCAGAAGTGAAATCCTCCCAACCTTTTTTATGTGATCTAAAAAAACAGGAGAAGATAAACTTTCTTTCAAGCTATGGTCACACTGTATGTGTGGAGAAGTGTGTGTGTGTGTGTGTGTGTGTAAAATGAGAAAAGGTTTAAAAGACAAAGAGCCCCAAACTGTCAGGTCACATGAAGTAAGAAATGTTTTTTATCTTTTTCATGGGAACATGATGCAAAAGGCTAAGAACCAAGAGCTGAAAGAAAAAAAGTATCTGAAATATGCATTTATTTTATTCTTCCCATGTTTTTGCAAGTGAAAAATGTTATATATGGAAAGAAACTGAAGAACCCTTTCACTTTATCAAATAAATGAAAGGAAACGGGAGGAGGACCATGCCCCACTCAGTATGCATATATACTTTTATTTAGCTCCCAAAAAAGTGAAAGTGAAAAAGTGAAAAAACTACTGTCTCTGAGTAGAGAAACGAAATGTTTCAGTCCCTGAGAAAGTGACATTGCAAACCACATTTTCATGGGCAAATTGCACTAGTAACAGCATGACTTGGGTGCTGCCCAAAGGGGATGAACAACATCTGGGTAGCTATAAGCAGGAAAGCTTGTGGGACCCCAGAATGGGATCCAGAGCCCCACACAGGGCCGCAGGGAGCTCCAGGTCTGCTGCAGGAGTGAGGTGCATTGGGACAGCTGTGCAGCTACAGAGCAGGCCCTGCCACTTTGTCTGCATTGGCCTTGGCTCTCCCCGCCAGCCGCTCACAGGAACTCCCAATTCCCACTGTGAAGTACAGGTGCTCTTGATGATTCAGCTAAGGTGCCCTTGAAGAGTAATAATATCTCTTTTTTTGCCCCTGCTCCACTGTGGTTTGCAGCTGCCGCTGCTCTTCCCAGCTCAGCCAAACCCACCTCTCTGCATTTGCTTATAGTGCCAAGCACCAGCCCTGGGAGGCTGGTTCCCCTCCTTCAGGATGTGAGCTGCTCGTGGGTCAGCTCAGTTCCTCATCTCATTTCGCATCCTCTGAGCCCTGGCACAGGCCCCTTTCCTGTGGGACGTTCAGTGCTGAGCACTCGCACCACGACCGATGCCACATCAGCACGCCCAGTGCCGGCTGTGTGGTGTGGTCTGTCACTCACCCGTCCCTTTTGTTCCTCCAGTTTCCTCTGTCTCAAGGCATTAGTAGCACAAAACTTGTTATAGTGCTCATCCCAACTGGAAACACCTGCAAAACCTGAGGGACTGCAGCTGCTAGATAGCCAGGAGGAACTTTGCGAGGGTCAGGCTGGAAGATGCAAAGTTATGCAGGTGGGGGAAAGCTGGTCACTGCGATCCTGTGCATGCACATGAGGTGCCCTGTGCCCGGGCATAGGGCCCATGGTGGGCGGCGTCCAACCTGTGTGCACACAGTGCCCGGGAATGCTGCCCTGACGGCCCCTGAGCACACGCTGTGCTTGGGGAGCAGGGCTGGGACAGTGATGGAGGGGACAGGCAGTGCGGGGTGGGTTTGATTATGGTTTGGGGGCTGACAAGACCCAGGTCCTCTCCACTTCTGACATTGTTAGGCCCTGCGAGGTTTTCTTAACTGTGTCCCAGCAGAAAGCTGCGGCTGTCACAGCGACACCGAGTCACAGCAGGGCTGGCACGACGGCAATTCCTTTAAAAATAAAACCCGGGCCCCTGCCTGAAAGTCGTCCTTGTCTGCCTCTGACCAGCAGCCCTCTCCCTGGAGAGGCCGTAAGCCCAGCACCGCCAAGAATGTTCCCACGCAGCTTCCGCGGCACCACCCGCCGCGCAACGCGGGGCTCAGCCGGCCGCCAGCCCCGGCGAGGGGGGTCCCTCGGAGCGCTCCCGGGGCCGGGTCCATCGGGGCGCTCCCGGGGCGAGGCAGGGGCCGGGGTCGGGCGGGGGTCCCTCGGGGCGCTCCCGGGGCCGGGTCCATCGGGGCGCTCCCGGGGCGGGGCAGGGGCAGGGGCCGGGGCCGGGCGGGGGTCCCTCGGGGCGCTCCCGGGGCCGGGGCACGGCGCGGCAGCGACACCCGGCGGCCGCAGGGGAGGGCGGGCAGCGGGGCCGCTCCGCCCCGGGCCCGGCCCTGGGTGAGAGCCGCGCTGTGTCCGCCCGCCTGGCCCCGAGCGGGGCCTCTACGCGGCCCCGACGGCTCGTTCTTCCCTGCAGGCTCCAGAGCCCGCGTCGCTCTTCCCGGTGTGCTGGTGACTTGGGGAGCACAGCGCCTCTCCCGCTTGTGTCTCTCTATCCTTCCTTGCATCAGTCACTGTAAATTTGGCTTTGTGTCCGCTAAAATGTTGCAAATCCTTAGGCAAAACCCTAATGTACAGGAGTGATACGGAGCAGAACAGTTTTTAAACGACGCTCAATCTCTGGGCCCTGCAGAATTGCAGGCTGAGGCTGGAGCAGCAGTATCCCGGCTGGAGCAGCAGTGTCCCCGCCCGAGCACATCACCTGTGCCCAGCCTGCCCACCTGCTTTGAGAAGTGGCTCCAAGCAGCCTCTTGTTACCCTGTCTGCTCCAAGTTTAAGATTCGACATTCACATTTGCTCAGCCTTTGGCAGGAAGCCACGGGAAGGGCTGTGACCGTGCCAGCCCTCCAGATCAGCCCTGCAGGCAGATGGATGGCCTGACCCCTCGCCTGCGGGCATTTTGGCCTGTTCAGCAGGTAATCAGTGTCTGACACTAACACCTTCCCTGGGCCGTGTGCTCTGATGGACAATTTCTTGTCCCTCTGGGTGCCAAGTGTAAATTCACCATCTGGATAAGGCTGGGGTGCTACTTAAAATAGACTTTATACACCTTCTTGAATTTGTGCAATGTTGCATAAGCTGCTTTGGAAAGAGACATTTGTTGATGCATTTGAACTCTTCTGTCTGAGGGTTTTCAAAGCTCATTCACATCCTGGGATGAGATTAAGCCATGAGGGTTAATAAAACCTCTCCCCTTCCTTGTTTTTCCGTGATCTGGCCTGAAGAAATCTCTGCTTCATACCTGACTGAGTAAAGGATGTCAAGCAACTCAGCTACTTTGGGAAGGGTGGAGAATTCCCCAATTTCTACATGATGGCCTTTCATTGCTGCTCTAGGCAGTGTCATGTGAGGGACTGCAGAGGGAAGAGGCATGCTGATGGAGTTTCACTGGAGTGAAAATGTCTTAAGAGCTCCAATATAAGAGCAAAGATGTGCTGGAAATGGACACTGGATATTGGAGAGATTCTGGTCTGTTTGGTGGGTCTGTCCCAGCTCAGCTATAGTGTGGAGACATATGATTTAATGAACAGTCTCTTAAGAGTCTAGAAGAAGAGAAAAGGCTGCCCAGGTTGTGAGGACTGTGGTCTTCTTTAAAAGTACAGTTTTCCTCCTGGGAAGGGTGAGAAGCCTTGCAGCAGCCAAGGCAATGCTTACAAAAAACAGGACTCCCACTTTTGCAAACTTGCTGGCGGTTGTACCACCCCACGTAATTCTGTTTGGACTTTTCTTGTGCTACTGTGAAGGGGTCTGATGAAGCAAGTGATCCTGCTATGGCAGGTGTTTTTTGGGAACAATGTCTGTGAAGATCTCTCTCCAAACAGCAGAGGTTTGGTGCAATGGTTACAGGGTGGCCCAGCAGCGTGATACCTCACAGAGCAAGAGACAGAGGTGTGTTGTACATCAAACCCTTTTGTTCTGTTACAATGGCCTTGGGGAAACACTTCATTGCCACAGAGGAGGGTGGCTGATGTAAACCCAACTGTCACTGTTGAGCAACAGAGCAGGAGAGCTGTGAGCCAGAGCCCCGCGGTCACGTACTTCCCTTCAACAGCGACTCTGCAAGCAGAGGCAGTGGTGTCGAAATGCCCTCTGTGTGCTAAACGAGGGGTGAGTGATAACTGCTCCTCTGCCTCCTCCCAGAATGCCAAAGCAAAGTGTCTGAGAGCAGCCAATGCTCAAGGCACCTCTGGAACACTGTGACAGCTGCCTGTGGAGTGCAGGAGCGATAAACACACTGACTTGGTGTTTAGGTGTTCCTGGTCTGTTGGTCCCATGGGACCAACTGTTGGTCCCATGTTGTTTCTGCAGTTGTTTCTGAGGCTTAACCGAAGAGCAGAACATCTGCCCAGGGTCAGACGAGGGGCTGGCTGACCCAGCTCCCTGTCACTTGGAGATCACCAGCAGCAGATGCTGAGGGAAGAATGGAAGAACTGGGCAACTGGTATCTCTCTAGTGCAGTCCCAGTTTCTAGTTATCTGTGACTCAGGAGCCTTCAGAAGTGGTATCTCTGAACATGAAAAGCCCTATGTGGTTTTCTTCCCTGACTGCCAATTGCTTTTGACAGCACAGGCCCCTTGGGCAATGGGAGGGCAGCACCACTGCAAAGCTGCTTTTCCTGCTGGATTCCCATGCAGTAGAGAGCCTGGCTCAGCACAGAGACTGAAGGTGCAGAGCCAGGAGTGTGTGAGTTTACCACAGGCCTTTGCCCTCTATGTCATGTAGTGATCAGCAGTGCTTTGTACCCAGGATATTCATTTGGTAAGATCTCCAGAAAGTGACAGCAGAGAAACTTGGCTAATACAGGGTTTCGAAAGTAATATGCAGAGAAAAGAAATGTAGCATGTTCAGTAAAAGACAGCAATGGGAATCAGTAGCACTGTTGCTCTCTGCCTTCATTGTCTGTGAAAAAGAATTGGCACAATCCTCTGTTTGACAACTTAAATGCTTGTTAAATTTTTTTAATGTTAAAAAAGAAAAAGTATGGATTCTGTTCTCAGGGATAATGGGTGTGGTGTAACTGTATTGATACCAGCAGTGAATAAAGCAACTCCATGGCTCTTGATTTCTTTAAAAGTCTGTCAATCTTTCACACCCCAAGTAAGATTTACCTGCTTAGAGATAACTCTTTGTCTAGCCATGTAACAAGATTACTGCAAGAGAAAAGATAGTCCTTGACGGGAGAAAATATGGGAGAATATGGCTTTATTTTTCAATGATCTGCTGGAATTAAGGAGACGAGTGACTGCAATGCAACCTTATTTTGAGACAAAACTCCTAGGCAAGGTTACTTACTCAGCACCTGTGAACAGAGAACTGGTCTCAATTGAAAAGGGATGGCAGACTTTGGGGAAAATAAGCAAGTCTGGTTTTCCTCCACTCATATAAAAATCTAGATGTACTCATTAAAATGAAAAAAGAAGAAATCTAAGTTCCCTGAAGCTGCTTGACCTTTGGCTGGTGCTATTTTGCTGCTTCTTTAGGATTACAGGATCAACACTACTACTGTTCCCTGTATGCTATTATTAATAGTGGGTGCTGTACAGGATGTCTTTGGGGTCATTCAGTGGCTGTGACAGTTAGTGGGGTTTTCTTATCTCTCACTGTCCATCTGAAAAACAGCTTTGAACCTCCTGGTTGGTGTCTGTCTTTTTTTTTCTCTGTCTCTCTCTCTTCTTTTTCCTTAACCAGAGGTCTAAAATAAAAGTGACAAATGCATAATCAGCCATGAACAGAACAGCTCCGTTCGCTGGAGCCCAGCCTCTGGCTGTTGCTGCTGTGTACCCATCTGAAAAGGGGGCAGGAAGGGAGGATGGCACTGACAGCAAAAGCGGGAGGTCCATGTGGGGTGTTGATTTGTTTTTTGTTTTCTGAATGAGGTAAAGAATGGAAATGGGAACAAGGTGTTCACACAACTCAAATCCCAGGTTGGTCAGTGAGGCAGGGTTCAGCCGAGTGCTTTTTGCTGACAGACCTGGCAAGTAGCAGACCAGTGGTGAAGTCTTGTGCCAGAGGCAGGCTCGTGATGGGGATGAAATGTCTCTAACCTTGCTGACTGAAGAGATCCCTGCCCATTGTCCAGCTGCAGGGGTTAAAGGCCAGGGTGGTGGGAGGATCTCCCCAGTGAGTTTCTCCATCATGCATAGCTTGGCCTTCAAGGAATAGTTGTCATTTTTTTCTGCATTGTAGCAGGTTGTTTTAGTGCCTAGAGCTAAGCTGTGGCTTCATCAGCCATCTTCTGGAGGGAAGGAACTGTGACAATGCTCACCCCATCTTGCTCCTTGGAGAATCCAGCACCATGAGAGCTTCCAGAGGCACTGGGAGGTGCTGCAGTGGCAGTTCAGGGCTGCTCCTGGTTTCCCCTTTCCTCCTCTCCTCACTCTGCTGTGGTCACTCATGTGAACGCCCTTCTTTGTATTGTTTTCCCCGTGTGCATTCATGCTGGGCTCATACTGGATCCCTCAGCTTCGCCCAAGCAGGACCTGTAAAGCTGAGAAGTGTCAAAGCTCAGTCACATCTGGATGAACTGCCAAGGGCAGTGTTAGAGCTGGCTGCTGGAGGGATTGCTGCTGGCTTTGTTAGAGCCTGGGTTGTTAATACTGTGCTGCAGGGCAAGACAGTGACTGCTGTTCAGACAGCTCAGGAGAAACTCTGGTAGCAACTGGCTCTCTGAGATTTAATCTGAAAGCTCTCCAGGATCTAAGGATGGAGGAAAACAATTTGAACAGTTAGCCGTGCAGGAGTAAATGATGGTGTTCTTCACCTGGGAGAGAAACTAGACCAGGTTGTTCAAGGCCTTATTCAACCTGGCCTTGAACACATCCAGAGTTGGGGCATCCACAACCTCCCTGGGCAACCTGTTCCATTATCTCAGCACCCTCACAGTAAAGAATTTCTTCCTAATATCCAGCCTAAATTTCCTCTCTTTCAGTACCTATAACTCCTTGTCCTGTCACTACAGTTCCTGGTGAAGAATGCCTCTCCAGCTTCCCTGTATCCCCTTCAGATACAGGAAGGTCTCCATGCAACCTTCTCTTCCCCAGGCTGAAGAGCCCAAACTTTCTCAGCCTGTCTTTGTAGGGGAGGTGCTCCAGTCCTCTTATCAACTTTGTGGCCCTGCTCTGGTCTTGCTCCAACAGTTCCATGTCCTTCTTTGTTCCATATCTGCACAGATTGATCTGCACAGAGCAGCAGTTTTTCTGTGTCCAGTACAAACCTGTTAATCCTTTGTGCCTTACTTCATGGGAGGTAAAAAGTACAAGATTTTGAAACTACAGTATGAGAGAATTTGATGCATATTAATCAAATGGACTCTGTGACTCATTTTAGCTACTATTTTTCAAGTTGTTTTCCAAGAAAATTTCATGGTTCGGGGAACAGTATGCAGAAGCCTCTGAGACAGCATTTGATTGCAGTCTGTGACCCCTATAGCTTCTCTACCTCCTTCTTCCTCTTGCCAGAGCAAGTTACAGAGCTGTGTCTGCAAGTGCACTGAAAACACTTGCTTCATTAGGAAAAGTGGAGTGCAATTTCAAGGCTGTTGCACAGAATGGGTTGGTGACATCTGCAAAGTGGAGAGGAAATCAGCTCCACTGTGATACATCCACCTTGGACGTCACTATGGGTCCACAGGACTGGGCCACGGTCGGGTGTGGGCACAGTGGGGTGTCCTGGCTGGGAGAGGACACTTGATCTCCCACTGCCCCAGCTGATGAGTCTCAGGTTTCTGGTGGCATGTTGGCTAGAAGGCCTTCATGGACTGAAGCTTGTGCTGGCATACATAAAAAAATACAGCCTACATGAGCAGACCGACTTCTTTCCTCCAATAAAAACCAAAGTAAAAACAAAGCAAAACCATCCAGACCTTTCTATTCCTCTTTTATTGTATATTTTAAAACACAGGCAGATGAAAGAGGAACTGGATAGTAACTGTATTCCTCATTATCTAACTCTCCCTCAGGCACTGGAGATGGGTTTGGCTGTTAGTGGGATGGCTGATGGCACTGTGTCTGCATGCAGGCTTGGGAGCACCTTGAGAGTGCTCCGAGGGAGCTCAGTGGGCACAGTTACTCGGAGGCATAAGTAAGTATTTTCCAGATTGGGGATTTAGACAGAGCTGCAGGAACATAAAGTCTGTGGTTGCAGCCCTGGCATGCTGATAATGTAACTGAAAGTTGCTGGACTAGGGCAGGCCCTGGCCGTCAGCACTGGGGGGTCTCCGTGGGTTTTGGCTGCAGAGCCAGACAGCAGCGGGGAGGCAAAGCTGGGAAGGAAGGGCAGCAGCTGAGTGCTCGGAGTGGAAAAACCAGTCCTACAAGAAGTATTCACAAGTGCCCATCACACTGCATGGCTAGCTGATGGCAAACATCTGATGGCTTGGGATAGTGCAGAGTGATATATTTTTAATGAGTCCTGGCCTTACAAAATATACTGTGTACCGTACTAGAGAGATGAGGAATGTCTCTCTAAAATTCGTGTGTTTGCTTGAATCAGTTTGGCTCTTGCATGGCTGTCTGTGCTGCTGGCCTGGCACAGGCAGCTCGCTTGCCTCTGTTCCCAGAGCTGTGCTGGCCAGTTGGGCTCCCGGGCAGGCTGGATGAAAACAACACTGAGGTGTTGGGTGCTACTTGAGAACGCCTCATACTGTGGGCTGTCCAGGGGGAGTCAGGAGGGAAGAAACAATGGGACTTGCTTTGGTTACAACTCTAAACTGAACACTGCGTTTACTTTTCTGTGCAGGCACTCTGGATGCTGAGCTACTCCAGAGACAGGGATGGGGACCTTGGCCAATGGGTGTGTGGAAGGACCGGCAGGGGCACAGGACCAGTGCTGGCTCCTTGGTCAGGGACTGGGAATGCAAAGCCTGTCTGCCCATGCATGTGCCATGGAACAGAGGCATGACCATCCGCACTTGTGACTTCAAAAGGGAGGTGAGCCTTGCAGGGAAGCTTTTGGAGCAAAACTGTCTGCAATGGTTGAGGCATAATCCCATCCTTGCAAGCAGAGCCCTGCTCCCCTGCCCCTCAGACAGAAGGGTAAGAGATCCATTCCTCTGTGCACAGCACAGGCGTGAGCCTGTCTCCTGACAGAGCCCTTCTGGCCATTTCTGCTTTCCCAGCAGCCGGGGCAGCAGGGCCTGACCACTATGGGATGGGTGGCTTGAGGTGGCTGGACTTGGGACAGCTGGTGTGGCTCCTCACAGCTTCCCCGGTGACCTGCCCTAAGCTGCCTCTGGCTGGGGTGGCTGCTGGCCCTCCGAGCCCGGCCGGCTGAGGCGTCCTGGCTGCACAGGGCAAAGGCTGAGGTGCTCGCCCTCCTGCAGCCACCTCCCACCCGGCGCCTCTGTGAGCCTCGTACCCCGCGGCAGGATGGGGAGGGCTGCTTTCACAACCTGGATGTGTTGTCACTCGCATCCAGACATTTCCTGTTATCTAACCTCAGCCTTATCTTCCCCATTCGCAGCTTCCTCTTGAAGGAGGAGCAGCCCCTTCAAAACCAAGCTGTGTGCCTGGGCTGTGTCCCCACTGCGCTCCTGCACGACCCCCGGTGCCTGCCCACTGCGGGTCAGGATGGCCCACTATGGTAGGTGCCAGCTCCCTGTCCTGCCCACGGAAGGGTTGGCGGGGGACAGGGGAGGATCTGTCCTTCAGGGGTGACCTCCTGTTTCTCTGTCAGGAGGTCCCTAAGGGCCACGGGTGTTGGGACACAGAAACCCGCGGGGTGTCCATTTTCCTGGCAATGCAGAAAGCTTCCCTGCCACCCCGTGTTACACCTCGAGCTTCAGGGGGTCTGAATCCCACTCGGGTTGGGCTGCCTCCCTTCAGTGCTGGGCATGTGTCTACCTGAGCCAGAAGAGCTTTTTGGAGCCTCCTTTCAGGGGTGCAGTGGTGTTTGGCTGGGTGTGCTTTGGGTAGGGCAGGCTCAGGGATGGAATGCCGCTGGTCCCAGCCAGGAAGCACTGTGCTCTGGACCGCAGTTCCTTGATGAGGATGAATTACAATTAGCAGTGATATGTAGCCCTACTGGGTACCAGGATGCATGTGTGCATGCTCCCCCAGCTCTCTCACACACATGCTGCCTGTGAGCTGCTGGCAGCGGGCGATTTTGATCTAAATTGGTCATAGATGAGGCAGCGTGTGAAGAGCAGAGGAAGGTGCGGGATGGAGATGGGTGTAACCAGGGAGAGATCCTGTTCCAGCCAGGTGCAAGCACGCTCTTCAGCTTCATTTCTCACTGTCCCGGTGGCTTCAGTACAGCAGACAAATGCTTACCACACACCCCTCTTCCCCTCCTTGGGTGTCTGTGGCATGAGCAGCCATGGGGGCAGAGTCCAGGGTGCTTGGGCGGGGGCCACAGGGCTCAAGTGAGTGGAGGGGCTGTGGGAGCCTGTGCGGCTGGTGGCCCTTTGGTGTGAGCCTGAAGTGCTGGTTGCAATGTTTCTGATTCCCTTGCAAGACATTCCCACAACTGTCCCTGAAACCCAGAGGTCTCTCGCTGCCCTGTTCTCTGGCTGTTGGAACAGCAGCCCCTTGGGTGTGCAATGGGCTCTGTGCCCTCCATACAGGGCAGCTGGGATCACAGCCAGTGCCTCTGCTCCTGACAGCCAGCCAAAGCCTGGAGTCTGGATCTGCCTCTGGAAATTCCCAAGCCTCAGGAGCTTGTCTGCTGCTGGAGTGGGTGCAGCTGCTCCCAGAGAAGTGCCCAGCAGGGCTGCTCTGTTTCTCGGCCCTCCCGAGGGGACAGTTGCTCCTGGGCACTTCAGGAAAACTTCCGCAGAACTGGGGAGGGAGGAGGATGGCTCTGCAAATGGGAGCCATGTGCCTCTGGAGACCACGCGGAGTGAGGGCACTCCCATGGAGTTGGCATTCCTTGTGGTGCAGGGCAGAGGGGAGGGAGGACTTGGCTGCTCTGGGAGCTGGGTGCAGGGCTGTGCAGTTGGGGGGCAATGGTGCTGGGGGAGCCACCAGTGATGCTGAGGGATCATCGGAGCCAGGGGAGCTCACCAGTGACTCCAAGGGGTCAGCAGTGCCAGGGCAGCCACCAGCAGCAGGAGGGCTGGGGTAGGTGTCAAGGTACAAGTTAGGAAAGTGCAAGTTTATTTGTTAGAAGGGGGCATATTTCTGTGGGAGAAAAAGTGCTGAATTATGTTTTTCACTTTTTGGAGCAAATAGATGAGATTGACCTTACTGAGCCAAACATTCCAACATGTGTCTGGCAAAGCTCCCTGCAGTGTCTGCTGCAGGGCTGGGGGCATAGGAAGGTCCTATATGGAGCAGGACACCACGCAGTGGAAGCCTGCCATGAGCAAAGCATTGTTTGACTCTGTTAGGATGAAGGCTACCAGCTCCTAGGAGAAGCACACCCCAAGGTTTCAGCTGGCCAGGGGTTCAGCAGACCCTGTTGCCCACAGGGTATTCTTGCTTTCAATTCAGGCTGTGATTTGGGTTTCACTGGGTGGAAAATGGAGATAACCTTGATTCCAGTTCAAATTCTGTGTAATAAATGCATGCCTTGAAATGGCTGCAGCCTGCATGCTGGGGCTCTGCTACTCAGTATGTGAAAACCACCCAGCCACACTTTGATGCATGCTGTTACTAGGTTTAGCATTGAATCTATCCAATAATTTTACTTTTGATTTATTTTCATCACAAGTTGCAGAGCAGTCTGACAGCCTTGAGTGAAAATGTGCAGCCTGGAGGGGACTTTTTCTGACTTCGGTAAGGGACTGACTCTTTCTGTTTTCCCCTAGAGTATACTGTAGATTGTTCAGTTTTATAACTCTGAGCTTTTACTTGGAAATACCCACTTCAGCTTGAAACCAGAACCTCTACAATGACAAATTAATTCAGATTAGATATGATCTGTACGGTTAGAGTAGCAAGTTCCATTCCCATCTGCTGATAGAATTATCTCCACTGTGTACCCTCCCCTTATCTGTCCCTCATAGCAACATTTCAAGTGGCTGTTTTTCCCTTCAGAAAGCCACATGGGGCATTATTTTAAGTTGCAATTGCAGGAGCAGTGCTGTCTTCTTTTCTTCTTCCCCCTCCAAGGCCAGCTCTGCCCCTGTTAGACATCAGCACTGAAGCTGAGGGTAGTCTGGTCACTGATACCTGCTGAAAAGCCTGCTCAGTCTTTTTTGGGTGGCCTCCCCACACTTGGGTATGGCTGAGGGTCCTTTTGGGGATGACAGGGTCACTTGTACTCTGGTAGGCTGATCTTAAATCAGCTTATTAACACTGTTTTCTTATGTTCATGAAATGCACATGCTCCTTTTATCCATTGCAATATACTTTTATCTACCATGGTTGAATTCCATTTGGAAGGAGGAGCCAGAACAAAGAACTGGTCACTATCTATATCCCGCCCAAGGTGAAGGTGGAGACAGGGGGAATGCAAGAATTGCAAAGAAACTGATTTTATCTTTAAAGCTGTAGCTGTTACCTTGCTCTTAAACCTTATTCCTCTCTCTTCTGGGTTTGGATAATATGTGTTGGACATTACTGTTTTTTATTTTGTGCTTTCACATAAAAAAACCCTTTCCCTTTCCAGGTATGTTTCTGTGTGTGATCTTAGATGGTCATCTGCGTAAAATAGAGTCAGAGAAGCTAGAGATAGAAATGGTTGATGAATTGCCCATTGTATGATGCTGTGAATACACTTAATCCAATTCTACTTTTGTGTCTTAAATGGTTTACCTTCAGAAATATAATTAATAACATTTTAGTTTTTATTTTGATACTGAAAATAGTGTGACTACTCTCTCACAAACTGGTGCTCCTGGTCATGTGAAACTAAAATTCGGGGACTGGTAAGGAAGCTAAAAACATCTTGCTTAAACAGCTATATCTGAGTATGTCCATGGAGACTATGAAGAACATAAATAGTGTTGTGCAGAATGGGTGTGTGGCTTAGAAGCCAGGATGAATTTCTCTGAGAGAGTTGTATCGGAATTTAAAATCTGTTTTTAGGCTGAAATTCTGAAGAGTCAACATCTGAGAAGGACAGAGGACAGTAATACTGTGCAACATCTTCTCTTGTGTATGTTTTGTTATTTAGTTTTCTTTTAAGTGCATTTCTGCATTTCCTGCACGCTCTTGTTAAAAAAACAAGGGAACAACAGCATCTTTGGTCTTTGTTCAAGAGGTGTGTGTGGGGGGATATGATGTTCACCCTTAAAGGCTGGATTATGCCAGCGGTTCGGGGTGGAAAGCTCCACTTATTGCAGGAGAGGCTTTTTCTGTCTGGTGGAAATAAAGCAGAAGGGGGATAGTTTGTCAACAGAAGAGAAAGCTTCCCTTCACTCCCAAAGAAGTTCATTGTTTCCCTGTGTGGAGCTTGGTTTTCTTTTAGCATCATAATCCTTACGGTATTCTGCTGAATGGAGCAGTCTCCAGCAGAGTCAGCAGTGAAACCCTCTGTGTATGCCTGGGGCAGATTTGTACCTCTTTTTTGAATTAACGTAGTGCATATTTTCCTCAGCAGAAGGCAGTGTCTGCTGGTGTGGTTCTCTCTCACTAAAAGAATAGTGTAGGAGGGGGAAATATGGGAGGGTTGATGATGTTTTTTGCTAACTGGAAAAAGCCTCTGAAGTTAACATCAGCTCTTGTGCTTCTTTTCTCTCTCTGTGCCTCCAGTTTGGCATCCAGCGAAGACACTGTGACCCCCTGGGAGCTGCAGTGTGGCACTGCGTGTATTTGACAAGCTGAGTCCGACACTCAGTGTGCAGAGTGTCAGTTTGTCAAATACCCCAAGTGAGGCATTGCTGAGCAACACGGCGCAGCCAAGGGTCCAGCCCCTTCCTCCTGCTCTGGCAGAGTCTTCCTCTCCAGGCTCTGCACCTCTCCAGAAACCCACTGAGGTACTGAACAGCCCGTCCCACTGTTACAGAACACCTGTGCTGCCACGTTTCCCTTCAACCCCAATTTTGGAAGTGTCTACCGGGGTACCCCTCCCAACAGTACATCTGTGCAGAAGTGGTGGTGGTGCAGCTCCTCTGCACTGTGAAGGCAGAGAATTGGGCCCAGGGTCCTTGTTCTTTGCTTCCAAAGACAGTTCTCTGCTCTTCTACACAGCATTAACTAGCCAGCTGCTAATTAATCATCCTGCTCAGTTAACAAGGATTCTGGCAAGCATAATCACAACATCATGGGTACAGGCAGTATTATCCATAATACAAAATCTTTTCTTTGCACATGTAGGAATCTTTTTTCATTCAGAGTACAAACTAATGAGGCTGCTGATTAACTTATCTCTGGCCCATCAGCCAGTGAAAAATGCAAGTTTGCTCAGTCTGTTTTAAATTAGACCATGAAGTCCATTGCTTCTCCCGGCAGCCTTGCTGTTTGGAGAAGACTCCTTGTCTTTGGATGATCATTCCTAGTCAACCCTTGCAGCAAGGTTGCCTGTTTCTGCTATTTAATGAAAGTAATTCCCTCTAAATCATCCCACTTGAAGATGTCACAATTGGTAAGTGTTTTTAATGACTGGCTTGTGGCATATCAGATCTGCAGCTTCAGATATGTCAGAGTGGGGGCAGCGTCCAGCCCAGTTTGACAAATCAAACTCTCTGAAAGCATTTGACATGGAAAACTCAGAAATGAATAAAAATTCCCAAGACCCTACTGACTTGTTTTAGGACAGTACCACCAGCAAAATTTGCAATAGTTGAGAATATTAATAAACTTGAATACTAAGCTTTTTGGGCTTTTTATTGCAACTGTTTCTTAGTAAATATTTTGAAGAAGCTGGAGTTCATATGAAGCTGGGACCCATGAATTTGTATCATTGCCTAAGCAAATTGTGTTTTGCTTTTTGAAGAGCTCGTGCACTTCTGGACAAACACAGTCCTACTCCTTATGACTCACACTCCCATGGTCTTTCTCCAGCACCTACTCTACTCATGACTCACAGATATCACCCTGATCTTTATCACTGAGGTCAGCTTCAAAAGAGAACAAGGTCTATGATTTCAGGCTTTGCTTTGTGGATCCTTAATGTAGCAGACAACTCTGTCAGCCCCACCCCTGCTGTCACCCAGACCTCAAGGTTTCAACAGACCTAACCTCCTCTGCACCCCAGCTGGCCAAGTGTTTGTTTATGTCCTTCATTCTTGTTTTCTTGTGCATTTCCAGTTTTTGCTTTCAGTAGAATTTGTCCCTCTGCTTTTTGGATAACCCTCCCCTCCACCCCCTGGTTCCTTCTAGATGGCTGGGGGGAAGGGGAAGAAAGTTAACCTTTTCCTCTCTTACAAGAACAAATTAGAGTGGGATAAATTTCTCTGGGAATTCATGTCCCATGTTCCTGCTCTGAAGTAGGGGGCAAACCCAGCAGGTGTAAAAGCCTCCATGGGATGGGCACTGCAGTTGCTCTGAGGCAAGGGGAACTGTGAGTCTCGTGACACTCTGCTGGCCACTCAAGAGAGTGTGTTCTTCGGAGGCAGTGTTGTTTCAGAGCAGAAACTGAGGTTTTCCTTCTGTGCTGGAGCAGAGCTGGGACTCAGCAGATGAGTCCCATCACTGGGTGCGTGACCAGTGCAAGGAAAGGAGAAGTTATCTGGTTTGATGGTGATGCAACATAGCAAAATCCTCTGTGACTTCCAGAAGAAAAATGCTCTGTTTCCAACAGGTTTTACTACCAAACATGCAAAAACTATAAATCAAAAAATAATCACATGCTTGCTGCACAGGAAAAACAACCACCTCGGCACTGGAGACAGACTTTTTGTGTTTCCACTGTTCTGCTGCTTGTGACCAAAGCCCTTTTGCTGCCCAAACTGGAGGCAGTGACAACATGGAGTACATGGGGGCTGCTCCAACTGGAGCATCTGCTCCCCCTTTCTTAACTCCTGTTGCCTTCTTTCTCTGCAGCTTCTCCCAGGTCTTCTGAGGAAGGTGTCCAGACCTCCTCAGGGCAGATCGGTGCTGGGAGGAATCACAAGTGGGAAAACCCATGGTGTTACACAGTCAATGAGTGAACCTGGAGCTCAGAGTTTATAACAGCAAGAAAATTTGCACAAAACACCAGGATAATTGAAAATTAATGAGGATGGCACTTGTTGGGGGGAAAGAGAGTGCCATATCGTGTTTTGGGCCTGGATACGCTGAGGTGAGGATGGGGAAGCTGGGAAGTTTTCAGTTCCCTTTCCACACAGTGTTGACTTTGCACCACATGCTTCTGCCCTGCACGAGTGTGGCTGCAGCTTCCCATCCCCCTCATTCCTCTGTTCCACACCAGCCCTGAGTGCTGATGCCAGCAGCTTCTCCAGCGTGGGCTCTCCAGGGCCTGCTTGTGGGGGTGTACACGAGGCTACAGCAAACACACCCTGCGAGGGGTGACTTCCCTCAGCCCAGGGGCAAAGCATCAGAGACCCACATGCATTCCAAACGGTGCCCACACTGCTTACCCTCGCTCAGGGCTCAGCTCTCCTCTCCAGCTGGGGCAGGGGGGCTGGTGGGTCTGAGAGAGCAGCACCCACATATGAGCTAAGGGACCGGTGCATGGAGGGGGCCTGGCGCTGCCGTGGCCCCACAGGGACAGGCTGGATCATCCCTGCCTCATGGGAGTGCAGCAGCCTCACACAAACAAGCAGGAGGGTGTGCATGACCTGAGCTCAGCTGCTTCCCCATGCTCCCCCTGCTGCACCCACTGGTTTAATAAAAGCCAGTAACTCTTCTTACACATTTGCTTTGTTAAGGACAGGTGGCATCCCCCCTCCCCGACAAGCCTGGAGAACAGAAGAATGCTGGCTGGAGGGACAGATAGGGAGGACAGACCTCTGCCAGCAGCATCTCAGTACAGGCAAGGTACAAACGATTAACAGTGAAGAGGCAAACCAGGATATCAGCGTATTGTAGGGAACGTGCTGCAGCTGAAGGCAGGAGGAGCATTTTACAATCATGAGCACCCACAGCATCCCTGTAACGTAGGTCAGCATTAATAATCACACAGATTGACTTGTGTCCCACAGAGGAAATCAGTGTCAGTCTGTTAAATCCAGAGAGGTCCCTTAATCATTATTCAAATGCTTCAAATTTCTCTCTATTTTGTTATGCCTCTGGCCCCCACACTGTAAAAACTAAATGCCACCATTTCCTTCAACATCAGTTCTGGTTTTCCAGGAGAAAACCAGTGGTGGCAGTTTGGAGACTCATTCCCTCTCCCTCTGTGCGCTGAGCTCCAGTCTGGTAGCAAAACTGACATTCCTGGGACATCAACCTCCCATCTGTGGTCCCTTTATTATGCTCTAACAAAAAAAGACTCAGGGACAAGCAGGATGTACAAACCAGTATTTGCTGTACTGCAAAAGCCAGACGATGTCCATTTCCAGCACAATCCCTGGTTCTTTGCAGCCTGGGATGTCCTAACAGGAACATGCACTGAAAAGTACCCTTGCTGGTGTTACTGGCTGGCAGCATTGCACCCAGCTACTCCTGGATTTGCAGGCTAAAGATGTTCACGTTCCAAGTCCCTCAGATCCTCTCTTCCTGACCTCAGTCATTCAGGCTGCTCAGAAGTTACTCACTCTGTAGAAGTGGACAGACAAATGCTCAGCTGAGGGTTTCTGCTCCAGTGGGCAAGGCCTCCTTTGCCAAAGCCCAAGAAGATTATGCAGCTCCTCTGGGTTTAAGCAAGCAGTGAAACATTTATCAGAGCAGAAGACCAACAGGAGGAAGGGTTTGCTCCTGTTAAGTTCACCATTTGGTATGTGCAGTCCTGCATGGCTACTCATGCAGAAGAGCTGGTACTCTGCTAAATTCCCTCTATTTCATATTCTGATTCCATTGCAGTCACAAGGTTCTCATACTCAGGACTCTTCCTGTCTTTCACGGTGAAAGTGTCATTGGATGTTTCAGCATTAGAACATGTCTCCTTGTGAAGACACTTAACAGGGACTTTCACCTCATCCTCCAGCGCCGTGACACCTGCAGAGCTGTGGCTGGGACAGGACAGACACGAGTGAGTGGGATGACTAAAGCAGACGGCACTTCATTTACATGTTAGTCAGAGACAAGATCTACCACATAATATGTGGAATAGCAAAATTCATATTACTCTAGAGAGGCCCTGTGAGGCTCTGAAAGACACTAGAAAGTGACGTTAAAAGAATTACACAAAAAGAAGCGCTGAACAGTTAACCCTGGTACCATAAATTCTCATGGCATTATCATGTTATATTCTAAAGTTACCAGCAGACACTCTAGCCTTTGGAAAGTAATTACCAGGAGCAACTGGAAAAAATGGCTACAGATGGCTGGGGTGTGCCTCTGAGTAGGAAAGCAGTATGAAGGGTTAGAAGGTTGAGATGAGGACCAGGCAGAAGATGTGTTTGTATAATCATAAGCAAATAGGAACTGCACAAAGTAATACCTGGGCAAGCACTGAAACATGTTTCTTATGGAGAAAGGCATGCATAGAGGGAACTTATCTCTAGGGAAGATATGAGAATTCCTGTCCTTTGCTTTGTTAAATAATGGTGAGAATTTCCTAAAGAGAACAGTTTTCCCATGGCGTGGGATAGGCAGAGCAAAGGACCCAGAGTATCCTTCTGTTTTTCCACCACATTCAAGAATCTGGCTATCTCCTGTGCTCAAGTATTAATGTCCTTGTGCTGCTAACTAAACTGCCAAGATGTTCAGATCCTCCCCCTGCAAGGCAAAGAAGTCTTTGCGTTTTCACTGAGCCAAGAGGCTTTTCGGGAGCAGACACCAGTATAATGTGCTTAATGTGGCAGGTAGGAAATTACACTCACAAAGCAACTTCATAGAGAGGATCTGAAAAAAAAAAAAAA
>NW_020897743.1:1597386-1611090 GCF_003984885.1 Neopelma chrysocephalum
CCGTCCCTTCGGGCCGGAGCTGTCCCCACCGCCCGTCCGTCCGTCCCCACCGCCCGTCCGTCCATCCCCTCGGGCCGGGGCTGTCCCCTCGGGGCGGGGCTGTCCCTACTGCCCGCCCGTCCGTCCCCTCGGTCCGGGGCTGTCCCCACCCCCCGTCCCCTCGGTCCGGGGCCGCCCCGCCTGGCCGTGCCCGGTGTGTTCCCGCCGCTCACCCTCCTTCCTGCGCCGCCGCCTCCATCGCAGCGCCGCCGCCGCCCCGAGCGCGCCCAGCGCGGCTCCGGCCAGCGCGGCCACGGGCCCGTAGAGCAGCGGGGCCGGGGGGGCACCTGCGGGGGGAGAACGCTGTGACCGCGGCCGGGGGGACACGGGCCGAGCCCCCGCCGCAGCGCCGGGGGCGGGCAGTGCCCGGGACTGCTTCGGACGGGCTTTAAACCCGAAAGAAATCTGCGGCGGTGCCGAAGGTGGGGCCCAGGCCACTTTGGGGTTCAGTCACTTCCCAGTGGAGTCACAGAATCCCAGGGGGGTTTGGGTTGGAAGGGATCTTAAAGCCCACCTGCGTCCACCACTAACCGTGGGCAGGAACACCTTCCACTAGACCAGGTTGCTTCAAGCCCCGTCCAACCTGTCTTTGATACGTCCTGGGATGGGGCATCTCTGGATGGTAACACAAGCAAACTCCAGGCAGCAAAAGCCCCTCAACAGGCCTGTAGGTGGGAGCCAGAAGGGCATCTTCTGCCTGGATGGTGCCCGGGGTTTGGCATGGCAGGGGTTTGTTCCCTTCAGCTCAATCTGCCATAAGCACAGCAGCCAGATTTGGAGCTGGTCTGAGATGGTGTTTGTCAGCCCACTCTTGTCTGTGCAGATCTGGTGTTTTCCAGCACAAGACTCCACTCACCTGTGTCCATGACAGGCCCTTCTGGAGCAGTATCCATCCTGGAGACCAGCATTGTTGGGAGCAGATCTGCTAACGGAGAATGGTGGATGCATCACAATCCCATTGGGAGCTGCCCTGGACACTGGGAGAGCGGGGTCTGACTCTGACGAGTCAGATCAGGGTGTGTGTGAAGCGCAGCACTTCTGCCTGTCCGGCAAAGGCCAGTTTAGTTTGTTCCCCCACTGAATTCCCACTCACTTGTTCCTCCTGACTCCTTGTCTAAATTTGCTGAACTGCAGTGGGCAGCATTAGAGAGGCAGTGAGAACTTCAAAAAACCCACAGAGGAATCAGTAAGTGCTTGAAATACAAAGCCTCTTTTGCATGAGGAAAGAGCAGTTCCTCCAAGAGGAGGAGGAAATCAAATACAGGAAATAAAGAAGGGCTCAAGCTGGAGCCAGTGACGAGGAGTACTAAAGGTGTTTGGCACTTCCTTCTTTCAGGGCAGGGAAGTAGGGCTGTTCCTTTGCACTCTGAAGGGCCCCAGATGTTCTGTCCTGCACTGTGGCTCTGGGCACTCACCTGTCACTGTCAGCTGCACGGCGTCGCTCTGCTGGGCCACTCCGGCCCCAACCCTGTTTGCTGCCTCACAGAAATACGTCCCGCTGTCGGAGGGCCGCAGGCTGTCCCAGGCCAGCTGGGCCCCGCTGCTCTGGAGCAGGACTTTCCCTCCCGGGATGCTCCGGAACCAGCGGTAGCTGATGGGGGGGGACCCGCTGGCCTCGCACGTCAGGCTGGTGCTGGCTCCAGCCGGGACCGTCAGCCCCAGCTCGCCAGCCCTGATGACGGGCTTGGTGGCTGCCACTGGAAGACAAAGCAGAGAGGCCCAGGTCACGCTGCCCTGTCTGTGCTGGGGAAGGTCCCTCCACCACGGTAGTTCTCGCTCTGACCATCAGTGCCTTCTCAGGGTGAAGTGGTTCTCGCATCACCTCCCTGCGTAGGCTGAGCTCAAGTCACCTGTACCTTAAACCAGGTTATACCAGCTGTGCCACTGTTCCTGCAGCCCTATCACAAAGTCCTGCTCTGTTGGGGGGTAACCCCCCTTGCAGAAAGACAGTTATTTCTAGCACACACAAAGGATGCTTGGGAAGGGGAGAAGGCAAACTTGGCTCACACATCACCCACTTGCTATAAGAACCAAAAAGACAGTGGCTGGTTACCTGCAGAGAACCCAAATCAGATTTGGATGTTATTTCAAGCACCACTGGTTCAAGTGGCTCATCAGTAGATCCAGATTGAGCTGTACACTAACTGACCCCCTTCCCCAGTCCATCCCTACACCTCCATGAGTGGAGAAGTGATAACTAACACATCAAGGGAGGTGGATGCCTCAACCCTCAGCCTGGATGGGGTAGACAGTGTGGTGTGAAAGACTATTCCCACCAACACTGCTTCTCCTACCTGCTCTTGGATTAACTGACTCCACAAGAGCAGGGGTTTGTCGTGGGATTTACCTTTGACAATTTTAACTATAGTGGTCACCTCCCTTGTTATCAAGCTGTTATTTGTAGACCTCCAGATGACTTGACAGGTGTAGTGTCCACTGTCAGACATTTCAAGGTTCTCAATTAGGAGTGAGGCATTCCCTGGGCTGTGCTTTGGGACACTGACTCGATCTCGGAAGTTAGACAGCAAGATGTGGTCACCAGAATCATCCCTCCGGAAGATGGTGGAGGTCCTAGAGTCCCGCTCCACACTCCAGCTGAGTGCTTGCTCTGTGAAACCTTCTGAAGGCACGTAGGTACATGGTAAAGTGGTGGATCCCATCCATGTGCCCTTGACCTGTTGGACACCAGACAGATCCAGGAGGGCTGAAGGGAAAAACAGTGGAAGGGAAGAAATCAGAATGCAGAAGAGGGGAATGTCCTCAGGACGGATGGGACTCACCGGCGGTGCAAGCCAGCCTGTGTCTGTGTCTCAGATGTGCTGGACACAACAGCCACTGAGCCAGCCCACAGAGTCAAGCAGAGGGAACTGAGCGGCTGCCTTGACCTCATGGCTGTTTTTATTGTGTCTCTCTCTGGACACTCACCAGTTCTCAATTCCTTCTCGGTACAGAGGGGCTCCTTGCAGGCAGGAGCATTTAGGGATATTCCCTGCAGTACTGGGCCTGGAATGGGAATGGTGGACTGAAGCCAATCTTTTTGCTTTAGCTTGGAAAACTTCTTGACAGGATCAGCACCCTGCCAAGCACTCAGGTAAGTACAGGAGAAGAGGGGGCAGATTTTCTCTGCTCATTCTTGCAATCTTTCCAGCTGTCTGCCCATGGATCCCACGGCTCCTCTGGGAAGTGCCTCTTATAAGTAGCAAATCAACTGAATTTTGTTGGACTTGGCTCACCTCTCCCCATGCCCCTCATCCCTCTCATCTTTCACCTCCCCAAAAAGGCACTGGTTATGTTCACACAAGTCGCTCGTGAGGCAGATCCCAGAACTCTGCAAAGCTGGTTTTTTATGTTGAAATGAGGAATGTACTTCAACCCATTTTTCTAAATGTCAGGAACAATCCTGTGCTTCTGTATACAACTTGTTAAAGCACCTTTCTCTGTTTCCCAGAGCCTTCCTCTGCTGCTGCCAGTGTCATATGTGCCCTGAGAGAGGATGTATACAGCCATAAGCTTAGGAACTGAAGCCAAGGCTGCTATCTAAGCTCTCCTGATGCAACCAGGGAGTCAGCAGATAGGAGAGACCAAGGGGAATCTCCTGTGCCTGCACCTGGTCTCACAATTATGGCTCCTCTTCTTCCTGGGGCCATGCAAGCATAATGATGGGGATGGGTTATTAAGTTCTAGTAGAATGCATATTCCAGCTTCACCAGGACTGTTTTGAAAGCTGGCACACCAGAGAGGGTCCTCTCCAAGAGTCTCAAACTATTGTGTCCTGTTCTTGCCTTGGGGCTGGGGAGCTGACCTGCCCAATACTGTCCCATTTGCTCCACTTTTAAAAGCACCTCGTTGTATCCAATACCAAAGGAGAACCTTGTGAATTCTCAGACTCTATTGGTAATACAATAAACTAAAGACTTTCCACACTTGTCAGTTTAAAAAAATTAAGACAATATAATTCAAAAGACTTTCCCTACCCTCTTAGTACTCTGATTTTTGTTCTTATCCATAGAAATATTTACTCACCATTGCAGCTGATGAAAGTCATCACAAACACCATTATCCGCCCAACTTCTCCCATTGTCTCAGAACTGCAGGTCTGTCTTCCTTTCCCTGAGAGACCCCCACCCTCCTGGGACCAGACTGCGAGTGAAGAACACTTCCCTTTCTTCTGTCCTTTGTCATCTAGGATCCTCTTTCTGAAACATCACGAGTCCATTTCACTGCTGAGTTAGGTGAAGGGTAATGGAAGGAGGAAGGCTGTATGGATCTCTCCAGTCCCATTCCTTGTCCGCATCCACTTCTCTTGATGCAGCCCAGGTCACAGTTGGCTTTCTGGGCTGCAAGTGCCCATTGCCAGGTCATGTTGAATATCACAGACTACCTAAGCACATATTTCTACTACAAAAGTCCAGTTTGTGGGCAAAAGTCATCATGTTTCATGCTCTGCAGGCTCACGTCATGTTTGCCAAGGAGATGACTTATGACTGGCGGCCGAGGAACTTTAATCCAGGGGCCATTCTGAATGTGCTCTGTAGGGTACCTTTAAAAGTACTTCCAAGATTTGCCAATAGGTGTGATGCACAGGATTAATCTTGGCTTGCTAATTACTACCAAAAGGAGAAGGACTTACAGTTGATAAGAATCATGTATAAAAGCAGATCTACCGACCTAGTGAATTCTGTTATAGGTGTTTAATCAGTCATTAGAGCAACTTTTGGAATTTTATTCAATAGCCATGATTTTGCATAAGGTTCTGACAACTGCACCAGGAGAACAGTATCTTTGAGCAGGAGGCAAATGTGTCTGAAGGACAAAGAGCTGGGAGGGAAAGGTAAATGGGGTGGTTTTGCCACAGCCTTGTCCCATCACAACAGATACCTGTTTGCTGGGGCTGAAGCGTTTACCTTGCATCTGAGCTCGGACCCATCCCTGGAAGTGCTGCTGTCTGTCAGTGATGGCTTGTTCCCTCTCTGTTGGGGCAATGGGAGCTGGAGTTTATCTTCATTTTCCCAAAGTCAGTAAGCTGATGAGAGCTGTACGGATCTCGTTTCAGTCCCAGGTGGAGGCATTGCCCACCCAGGGGGCACGTGCCCGGTGACCGGGGCTGAGCCCTGCTGATTCCTGCAGTGGAACTTGCCTGGGGTGAGCAGAGGCCACCTGGAGCAAAAAGCTGAATGTGGTGTGGCAAGACCTGGTGCAACAAATTCATCCAAAGCTCCAGGCTGAGAGTCACCACTTGCTGCCATCCGGTCGAGGAAGAAGACAGAGGCAGCAGCACCTGTTCTTGCAGAGCAAGTCTATGTAAGACATTGAAACTTGATTTTTGCTGACTTTTCTTGACATCTCTGCTGCAACTACCAGTGTGGTACCAGCACACATAGCTTCTATCTGTCTGCCCACGCTGCCCCCGAGGAGCCTTTAGTGATGCTTGATCCTGCCTAAAAGCAAACAAGCAAACAAAAAAGCACTTGTTAAAATTCAAGCTATGTCAGTCAAAGAGGGAATATGAATCCATTTTCATAGAGATGATTTAAAACAAACCTTTTCCACACCCTGGCTATGACAGAGAAGCAGTCTCCTACACAAAAGACTTTAAAAGAAGCTAGATTTTGGGGAACATGCCCTGGAACAAGCTGAAAACCCAAGCTAAAACTGCTGATAGGGCTACTTTCTGAACCGGACATGCAAGACTTCCTGAGGCTGTAATTATACAGGATAAAAAAAAAAAGACTATTTAACTAAAATAGACATGAAGTACTGCAGTTCCTCAAATATGATGTACATGACATCTTTCTCTCCCTGGACAGAGGCGTAGCTGCCAGTCTGCCCCCTGAGTCACACAGTCAGCCCATTTCTTCTTTACTGGAGGGACTCCTTATAGTTTTGAATCTGAACATATGAAGAAAAAGCCTTCAATGTCTCAGACATTATGGCCAGCTACCCGGTTTATTGAAATGCAGTATTTTCCTCCTGTGTCTCTTTTCTGGGTTGAGCATGCTGCTCTCTCCCACGCAGTGCCACGGGTAAGACACCCTGTCCCCCAGGCATCCACCTTACTCCCAACACACAGGAGTTCAGGACACTCTTCCAAGCATCATTTCTTCAAGTATCACAGTTCAGGCACTCTTTGTTCTGTAATTTTTGCTACTCCATCTCAGGCTAATTAGAGGTGACACAGGAAAGTCCTTGTGTCCCCAAACTTGAGCACAGATGGGCCCTCAGACCCTGCTCATAGGGACCAGCTCTGCTGAGCCTGCATTTTACCCTCAAGTTCTGACAAAGTCTGCCAGAAGCTAGAGAAGTTTGCTACCATTTTTCTGGTGATGAAATTCAGTACCTGGCTTTGAGCAAATCACCAAAAGTAGGTAACTAAAAAAGAAAGATCTGAAAGTGCTCTTTTTGAACCACATGCACTCAAAAAAAGAAGAAATTTTTACTTGAAACACTCTTGTTTGGTCCAGTCATAGCCAAATCACAGATCTGACTCAACAGACTGTGGTTTACTAAGTACTTTTTGGATGTCCTACAGAGGCTGATTGTGTGAGCACCCCCAGCCATTCAGCCCACAGCTCTCACACACACCAGGCAGTTGGACAGTCAGTCATGAAAACATAACCTTGTTCCACCTAAAGGAACAGAAATTAGTGTAAATGAGCATTTCCCCTCAAGGCCTGCGTGACAGAAACATGATGTGCAAGTACTCCATCTGAAAAAATTCCCTTCCCTTCCCAGGAATTCCGAGGTCAGTGACATCAGTTCTGGGTTACCCATTAGCTTGGCCAAATCCTTGTAAACGCCTCCTGACACCAGAAAGGGACCCACATATATGATGTCCTTTGAGTACTCATTTCCTACCTGGTGCCACGGGTGGGCTGCACACACACAGCTGTCAGAGCAGTTCAGATGTGCCTTTACCTGCAGTTGCCACATGTACCAGCTGCTGGTTCTCTCGATAGTCTCATCACTATAGTGATGCTGGCTCCTTGCAGGCTGTCCAGCTTCTCCTCCTGGGGCTCCACGGTTGAGCTCTAGGTTTGGTAAACACCAGTGCTGGTCTGGGACGATCTGCTGTGACCTCAGCTCATCCTCTGGCTGTTGAAGTGATGCCCAGGGACACCCCAGGCCAAATCAGGATCAGGACCTTGTCCAACTGTCCCACAGTGTACGCAGACACAAAACACATGGAGACCATATTTCATGGATTTCTTTCCAGTTTCATGAGTTTGCCCCACAACAGCTGTATTTAACATCACCAGCTCCTGGTGCTGGCTCTCCAGCCAGGATAACGCTGCTGTTTATCTACATTGGTGCCCATGGCTTTGCAGTGCAGCTGGAATGGAGTGATTTTGTGGCAAGCTGTGGGACTCCTGACAGCCATCACCCATGGAGTGTCAGTGGTGAGAGTGCCCCGTGTGTGCAGACCACAGTGTGACCACCCTGTCCCTCAGGGGAAAGTCCTTTGTCTCCACACCTCTACCTTACCTCAGTGCTCCCTTCTCCTCAGGTTGGAGCTCTGGCCATCTCATGACACCTCAGACAAAGAACACTGCAGGTCATTTCAGGTGCCCACAGCCGTGTCCCTGCTTGGGGGACTGTCCCTGCAGTCAGGTTGAGCTCAGATGGGTGTGCTGTGCTCTAGCACCAGCTACATACCCTTCCCACCTCCTCCGACCTAACACGTGCACAAACACACACTCACACCTATTTTAAAAACCTTTTTTAAAAGAAAGAAAATATTACTGCAGGGCTCCAAAGCCTACAGCCTCATCTCCAGTTAAAGAAAAACCAGACAATTTACCAGAGACTTTCAACACTGTTGATTTACCATCACATTAATGCTGACCCAGGTGTGATTTTTTTGCTGTTTTCTGGAAAACCCTTTCCTGAAAATTCTGTATCTTGCAATACTATTGCAACAGTTTTCTTCTCCTACTCACCTCCTGCTGAGGAGACTGCCTCAGGCTTTTTACACTCTCCATAACAGAATTAATTTGCTTTTACACCTCAAACATTCCATTTCATTAGCTCAGAACCTTACACTGGACTTATCAGCAACTCTCCCATTCCTTGAACTGTGGCTGACTACAGGCTACAAACCTCACATGACACAACACGGAGAACACAGCCCAAACTCCAGCAGATTATCTGGAGTTCCTCTGCAGAGGGACCTCCACACTCCTGGGAGCGTCATTCCTGGACACATACAGATGCTCACACACACACCAACCCCTCTCCCACCACCTTTATAGGCAAAACAAAGACAAGTTTAACAAAATCTGCAAACTTTGCAGTCCTGAAGTTTAATGATTTGCATTTGCTTCTCCATATCTGCAGTAAGCTGCAATACATGCTGGCAGTTTTCTCCATGGCACCAGTGGCTGTATGTTCCTCTTTTTCTGTTTGGAAGTCAAGGTTTCCCAGCACTTGATTTTTAAGTACATTCTTAACAAAGAGAAATAAAACTTGTGGTGCAAGAAATGCAGGGAGAAAGTGTAAGGTCACTGATAAGTGCCTGGAAAGTGTTTGTGGCAGTGAGTGCATTTTGATGAACTTTTATATCATTCCTTCCTCTAATTTTCCATTGGACCTCTGGGTCTCTCAGCCCAGAGCGAGCAGCACCGTACTCCACACTTATTTCTGTGTTGCATACAAGAAATATTTTTCCTTGCCTTTTAAAAGTGCTACCAAACAATTTGTACTAATTTCTGCATCCCTTTCAGAGAAGTTGTAGCCAAACATCCCCTTCACCTTCTCGGCACTGGTCACCACGAGCACACTTTGCTCATTTATTCCTTTTTCTCTTTTTTCCAAGCTGACCAAAAGACTGCATTTGCACAGCTGTGGTTTTGTGCTAATAATTAACCTTTATAATCTTTTTCAGTAACTTTTCTTGCTCTGCTAAGCCGCTCCAAGATGAAACCAATATGCATACATAAGGTGGCAGCATTCCATGGTGGGTTTGACAGTATTACAATCCTGGTTTTTGTCTGGAATGCCTTTACATTAGCACCTCACACTCTCTTGGAATGCTGGTGAGTTTTCAACCAATGCTCACAGAGACCTGCAGGTGCAGGTCCCAAGTGTGAGCAGCACATCTGGGGCCCCACTCATCCTGTGCCTCTGTCACCAATGTTCCCCTCACATTACTCCTGTTTTACATGTGTCCATATGACTTTTAACAGGGCACAAGATCACCCTGTTCATTATAAAAAGGTTCTTCCAGAACTGCAGTAACTACATTATAGATTTACTCAGGGCAGTAGAAATTATTCATAACTTACCCTTCAGGCCCTTTAATGTGGGGGAAAAGTGCTTCCTGAGTATCTACTGAGGAGCTGTGAGTGCTTGCTGGCATTTAAAGATGAGCTGATTGTGCAGAATTACACACATCAAAATATGTGAGGCATGTGTAAACAATCTGATCCCAAACTTACGGAAAAGTATCTAATTTCTTTCAAATATCAAACATGCATTTAAGGAGAGACCAGAGAAGGTGAGCTCAGAAAGAATGTACTTGGTTGTAGTATCAGAACTGCCCAGAGCTATGGCCAGTGTGTCTGTACTTCTGTGCTGTGGAGGGAGATAGAGGGCAGCACAGAGGCTGACCAGGAGAGTTCCAACTTCTTGCGCTGCTGCTCCTGGTGTGGCAGGTTCGTGGTTTTCTCCTGGCTTTAATCTGCCTTTCAGTGTTTCTCTAAGGGCTCTCTTGCATGAAAAGGACATTCTACCACCTGTGCAGCATCGTGTGGGCAGGAGAACCATCAATTCCCAGGCCAGCTGCATCCTGCCCTGCTCACCCACAGGGATGGGGATGATGAGCAGCCCTTGGTGCTGGCTCTGCTCCCACCACATGAAGACTGGGAATGCTGGTCCTTTTGGCCATATAAAGCAGTAAGTTTAGCACAGTGCTCCCAGCCTGGGACCTGGATTCCCCAGCTTTCAAAGGGTTTCTTGGACAGACCTGATGAAAGGGAACCAAGGAAAGCAAAATCAGAAGTTCTATACAGCAGTCTGTAACTGAAGTTCCTGAAGAGGTGTATATTTTCACTGCAGGGATTGTGAAGGAAGAGCAACCACTGCTTGTCCTTGTCCTTGCTTTCAGAGGCAAAGGTAAAAGAAAGATAAATTTTGCCTGGGTGAAGGTGCTCTTCAGGACTGGTACCTGCAGAGCACTGTTGGCTCTCAGGAAGTGTCCCCTACTTCATACTCATGTTCCTGGGGGTTTCCAACACAGTCAGACACATTCTTATTTACTTCAGCGCCTTTGTTTTCCATGGGCTCCATCACATAGTTGTTTTCAGTGAAGGAGATGGGTTCCTCATAGTGCCCTGTGCTTTCATGCCTTGAAGAAGCTGCTGCTCTCGAGTTATGGCTGAAATCAAAAATGCAATATGAAAAAAGAATAGCAGCCAGAGTAGTAGACAAAGCATCTCCCAAGCCATCAGGATTTTGAGCAATAACGTGGTCTGACTCAAACCCATGTAAACCTGAGCCATTGGATTATGGCAGTATTCTGAAGGAGAGAATTTTGTCCTTTGCTTTCAGGTGGCAGGAGGACCTTGGGCACTGTAGCAGCATTGCTTCCAACCCAGAGAGAGTTTCCAGAGAGAGGCAGCAAAAGGTGTGTAAGCAATGCAAGGGTTACCACTATTTCTTGGAATGCCATAACCAGACAACTGCTCTTTGCAAGAAAAATATACAAAAAGATCTTTCTTCCTGCATTCTATGTTGCTGTGGAAAGCCTGCAGGCCATCCTATGTGAATGGAACCTCTTCACCCTGGCTGCTTCAGGGGCTTTTCATTCTATCAGCTAATAGCAGTGCTTTTTATTTCTGCTCTGATACACCCCCCCCAGGATTCATCAGTGTGTCAGATAAAGAGTTATACTCACAGTTTTACGTCATAGACTTGAGCTGGAAAAGAATAATCAAATTTGTGTCAATAATTTGCATTCACATTCTTAAAAAAGAATTTCTACATTTATCTTCTTGATATAAGAAAATGACCTCCTAAGACAGAATAAAAATAACAACTTTGGAGGTCATGTCAGGTGGGTGATGACTCTAATTCTCAGGAATCAGTCCAAGACAATGAAAACAACCCATATCCCACTGTTGCACAACTGGGTCAAAATAACTAGCCCAAGGTCAAAGGTAAAGTCAAGTTTAGAAACTAGAAGTTCCCAGTTCCCCCCAGTTTCCCTGTTCATTAGAAGTTCAGTAAAGGACAGTTTTGAAAGAGGTTATTCTTATTCCTTAAAAAAAAAAAAGAGGTAAAAATAAGAAAAAAAAGCAAAAGGAATATTTGACAATTATTAATTGGTAGCATGGAGTAATAGAAAAGTCATTAAAGAAAAAAAAGGACAAGGAGAAAATTAGGTCTGTGGGCTCTAAAACCCCAAAGCCCCCGTGTGCTCTCTGCACACAGCCAAACACAGCTGCTGAGGAGGGGCCTCCAAGGAACATTTGGCTGGGGGCATTTCTGGTGAGTGCAGGAGAGACAGAACCATTCAGTGAATACATCCTGTGTCTGAAGGCCAGAGAGGAAACAAATTAATCTGGAATAGAAAGAATGAACAGTGACCTCTTTCCTCTGGATACCAACTACAGGAATTATTGAAGAGCAGCTGGTGCCAAAGGTATTTCCAAGCAGTGGGTTGGGGCAAACCCATTGCCAGAGACTTTAAAGGTTTGGAATGATGAGCTTGGCTGAGCAAGCAAGTCTGAGCTGTGGGATGTCTGTGAGGAGCAGCGAGAAACAGCCACCCCCAGTCACTGTGGCAGAGCAGCCGTGCACCGCGGGGGGGGCCCTGGGGCACGACTGAGCTGCCCCAGAGCCAGGCTGGGATGGGGGAAACCACTCAGGAGCACCAGGGCTGCCCTGAGCCCTGCAGCCAGTGCCTGGCAAACCCTCCTGAATGTGGGGACTTCTCTGCCTCTTTGGATCTTCCACCACCTATGTCAATCCACTTGTGTTGTCATCCACTGTCTGTACGATGCAGATGCCAGAGCTGCAGCTGGTGGCTGTGAGCACAGCCCTAGCCCCCCAAAACCCCTCAAAGGTAAAACCATGCTGGACATGCACAAAACATATGGGTTTTCCAGAACATTCTACTCACCATCTTTGGGCTTTCTGATGCAAATGATAAGAAAGATGACAAGGAAAACCACAGCACCGCACACCACAGCAATCAGAACGACCAGGTACAGGGACAGGCCAGTCCTCTGGAAATCTAAAGCAACACAGCAGAGGACTTTCAGGCAGAGGAGCCCTCCTGAGTGACAGCAGCAGCAGTTAGGTAACATGGACCCTGTCCCTGAGGACGGCAGCAGCCAGCCCTGCCTGGCACACGGGGCCGTGTCCCTGCCTGGCACACGGGGCTGTGTCCCTGCCTGGCACACGGGGCCGTGTCCCTGCCTGGCACACGGGGCCGTGTCCCTGCCTGGCACACGGGGCCGTGTCCCTGCCTGGCACACGGGGCCGTGTCCCTGCACGGCCCCGGCCCCACAGCCCCTGCCTGCCGTGGCTCTGGGCTGTGCCATGTGTGAGCCAGCCCTGTGTGTACCCTCGCCAGGGGACCATGGTCGGACACACAGCGTCCATCTCCTGACGCTGAGGCACCAGGGGTGAGAGCAGGGCAGAATTATTGCACTGCACACCGTGAAACAAAGGGGCTCAGCTTTCCTTTCAAGGGTGCTGCTCAGTTGCCCCTGGAAAGCGTTTAAACCTGTCACAACGCTGCAAAACTGGTGAACGTGCAGGAGATCTGCTTGAGGTGCACACTGAGGCTTTTCTGCTATTCCAGCTTGGACACTCAAAGATAAAAACAGATCAGCTGCTCAGGAACACAGGAACAACTCTGTGTGCCCCACCTATGAGCGTTTTTTTCTTTCATTCCCCCATAAAAACATTCAGAGTCTTTCAAAGAGTCAACATGAATCATCTGGATCCCTTGGGAACAGCCCTTAATACAATTTGCAGCCAGCCGAAAGGCAGAACACAAATTTTGATGCTGAGGTCACTGACTACAGAGCATCTGTTTTGGGTCTCTAATCTTCTTTTCAGCTTGGTTTTGCTCTCGCTTACCCTGAGTTGTATAATTCCTCTCTGGATATTCCACACCACTCTTGGAAGTCACTGCAGTCACTGTTATGGGCAGATCTGCAAAACAAACAGGAGTGACAGGCTAATAGTGCATTTCCAACCCTCATTTTAGCACCAGGAGATCTGGGATTAGAGCTGTGGGATCAGAAGAGGATGCCTCCATCCCCTTTACAAGGCAGTGAAAATAGGCAAACTACAGAAATGAGTACTATGGATACACTATACTATAGAGAGAGTGTATGTAGTATACACTGAAGAGATACTTTATAGAGTGTATATATACTATATATACTATGTATACACGAACTACATACATACACACACTAGGTGTGTATATATATTTGTATGTCTGTACACACACACCTGTAGTAGTGATGGAGCCCCATGGAGTCCAGGAGATTCCTGAGGTACCTCTGAACACCTGCTCTGTTTGGGTTTTTTCTGCAAGAACAGTCAACACCTGTCAGCATCTTCCCTGAGACACCAATGCCAGTTTCCACAGCCCCCATGTAATTGCTTGGGCATCATAAGTCCAAATGAAACATAACCCAAGCACAGAAA
>NW_020897743.1:1611100-1621672 GCF_003984885.1 Neopelma chrysocephalum
AGAACTGCTGTGCTTGGTTAGGTACATGTTATCAGTCAGGTCTGAAGCAGCTTTTGCTTCCCTTGTATCTGCCACTGGAAACACCAGCTCTGCCTACCCTCAGTGCTTCCATTCAAAAAACAAGCAAAAAAAGCCCTTTAGAAAAGAACTGAACCCAGAATATCCTGTACACTCTTCAAGTTATGAAATGGCATTTCCAGCAGCACTAAGACGGGTAGTCTCTCCTACAGAGACCCAACATCCCTACAAGCAAGCAAACAGCCCTCTGCAGGCTGGAGACTGAAGGAAGGAGGATGTTCCACCTTCAGAAACATCAGGATTTAAAACTGAGGCATATGGACTAAAGTTCAATACTGGCAAGACTCTGTTTGCCAGCAATAAAACCCACTGCCAACTGTTGTTGCCACACCCTGCCCAACACCCATTCCTTGCCATCAGCTGTCACCGCTCTCACCCTGAACTGTGGTTAGGTGGTGTCTCCCTGGGGTTCCCACATCCCGCCACGAGGCTGCCGTTGTTGTGGGCAGATCTGCAAGGCGAAGGGGAGGGAGAGGCTTACACAGGGGTTTGACCATGATGGTGATGCTGGTGTGATACAGATCTCTCCACAGGCGGGACAGGAGGAGGAGGAAGCAGCCCCATGTGCAGTGGACAGGAGGGGGATGCCGTGGCAGCAGTGTCAGCCAGCGTGGCCAGCATTCATCCCTGTTCCTGTGCTGTTTGCTCCAATGTGCGACTGCTGTGAAAACCACCACGGCGTTTCAGGCAGAGCTTTTGTTGCCTGGGAGCTCAGCAAGCTTTGCCTCTTTTACAGGCCAGGGCGTGGTACTTGTGCTTGGCTGTGCCATCCTGAGCTTCACAGCTCTGCTGGTCAACTTAGCAGCCAAGGAGAGCTGTAAGTTTTCCACCAGGCATCCATCATGGAATTGTTTAGGTTGAAAAAGACCCCTGAGGTCATCGAGTCCACCCTATCATGCACCGTTGTGTGGAGCCTGGACGAGTCAGATCAGGGCGTGTGTGAAGCGCAGCACTTCTGCCTGTCTGGCAAAGGCCAGTTTAGTTTGTTCCCCCACTGAATTCCCACTCACTTGTTCCTCCTGACTCCTTGTCTAAATTTGCTGAACTGCAGTGGGCAGCATTAGAGAGGCAGTGAGAACTTCAAAAAACCCACAGAGGAATCAGTAAGTGCTTGAAATACAAAGCCTCTTTTGCATGAGGAAAGAGCAGTTCCTCCAAGAGGAGGAGGAAATCAAATACAGGAAATAAAGAAGGGCTCAAGCTGGAGCCAGTGACGAGGAGTACTAAAGGTGTTTGGCACTTCCTTCTTTCAGGGCAGGGAAGTAGGGCTGTTCCTTTGCACTCTGAAGGGCCCCAGATGTTCTGTCCTGCACTGTGGCTCTGGGCACTCACCTGTCACTGTCAGCTGCACGGCGTCGCTCTGCTGGGCCACTCCGGCCCCAACCCTGTTTGCTGCCTCACAGAAATACGTCCCGCTGTCGGAGGGCCGCAGGCTGTCCCACGCCAGCTGGGCCCCGCTGCTCTGGAGCAGGACTTTCCCCCCCGGGCTGCTCCGGAACCAGCGGTAGCTGATGGGGGGGGACCCGCTGGCCTCGCACGTCAGGCTGGTGCTGGCTCCGGCCGGGACCGTCAGCCCCAGCTGGCCGGCCCTGATGACGGGCTTGGTGGCTGCCACTGGAAGACAAAGCAGAGAGGCCGAGGTCACGCTGCCCTGGCTGTGCTGGGGAAGGTCCCTCCACCACGGCAGTTCTCGCTCTGGGCGTCAGTGCCTTCTCAGGGTGAAGTGGTTCTCGCGTCACCTCCCTGCGTAGGCTGAGCTCAGCTGCGCCTACGTCAGCTGTGCCACCTGTGGCACTACACACAGGGTCCTGTTCTGCTGGACTGATGCTGTCTTTGTACCTCTATAAACCACCTCTGCCTGGACAGAGGGAGGTCAGGCATGTGCCGGTGAAATTCAGTCAAAGAACAGCCATACTGTATCCCAGGGACTTCCCTGCCAGCGCATGCTCCTGGAAAAGACTGAACCATTGGATACAGCTAGACCCAGGGACAAACTGATAAGTGAGGAGCCACAGATCCTCCCCAAATTGCAGGCTGCTTTGTCTTGGGCAGAATTTCACTCCCCGACCTATTTGCTGCTTCTTGCTGGAGCCTGACACTCCCCAGCAAAAAGCTTTTGCGTGGAAGCATATGGTCACTCTGCCTGCCTGCTCTACCCAATTCCCAAAAGCCTTCCCAAGCCAAGCCTTCCCCTCCCACACAGCCTCCTTCTTGGGTTTACCTTTAACAACCTCCACTTTTGTCATGGTCTCCTTTGATATCAGGCTGTTGTTGCTGGCTCTCCAGGTGACCTGGCAAGTGTAGGTTCCCCTGTCAGAGATCTCCAGGTTCAGGATGACGAGAGACACGTTCCCTGGGGTGTCCTTCGGGACACTGACCCTGTCCCTGTACTCAGACAGGAACACATGGTCCCCAGAGCCATCTCTCCGAAAGATGGTGCCTGAACTCTGGTCATGTGCCACAGACCAGGTGAGGGTTTGCTGCACAAAGTCCTCCACAGGGACATAGGCACATGGCAGAGTGATAGGTCCCTTCCATACGGCTTTGATCTCACTGGGGCCACTCAGGTCCAAAAATGCTGCAAAAAGAAAGTAGGAAGAAAAATAAGCCACAAAGCAGCCAGGATGAAACAGCTCCCAGGTGATGAAGCCGTGGCTGGTGAGAGCATTGGCAAGGAGAATCCACTTGATGAGAAGCACAAGCGGTTGGTGTGTATGATGAGGGATGGTCTGCTCAGGGGTGGGTTAACCAAAAGCACGGTATGAGGCAGAGGGATGGGAGGCAGCTGATGGCCAAGGGAACTGACTCCTGCCACATGTGCAGCTTGGCTCTCCTGCTCTGTCTGGTGCTTACCTGCCACCACTGCCACTGGGCAGAGCACAGCACCAGAGGATTAGGCTTGAGGGAAAGAGTCTGTCTTAAGCCCAAGTTGCAGCTCCCTGGTCTCAGCCAATGTCTGCTCCAGATGTCACCCTTTGGGCTTCCAAGGAATAGCAAAGCCCTGTTTTTATGAACTCTTCTCTACTACCCATTTGTTTTTCTGGAAGACAGTGCTCTCTCAGCCTAAACTGAATGTGAGCAACTTAAACCATGGGGCAAAGAAGTCTAAATTTTCCTGTGAATATGAGGACCACTGCTTTGTTCCAATACGTTTCTGTCACTCTAAGGGCTGAATCTAAGATTCCATAGACACTTTACCCTTTTCTGCTGGTTTCCAAACCTCCCCTTTCCTGAGAACACAAGTGCTGATCAGACCCTTCGTGTTGCATAAAATAACCACCACAACATGTGTGGGATCTCTGTACTCTCAGTCCATTGGCAGTATTTCCATGGCCTCATGCACTGCTGCACTTTGCTGCCGCTGGATCTGAAACACCTGAACCTTGAGCCAGCAGCATGCAGACTTGGCCTTTTTACCATGTTTCTCTTCCCAAACCAGAGCCCTCCCCGCCAAGCATAAGCAGACACCCCAGTGTAGGGCAGAGGCTGCCCTGGGCAGGGGACCTGTGCCCAGACTCACCACTGCAGAGGAGAAGGGAACTCAGGAGCACGGCTGCTCGTAGCAGCATTCCCATCCTTCCCAGGCTGCAGTCGCTCCCCTCTCCAGCCGGACTGACCTGCACTCCCCAAGCTGGAGGAAATCAGGAGCACTTCCCTGCCCTTGCTCACTCTGTCACAAATGTACAGGACAACGGCTGGTGCTTTTTCCTTCCTCTTTTTCAGAAAACGAGTGTCTCAGCGCCCACTGTCAGAGGTGTGGGCAGACAGCGGAAGCCCTAAGGGAGGGTCAGAAGAGGAAACTTTAAAAATTACTTCTCCTGTATTTCATACTTCCTGCTGAGTATGCTTTACCCCCCCTTCTGTTTTTTAAAATGTTTTCCTTTGTTTCTTTTTATTCCCAAGCAACTATTTCTTCCTCTTTTCCTCCTTGCATTGCTTTCTGGCCAATAAGCTTTAGCAGGCATATTACACACACTCAGGTCTGACAGAGAGCTCATAAGGAGCTGAACCACCAAGGTCCTCACAATTCACTTTCTCACCAGCTTCTCTGGGACACCCACCACTGTGTTTTAAGTTAAAATTCATGAAACAGCCTAAATTTTTACATTACCAGTGTGAAACAGATGATCATCATAGGCCCCTTCCAACAGAAATGTTCTATATCACTGTATCACATTTAAGAGATGGGGAATCCAGGTATACAGATCTAAAACCAAAAAATTCCCAAGAACTGCAGAGACCTGGGCTGCCCATCTCACAGGTGGAGCTTCCCTTCTTACAGAGCAATTTAACTGCTTGGTTTACTTGATTAATTGCTTTCAATTACAAGCCCTGATTGGGGCCATATGCCTCTGCAGTGCCCTCAGACTACTTGGGAAACAGGTGAACATGTAGATGCCCAGAGAAAAAAAAAGGAACTTGTCAATGCAGAAAATCTTTGACACCGTGAAATCATGGCTTCTCAACTGTAATGAGGTAATATTAATTAGAGGTTATAGTTAATCTATATAATTCAGTAATTGAGCCTGAATTAGTCCTGTCTAGGAGAAGTATCTGTTTTCTACTGAAATATTCTTCTGAGGGATTTTACTGTCTTTTGCTGTCTTCTACAGCTCTCAATTTTTCTTCTGCTTCAATAAAGAATCTCTTCTGCTTCATTGCATTCAGCTGAACTGAAATGAGCCTTTGCTGTTGTTACACCCAAATTCAGCATCCTGTCCTCAAATACAAGTAATTGAACTAATTCAGCCAAATCCTAGTCCCTGGTCTGGACACAGCCCTCCTTTAGTGACAGTGAGACACGGTTTGGGTCTGCAGGGGCTCGGAGCAATCCAGGCTGTGAATCTGATTGTACTGACTCCAAAGTGCTGGCAATGGGGGGGAAAATGTTCTTATTGTCTTAAATGTTCTTATTGGCTTAAAGGTGTCTCCACCTACATTGTCACTTGTAGGCAGCTTCACTCAGTTGTCATGTAATTTAACATTAAACCCAGAAGATTTGTGTGTAGAGCCCTGGGAGCTCTGTTATTATTTTGCTCTTTTCCAGGTCTTTGCTTTCATTACCACAGCTTGCTTTTGCAGGTATTCTTATGTCAGAGTAACTGAGACTTCATTCTGCAAAACTGTGGGGCCTAAAAGCACAATACATATAGAAGTGTGATTTATTTATGGTTTTGGCTACTTGTCATTAGCATTGATGCCATTATTACAATGTTACTAGTATGAGTTTGAATTTGGTTCTTTCAAGATTCTGTTTCCCTGAAACTGATGATTTTAGTACACACAATTTTCATGCCTTTAATTCTTAGAAAGTCTTTATGACCTTGTAGTTACTTGTTACTCACTGTCTAGAGAATCATCTGTTTAACTAATTTCTTACCCTCTATTTGCAGTTATACCTGTGATTAAAGAGGACATCTGACCAGCTTAAGGTCTAAATGTTTCTGAAAATATCCTGCTTGGTAACACTGGGGAAAAGACTCCACAAAGATTCAGGAAATTTGGGGACCTGCTTTCACATCCTCCTCCCCTGTGGCCCTGTATTCCTCTGTCAGAAATTTCCCATGAAATGCCACTGCAGCCACTGGGGTGGGGAGAAGCAGGAAAAGCTGCTCTGGGCTGCAGTGTTCACATACTTCTTGGTTCAAGGACCACATGAAGGTCAAATCAATGAAACTCCTTCCTGGGGAACACGGTGGCTGAAGGAGGGCAGAAGCCTAAATTGTCTTGGACTGAGTCACAAGGGAACTGTGCTGATTTTGGCTGGGATAGAATTAATTGTCTTCTTAGTGGCTGGTGTGGGGGCTATGTTTAGGATTTGTGCTGGACACAGGGTTGACAATAGAGATATGTTTTTGTTGCTGAGCTTACACAGAGCCAAGGCCTTTTCTGCTTTTTTATTGCCATGCTGGGGAGGGGGCTGGGGGTACATGAGAGGTTGGGAGGAGACGCAACTGGGACAGGTAACCCCAATTGACTTAAGGGATATTCCAGACTGTATGACATCATGCTCAGTATATAAAACTGGGGAGGAAGGATGGGATGTTTGGAGAGATGAAGTTTGTCTTCCCAGGTCACCGTTATGTGTGATGGGGCTCTGGTGTCCTGGGGGTGGCTGAACACCTGCCTGCCCATGGGAAGTGGTGGATCAATTCTTTGTTTTTCTTTGCTTGGGTGCATGGCTTTTGCTTTTCCTATTAAACTGTCTACAGTTTAAACTGAGCTACAAAGCTCAGCCCATGAGCTTTGTAGCTTTTACCCTTCCAATTCTCTCCCCAGTCCTGGTGGTGAGGGAGTGAGCGAGTGGCTGTGTGGGGCTTGGCTGCAGGCTGGGGTGAAACCATGACAGGAACGTATCCCGAGCAGGGTCTGGACCAACCAGGAAGCTGAAACTCAAACGGTGTGACTAAAAAAGATATGTATATATTTATTTACATATCTACATTTACCTTTTGGGTTGGGGGACAGGGGCAGGAGAAGTCTTGTCCTTTATACGATGAAGGACCACCGTACCCAAGGTGACTGTGGCAGCATCCTCTTGCTTCTGCTTTGGCATCTGTGAAATCACAATGCTGCTTTTCAAAACAACCATCTTGTTTTATGAGAGGGCAAAATATTCTGGGCATGGATGGAAGAGCATCACAAAGTCCAGGAGAGAAAGAGCAAAATCAGTTTTTCTTGTATTCTGGACCACTCCATTAGCAAGCACAAAGGAGGTACGAACTGATAGCAGGGCTACTATGGTCTGTGTGTGGAGAACTGGGCTGGGACAGTGCAAAAATGGTGCTGAAGGGAGCACGAGAGGGGCATTTGGCACTTCCTCACTCTGTGCTTGCCATGCCTGGAGGTGTTCTGTGAGTTACCACCACATGGAAGACAGGGAAGAACAACATTTCCTCCCCAGGCACAGGATGATACAGCCAAGGAGCAAATGCAGCAGCCAAGGGTGCTGCTGCTGGAGGGGGAAGGAAGCTCCAACTACAGTGATGCCCCTGCGGTCATGGGTAACAAACTGGTGACACACCAGGCTGCAGTGCTGCAGTGTCCCCACCCAGCCTGGAACATTGGGGGCTGGTGACCTGCTGGCCCTTGGACACAGGCTGGGCAGCATGTGGGCTGGGCTGCAGCTCACTGGGCTGGGTTGCAGACAGACTTAGCAAAGGAGTCTGTCCATAGCTCCATGTGCAAACCCCACGGCCGTGTCCTCATCCTTATCCTGAACTGGAACAGCATGTTTTATATAAACATCCTTTGCCTTGGCAGTAGAAATGATGAATAACTCCTTAACTCTAGGAAAATCCCACAAAGACTGTAAAAGCCCACTGTGCCACTTACTCCTGGCAGGGTCTGCACAGGGTGCCACATCTGACACTACAGCTGATCTGGGCTGTTCCTTGTTTCCGTCTGGTATCTCCAGTAAATGTTTTAATCCATACCTTATGGAGCTGAGGGCCTTTCCTAGTGGAGTCTGTGGAGAACATGTGCACAGGTGCACTACATCTGCTGTACCTTTCAGCACACACAGTATTTTGAGCTTTCACATCACCCCCTTTGAAAAACCAGTCCCAGGTGCCCTCCCAGTGCTCAGGAAAACAGGCACCAGGCTATCCTCAGCATCCTAGTTATTTCTGAACCAGCAGCAGCTGCATTGAGAGATGAGCACAAAAGCTCTTAGTGAACAGGTTTGGGAAGTGTTGGGACATAGAGAAAACACATGCAAAGAATGTACAGGAAACATAGTAATGGTTTTGCAATTCTTGCATTTAATTACTTCAGCATGTGGGTTTTTCTTGCTATTCAGCCTTCCCTTTTCCATTGCAACCTTTAGTAGGAAACTTGCATAAATAAACACTTTTCCCAGACCAGTACATAAACCAGACACAGAGATGCACAAGCTTTTTTTTTTTTTTTACAGTTTTCTTAAGCCTTGGTTTCTTAACTTCTTAGGAAAGTGTAGTAAGAACCCATGATGCACTCAGACCCAACACCCGATGGTGAGATGCGCTCAGGGGAGGACTCCATGACGGAAGAACATGAACCAATCCTTTACAGGAACTACCATCCAACCTGTGCAGGAAGTGAGAGGCACAGAGCAGCCTCCCAAAAAACTCTGCTGTCTGCATGGTGGTGTCAAACAGCACACCAGAAAGGTCTGATTTTTACTGTTTCACTCTTGGCAAAATTGTGGCCTTTGGGAGGAATCAACAAACCAAACCAGACCCGGGACAGATGTAACTTGCTCACCCGCCCCCCCTCCCTTCAGCTCATGAAAACTTGAGACTATTCAGCCCTTGGCCTCAAGTCAGGGAAAGACTGTGAAAGGCTCGAATAATACAAACTTGACAAAAGGCAATTCAAAAGATGGAAACACGAAGGGTCACGAGGTAAGAACAGGTAAAAAGCACGGGAATAAAATGACACTGAAGGCGTTACACAGACACACACAGTCAGGAGCAGGACCTTCCTCTGCAGCTCATAGATTTGACAGTGAAGCACAAATCCAACAAAGTCAGGCCAGCACAGGTAACATGCATTATTATTTAGCAGGCTTCAGAATGTCTAATTACCTTGTATTCTTGAATATAAAAGAGCTCAAAACTTATTAGTTCAGGAACTTCAGAGAGAACAAAGCCTGTAGGTAGCCTGAATTCCCAAAAGTGGAAAAAATTTCAAGTAATTGTGCTGGTAGGAAATATCAGGTGACATTATTCAAGGGGCTTTCTACCTGCCTCCAGGCCTTTTGCAGCCCCAGCAGTTCTGTGTTGCTTCAGCACACAGCAGGTTTGGGTGGGCTCGTGGAACTGCGACACACTCGGTACCAGCACAGGGGAACAGCAGGGCTGGGCTCCACAGTGCAGCTGCTCACAGAACTTGGGAAAACAGTGCAGAAAGAAATTCTGGGGAGAGACTTTTTGATGAAGCAGACACTACATTTTGTAATGCGCTGTCAAAGGACTCAGATGCATCTGGTTAATTTGGCTTTAAGATTCCACAGGCAGAAACCGCAGCATGAAGCCCCAGGGCTCCCCTTCTCATTTTAGGGGCAGCTGCTGGCCTTTCCTAGACATGAATCAGTCCTACTGACCATCTCCAAGGACACATGACCTGTGAGCTGGGGGCAGGTTACCCCAGAACTGCCATGCAATGTGCATGAGAAATCAGCTACGCAGGGGGCAAGCACTTCCTACCACAACTCCTACAGTCTGGGGCAATGGATGCGTGCTAGCATGTTAAAAGTAATACTCCACAGTTAAAATGTCATTTTCCATAGGAAAAATGTTCCCTATACCTAGGAGCAGATCTAGGAGTATGAAAGATATCTAAGCAGATGCAAACAATCGTAGCCACAAACTATCAAAAAAGAAATCTCAAATTAAAAACGAAATTTAAAACCAACTTAATTCCAAACAGTAGACAAGCCACCTATTGAAGCAGGCTCTCCAAAGAGTAAACCCAGGTTTAAAATATTACACACCACATTACTATCCAGCTAACAAAAACAAACAGCATCCCCCCCTCAACAAAAAAAACCCAGCCAAACTTTACAAACAGGATACAAACAGATTTCCTCTTGCAATAAGGATACTGGATAAAAAGTTATGGAATACACTGTGGTATGTTTACAGGGAGGTTGTTATTCCCTTCTGCCTAGTGCCTTCACTCCACCAGCTTTTGTTCTGAGCTTGTGTTCAGTTCTCCCAGATGTGCTCCTTGCTTGGAGCAAGAGAACTTCCATTTGTCTGTGCAGAACAAGGTCTCCAGGAAGCAGGTGAGGACAAAGCTCACACTTCTTGCTGCTCCAGTCCTGTGGTGGCTATTCCACAGCACTAAGCCAGTTACAGATATTCTGAGTTCAAGAAGTTTCTATCTCAGAGGCCTCATCTATGAAGTTAGCAACAGGACTAAGGAGCAGGAGTGGAAACAGTTTATACTCTCCATTCCCATCCTCTGGGAGGAGAGGTGGATCACCCATTCCCAGGGTGTCCAGAGACTCAGCCTGGCTTGCTGGAGCTGTGAGTGGCACAACGGTTCCACTGCCTGATGGAGACTGGAGAGCAGGTTTCTCCTCCAGGGGAGGCAGCAGAAAGTCTTTTGGATCCTCCATCTTTCCTGCAACTTCACCTGAGGGTTGTTCTTCAAATAAGGAAAGCAGAGGGTTGGCCCTGTACTGGATCAGCTGCATATCTGAGGGAAAAGAAACAGTTCAAAGTGTTTCACTAAGTGAAGGCTCTTATTCAAGGCAAGAAAACCTGGAGAGGCTGCTTCAAACTTGGTGCACTACAGGAAAGCCTCAAGATGGGCTTGGAAAGCCCCTACACCTGTGGCTGCCAGAGTGGAGCCAAGGTCCCTGTGTCTGCAAACATCAGTGTCTGAAGCCCACTCCAAGCCCCTGATTTCCATGGCATGTAATGGCAGCACTGCAGTGGTAACCCCACAGCACTGCCCCTGGGGGGTCACAGCACTGCCCTTGAGTGGGGGTCACAGCACTGCCCT
>NW_020897743.1:1621682-1634594 GCF_003984885.1 Neopelma chrysocephalum
AAAAGGAAACAGTCAGCACCACCACAGGGCACAGGATGGGCCTCTTGAGACTGAGGCACAGCTTCAAGATCAGTGAAACACCCCAGTCTTCACAAAAATTTTAAACCCAAAGAAGGAGATAAACCATATTACAGGCTACAAAAATTCCATTTCAATACCAAGTTTTGGAAGAGTCTGGAGCTGTCATAGTGCTCAGTGTTCCTTCCTACCCACCTTTGCTTCCTGCTGTTTCCCTCTCACTCGCTCCCAGACCTTCAGTGCTCTCTGCCAAGTTTGCCATCTGAAACAAAGCAGACAGAGAGTTAAGACAGAATGTTTAACAGCAACAAAATTGAAGTCTTTACTGACTGGTTAACAGAATTAGAGGTGAAAGAGGAGGGCAGAGAGATGGAGCAGCTGAGGAATGAGCCCATGGTTGCACACGAGGGCCTGCACACTGCTCTCAGAAGGAGGCACAGTGAAACACAGACAAACTTAACTTACTAAGTCAAAAAAGCTTCTGACTAGCAAATATTTGTTTTACCTTCCAAACCAGAGACTTTATTATAATCTGTCTTGTTGGGATAACAGTAAAACATGATTTCATTATGCAACTAAATTTTGCGGGCACCGCTTAAACACAGCTCCATTTTACATCTGACTGGGAAGTCCTAATTTAAATATTATTTCAGGACTACAACAAAAATAACACAAGAGGTTTTTTTAATAGTATGAATCAATTTTAGGAATTAGACTAAGAGAAGTTTGTGCTGAGCTTCTGTATGTCCTCTAAGGAAATCCCATACAGCCACAGGCAGAACAAATACGGTGTATTGCATTACCATTTTCATTTAGTACTTTTCCTTCAGTCTTCAGACAGGCATTTCGAGTGTGTGACTACACTAGGAATGCAGGACTGGAAATTATCTTGAGATCCCTGTTAAATTCCTACATGCCAACACTGATAACTGACACCCTGGGGTCAGCCAGAAGAGATGAACTGGCAGTTTCAGGCTGTGCCCCAGCCCCACCCTCATGCTGCATCCCACAAGATTCAGCCCCCAGAATTCGCCTTTCCCACCACAGAAGCAAATGTTACTCTTACATTTTCCATACCAGGCGGTGTTTCCATCAAGTTCATATCCAGGGCTGGCAGCTCGGGATTAAATGTCTGAAAATAAAACCAGACCATATGTCAACTAATAAAGTTCTTGAAACAAAACTGCAGAGGCTCCTGAAGGGATGGTAGGAACAGCGTGCTGCTCCTTCCACTGAAGCACAGGGACAGTGGCTCCTCCATGGGCCTCCAGCCACGTGCTTCAACCTGTGGCAGTAAACTGAGGTAACAGGAGAAGAAAAGGTCACCGTATTTCCCAGTGATTCCAGGAATACAGCTGAGTTTCACTCCATATCATGAAGCATAATCAAACACACAGTCAGGATGTGATGATATGTGACTGAGGATTATGAAGGACAAGCAAGGCTTCCCCCTTGAGTTATGTAAAACAGAAATCCTGTATGACCTGGAAAAGGCTTCCAATGTTACCTTGTATGCTGTAAATGCCTACGAATCATTTTATCTGTAACTATTTGCTTCTCAGGATGTTCCTCCTCCTTACCCATTACAACATGAAATAAACCAGTAACATTTTATGATGCAACTTGAGCAGTATTTCTCAGAAATCATAACAGTGAGAAGACACTCACGTCGCTGAATGCTTCGGCCCCGAAGTTGTACTGCTTCCCTGACAGCATTGCTTGGAGCTCTTCAAGGCTGGCATCAATGCAGTTCAGAAAATCCTGAATTTCTTCTCTAAAAAACCAAAATGACATAGTACTGTAAGGCACAGTTAGCAAGCAGGGACTTCTCTTCCCCCACGAAGCAGGTTGCTTACAATCCAGAATAACCTAACAGATGAAATCACATTCCTGGATCACCTTTCACTTCAGCTTTGAGGTACAGGCACAAGGAAGACCACCTGAACAGCAAACACAACAACAGCTACCAGGTGAAAAAGCAGTTCCTCCCTTCATACCTACTTCCTCCCTCCTTTTATTATCTGGTGAACATTCTCAGATCCCAGCCTGTACACCAGTATGTGTTTAAACTAAGGTCTGATGGTTTTCCCCTGAACAATAAATGACAAGCAAAGGGATGGAAATAATCTGGGCCTGAAGGAACTCTAGCTACTTTGAAACATCAGCTTGTTGCCAAATTGGACATGTTTCCAGGGACAGTGGGCAGGAATTGAAGGACAGTGAAGGAAGTGAAAAGATGGCTGCAGGCACAGTGCCCATACCGAGTGTCTTGCTGTGCCATCAGCTCCTCCTGTACTGAATTCTCAGCTGTGAGGAACAGGCAGCTCCCACTGCCCAGGAGGGAAGGTACTGAAGAGCCTTCAGATCACACAAGTGCTGGGACACCATCCCAGACCTTCCTACCTGCCACTGACCACAGTAGGAGAGCTGTAGGAGCAAGAATCAAAGCAGGTTCCTCGATCCAGCTCTCCTGCAGCCCCAGTGACGGCACTGGCAAAGCTCAGGGGCTGAAGAAGAGCTGGGAGCTGCACACAGCTGCTGTGGAGTGGGAACCCACAGCCTGCACCCCTGATCCAGGGGTGTCTGATCTGACAGGGCACCCGGGAACACCTCTGCACAAATGAGGGACAGAGAAAGGAAAGAACAGTGAACTGACACCCACTGGCCACTGGGACAATCCACATCCAGGTCCCAGGAACAAAATGGCCACAGTGCATGCCCGAGATCAGTGCCCTTCACCTGCTGCTTGGCAGCTCCTGGCAGCGCCAGCAGTGGGCTGATGGGACAGACTGACCTCCACAGGCCCCAGGACGGACACACCAGCAGTCAGCACACTAGTTACCACAGAGGTGACAGGGGAACTTGCCCTTTTACAGTGTGTGATGCCAACCCTTGGCTTTTTCAAGCCCTGCTAACAGAGGCACAGAGAATTCACTTCATCAATGACAATTCAAAAGCTGATTCCCTACTACATTCTGCCAAACACATCCTCCAAAACTCCAACAAGACCTCACAAGGTGATGACAGTGTAACAGTTTTCAGAAACAAGTTAATACCTGTCCAGCAAAGGATCATTTTGATTTCCAGAGTTGTTCTCATTCAAGATGGAGTCAATCACTGACACAGGGTCCTCTGGAGCATTTGGTTGTGCAGTATGGAGTTCCACAGCAGCACTGCCTATTTCACTGGATTTGCTGACATCATTTACAGGAACTGGTGGGACAGGTTCTGCACAATTTAACTCACTTGGCTGTGATACTTGACAAAGAGGTAAGCCGGGATCCACAGCTGCCTGTGGCTCTCTAAAACATAACCCCAAGAGAAACAATATGCAGGAGAATTCATCAACTGCATTACTATTCATTTCAGGTTTAGCATCCCCAATCTTAACGTCAAGCCAGTCGAGAGTTCAAACAATGAACTGGTTTTTAGAAAGAGCAGCAAAGTGTCTTCCTAAAGGTAGATGAAGAATTTCTTATTACAGCTTACACAGAGAGTACATATCAGGGCAAAACACCTCATTTTCCCAGGCTAAAAGCAGCAATATAATACATGGAAATTAGGCAGGAGGGAAACTCCTAACAGACAGACTCTCAAAAGAAAAGATTCCAAATTGGTCCATATTTCAGTCTGGGTGTTATAAACTAAATGAGTTTTCACTAGAATCTGCTGCCACACAGGGAATGTCTTCCCTAGGCTATGCTTAGTGAGAGAAGTACTGGAGATAACACTATACATCTTGATTTGTCTGTCAGTAACCTATATACATTTTGGATTGTTTATTAGTCACCTCTATATGCATTCAAGTCCCTGTTCAGTCAAAAAGTCAAGTATGTGCTTATTTGTTGAACAGGCAGAAAAGCCTCAGCAAATTAAACCTGAAGTGCCCATCAGCCTGACAGGCCTCCAGGCACTCCTGAAGAGACACAAGCTCTGACCATGACCAGTGGTACATGCTGTAAAAAGGAGAGCCTACAACAGGCCTGTCATGCACAAACGGTGTGAACATTCAGGGAGGCTGTTTCCCAGAATCCACATGGAATCACCAACATTAACATAACTACCAGTTAACAACCCAAGCATAAACATGTGCTTTGGACATACCTGGCTCTGCCACTCGTGTGTGCCACGGCGAGGAGGCCATCAGTGGCATTTTCCAGGGTGTCAGTGATATCTCGGATGATGAGACCTGTGCCATTTCCATCCTCTTCATCTGCACTATGTTCGGAAAAAGCCATCTGCAGATACAGCACAGAATGAGTAAACCACAGGCTCTGACCTTTCCTTTTTTTATTTTGAAGCCCCATTCTTCTTGCAGCTTCTCTTTCCCGTTCAGATTTTATCTGTGACCAGTTGTACTGATTTGCACGATTTTACAGCCAGAGCAATGCTCTAAAGCTGCCCATTGCAAAAGGGAGAGCATTTGATTACAAGATTAGTGTATTTGTAGCTACGGGGCAGACTGGTATCACCAGGTATCATTCTGTTCAACCCACTGCCTCTTTCCCTGGGGACACTCACAGCTTGGCCACTCTCCACAGGTATGCGGACGTACTGACGGCTGTACTTGGAGGGTGAAGCACCTGCAGCGTCCGTGAGAGACCTGAGAAAACCAACAGCTTTAGTACGTTGTTAGTTCCACAGGAAGGAGCTGCAGCAGTGCCAAATACACGCAGTAATAGTAAGGACAATCATTCTTTCCCTCCTAAGAAGCCTGGCTCTTGGGAATGTGTGTCAGGAAGGGCACTGCAGGCAGTCTGCACTACACATACACTGCGGTTTGGAAGAAGTCACATGTGCATGTTTTGAGAGTTACCACTCCTGACAGCCGTGCCCTTTGGAATTGAGTATGTGTAGAATATTCTCTCCCTGCCTATTTTTTTTAGTGGTAAGGAGAAAAATCTTTACTTTGTGCTTGATTCAACTTCCATCAGTTTTCTCAAGTTTGAATATACAAGTAATAAAAATATACTTCATACACTAGAAGCCAATTTATGCCTATAATTCACATCTGACACGGATCTGGGACCTATAAAGTAATTACCTTTTTCTTTTGACCCCAACAATGTAATTTCCTCGCATCAAACTTAGTATAAATTGAAGAATCTAAAAAGGAAAAACAAGGGAAAAAAACCAAAACCAAGTGGTCAGCATAGCAATCCTAACATCAAATTCTTAATTCAGATTTTACTATAAAATGATGCAGTTATGTGACTGAAATTAACAGGTAAATTAAAAATCCATTTGCAATTGTATCTTAAGAACCAAAACAAGAGTTACAAACTGCAAAGAACTTATCCCACTTCCACAGTTGGGGTTTTTTTTGAAATGCAATATAACAACACAAGTCACTAGAGGATTCCAGACCAGAAACAGCTGAGGGATAAACCAGAGAAAATTTGTTCCAGTGCGCAAGCTCCTACAGTTTCCAGGTTCCATATTCACTTCACAAGTGGTCTAAGTGTGTCCTGGTCCAAGATCTTTCACAGACTCGGTTCCATGTGCCTGCAATCTCGTGTTCTGGGCTCCTGTTACCATGCACTGCCTCCACACACTGACATCCTACTATGACTTTTCCTTAGTGCTTTGTTCGTGGTTCTTTACTGTGCTACTTCTGGGACACTCAGGAACTGTGAACATTTTCTTTCTGCTGTATCAATACAGCCTGTTCAGCTCTGTGTCATTTGTCATTCTACATAAGCAAAGAATGCCATGAAGTATCACAGAGGCAGGAATAAGGATGGTAGCACTGAAGATGCTGCAATGGTACCTTAGACAGCAGCTTCTGTTGTTGACTGTGCTTCTGCCTTAGAACTGCCACTTCTTTCCACAGGGCCTTATTTTCTCTGCAATGCAGAATAAATCAGAAGACAGAGGATGAACAGAGTTTACTTTATATGCTCTAGTTTTACAGCTTTCAAACTTTCACAGTACCTTGCAGGACTAATGACAACATTCCCTCTATGGATAACTAACTCTCAGGTAATCCAATCCACTAGCATAAACTCTGGGTTAATTTAACTCCATTTTCCATCAGGCAGGACCAAACACTCACTTAATAAGTGCACCCTTATCCTCTGCTACTCCACCAATAATCTCAATCTGAGGTATTCCTTCAAAGCCTCAAAGCTGTCAAATGAAGACTGTGTGTTACACTCAGCCTGTTTCCAAGCACTGACAGCCTCAGGAACAGGCTCAAAGGTGGTGTTCAAGGTGGTGTTGGGTTTTTTTAAAGAAACAGAGGGAGTAAGGTATCTCTTGAACTCTGGTTGATACCTGCTGGCATACCAATGACCTAAATGAATTACCAGTGTCTATATGAAGAGGATCTGTGGGAACAGAGATGAGGATGTGCAAGGTCCACTTCCAATTAGAAAGAAAACCAAACACTAATTGTCCCTCGCTGCATCTAACCCTGTTTGTGTTCAGAAAAGGAAATGTTTTGATTGCCCTAAAAAACTGCTGGCAGCCAAAGTGTAATCTCAAGACAGTCAACAAACTCCCAGTCTTAATCTCCAGTCTGTAACTGAATTATAAAAACAAACAAGATTCAGAATGTTGTGTGGGGTGGAATGGGCATTCTTAGGAAAAAATACAGCTTCACCTGTTTCCAGTCCAAATGAAACCCATATTTAGCCAAGCTCCACCAGACATAAGCCACATTTAATGTATAAGCGCCTCCGAAACAGCTGAGTCTACCTCTTCATATTAGCCAGCCTGACATCCATGTTGTTCTGCTGCTCTCTCATCTCCTGCACCTCGGACAGGACTTTGTGCAAATCCTCCGTGCAGACCTTGAGATCCTCGGTTCTCACTGCAGACACCTAAAATAGGTACACATGCTTTACTACAAACAGTGCCTTGCACACTCCTTGCTGCAGGGAGAGTGCAGTCAGTCTGCAGAACAGGTACAGGCTCTGTTACAAGACCAGGTAACACTGTAATTCTTACATGTCACAAAACACCACAACTGCTATATGTGACAGTCCTTAGGACAGTCTGCACTGTATGAAAAAAACAAGATGTCAATGAAAATATGAGATTACCACTTTGTACCCGAAGACAGTAGATTCATGACTGTAATTCATGATAAAAACCACTGACTGCAAGGGGCTTTCCCTGGGGGCTCTCTGCCCTCTAGTGTCACAGGCAAACACCAGCCAAAAGCAAAACACAATTGACAGTGGAAGAAGAACAAGATGATCATATTCCTTCTGGGTGAGAGTACATCTGCCAGCAGAGGAGTAACAAATTTCCATTAAGTTCCTGGAGGATGAAGGTGTCAAGTTAGATGCATCCTACTTGATCTGAAAATTTGTCTCACACCACCTGAATTGCAGATTCCCATATTGGTGTTTCCTCCATTACCTATTCCAAAGGTACAGAGATTTGTCTCCAGAAAGAAGAGTTCAATCTACTCTTCTGCCCACAGCAGAATCCATGAATGTTGCCACTTCAAATGATGGTGGAAGAGCCACCAGAAAGCAAAAAGCTCATCACCTCCTTCCTGCACTTCTATATTAAACATTTTCCAGTTCCTTCAGGAACTCTCTCTGCAGCGGGAGCATTGTTAGCTATGACACAATTCAGGATTTTGAAAAAGACAGGTCTAGTGCATCACAGCTTGGAATGACACATCCAGGTTTTGTGGGCATCATTTTAAACATCATTTTGCCAAATACTGACTATGATGGAATCAAACGGAGTTGCACCAGATATCCCTCTCAACCTACAGCATACTGGGAGTTTTCTTGTTATTCCACTAAATTCCAAGCAGGAGGTGAAAGCACCTGGGATTGGCTTGCTGAGGTGTGAGATAACTCCTACACAGGTTGGCTAACAGATCCCATCTTCCAAAGGGCAAGGGGATGGTCAGAAGCAGACCTATGGTGTTATAAACCAACATCCCACTCCTTCATGCTGGAACAGAACACAGCTGTTGTGCAATCACTCCTCAGACATGACTAACTATTTTCTTAACACAATCCTGTAATGCCAAGGATGGACTGAAGGCTCTGACAGTTCTCCTCCCTGTCTGCAGTTTAGAAGCTTCACTGTTTGTTGCAGGTAATAACTTATGTTAATGTACCCAGGGTGCATCCCAAACGGAATTCATGGCTGTCTGATTTCTTTTCAACACACCATCTCTCCATGGGAAGACACCCGAAAGATGCAGGCAGTGGGTGGGAATTTCAAATGCAGCCAGCCTCTAAAAAAAGGCTCAAACTAAAACATTCTGCCCAAGTGCACGGGACTGCTCTTCAGTCTCCAACTGGCTAATTAGGGTGGTGAGGCCCTGGCACAGCCTGTCCAGAGAAGCTGTGGCTACCCCATCCCTGGGAGTGTACCAAGCCAGGTTGGACAGAGCTTAGAGCAACGTGGCAAGTGGGAGGTGTGCCTGGCCACAGCAAGGGGATGGAATGAGATGAGCTTTTAAGGACCCTTCCAACTCAAACCATTCTGGGATTCTGTGAAGACACACAGGGTGTCTGCACACCAGCAGAACTAACAGTGAAAGTGAGTAAGTAAAGCAAGTCCTGCATTCAAACCTGCATTCCTGATAGAGGCTTGAAATCCAGATTATAGCCAATACTGGAATATGGCTCCATTCCAGGCAGTAAAAGAGCAAGAAAACTAATAACTGTTTTGCAAAAAAATCACTAATATTTCCTGTGCAACAAAGAAAATATTTCACCAACCTATTCGATACTTTACGTGCATGTCCTTTGCACTAAGCAGAGCTTTTGTCTTTTCATCTAGAGCACTCCACCCAGCGCCCCACCCCTGGGACACACAGTGCCACACCTGTCGTCACTGGCTGCCTGCCTCGACACGTGTGGTGCTGGGACACGTGTGGGGCTGGGACGTGTGCAGTGCTGGGACACGCGTGGGGCTGGGGGACACGCGTGGGGCTGGGGGACACGCGTGGGGCTGGGACACGTACAGTGCTGGGGGACATGTGCGGTGTTGGGACACGCGTGGTGCTGGCGGACACGCGTGGGGCTGGGACACGCGTGGGGCTGGGACACGCGTGGGGCTGGGACACGCGTGGGGCTGGGACACGCGCTGCTCACATGGGGGGAGCACCGGCCTGAGCCAGCACCAGGGAATCGATTCTGGCTCTGAGCAGGGGCAGCTCAGCGAGTAATCGATCCAAACACAATTGCAGCTCTCCAGCCTACCCTGGGCTTTTATTACCCTGGGCAATGCAGCCACACCTGACGACAGCCTAAAGAAAAGATTCTGCCGTTCAAATGTCAACATGATGTATCATGATACTCTCTTCCTTAGGATATTATGGGCAGTAATGTGCCAAGAGAAGATGAATATCTGTGCAGAAACAGGTCAGACAAGGCCTGAACATACAAAAGAAAACCAGAAAGTGCTTATAAAGATGTAGCTTAGTGGCAACATAGTTTTGGAGGAACACTATAATTTATGCAAACTCACCCAAATGAAATGATTACTGATACCCTTGCTAATTTTCAATGAGTGCCAAATGAAAATGTATTTGTTTTGCTTCTTTCACTTTGTGCCTCTCTCCGAGTTGGAGATGCTGACAGAACTGCAGACTGTGATAAGCTGCAATCAGGGATATGAGCTCTGTGGAAAGGGCTCTTGTTTGATGGAGATGCAGAATGTGGTCCTATCCCAGTGCATTGAAAACAGCAGGGAGGGTTTTGTCTAAGCGCTGGCGCGAGGAGGCCCAGCTAAGCACCAGCATGGCATCGTGAGGGAGTTACTAAGGCTTGCATCAGGATGTACAACCTTGTTTCCCATGGCACTTGCTGGCTCTGAAACACCCATACATGCTGTTAATAAGCCACTTTTCATGACAAAGTGAAGTAAACATGTGCTTAGACTGTACCTTGCGCTTGATGTTTTCCAGTAAATGTGCCTTCCCTTGCTTGAAGAAAGGGTGCTGGAATTCAATGACCGAGCTCTTCTCTGCTGTAATGATACCATTCTCCAGAGCAATCACCTTCCTGAAACCATCTGTGGAGAGGAATCAGCAAAGGCATTTCTCCCAGTGCAAAGCTGACTGTTAAAACATACAGCTAAAGAAAACTCCAAGGTTACCAAAATATCCAAAGCACCACAGTTACTGGGAGCAGAAACTGTGAAAAACAGCCAAAGCAGCTTTTGCTGGTGCTCAGTGATTTCACTGCTTTGATCTTCACAGCTAGAGAACATGTCCACAGTACCATGGAACGTCCTGGCAAGCTGCACACACAGCTGTGTGGCAGAGGTCACCAAGTGTCCATGGGCAAGACAGTCATGTCCAAACCATCACAGCAGTTAGTTAGATATGAGATTTGTTATGACATCTAACACAGAATCTTGTCCCAGTGCAAGCAGAGGAATGGTACACCTTCCCCTTTCATCCCTGACAACTACATATCAAAGCAAATGCTGCCATGCACCACCACAGTCTACAGAATAAAGCAAGATAGGGAAGTTAGTTCCTCGTCTGTGCAAATACCTGCAGCAGAGCACCTTCTCCAAGTGTGGAGAACTGTCTGCACAAAGTGAGACATTGCCAGCTCTATTTCCATCACCGCTTAAGCACCACAGGGTAGAGGCAGGACAGAGCTGACAGACCAATCCATCTCTCTCCTCGCTCAAGTTTTTAACACAGTTAATGCATTCCAGCTTCACTGTGCCCCAACAGTGTTAGCGTTATGGAGCCAGGACAGGTCCACCAGGAAAAGGAGGCTGCCACTGCATTGCATGTCTTCATAGGAATATTTGCATTTTCACATTTACCCTGGCTACAAAGGAAGTGACAATTGTTTCTTTGGATTACCCTTTGTCACTCAAGTAACGGGGTCACAGAAACAGTAGCACATGACATAAAGAACTGCATCTACCCTCTGTCCAAAGACTAAACAGGTGTGCCTTCTCTCACATCTGACAAAATCTATACAAGCATCAGCTAGAGAGACCAGGCAAACTACTGGACATGGACAGAGAGCTCCTCCCTCTTACTCCCAATGAAATTCTAACTAAGGCAGCATCTCCTGTGCACTTTGCCCCTCCACTGGGCCCAGAAGCTTATGCAGCTATTCCTGCTGGGTGCTGCAGTCTCTGATTCACCCTTTCACAGCATCCCTTTGCCTCACAAGCACAGAAAATGTCATGAGGAACACAGTCCAGCTCAGCCCATCAGCAGGACTGATCTGGTTCCAACACAGCAATGTAAGCAAAAGCAGTGGCAGCCCCAAATCCAGACAATTTTTTTCACATTCTAGGAGTATGGGTGTATACACAGCCTTTGCTCCCCAGGGTACACATATGTTTGCTGCCACATTAACAGCACCACTGGAGCCCAGGGAACCCCACCCAAGCTTTAGGCACCAGCACATATTCTTACAGCTCTTGCTCTAAAGGACTTGGAGCTGAAACACAAAAGCCAAAGACTAAGCCAAGCTCTACCATCAGTGTTTTCTTTTGCAAAGCAAACTCAAGGCCAGAACCCAGGTTTTCAGGGATGAGACTTGCCAAGTCCACTTGCTTGTTTAAAGAAATCCAAAACGAAGCCAAGGAGCAATGAACTTGGCAGAGAGAACACGTAGCAACAGCTGATGCTTACACATGTTGAGCTGCCGTATGAAGCTGGAGATATTGTTGTGTTTGAAGTACTTGGGGAGCAGCTCCTTGGCAAACCTCTGCTCATCCAGAATGCAGAAATTCTCGCCATTCTAGGAAATAAACAGGAGTAACAGTTAATGAACAAGCACAGCTTTCCTAAGGTGTTGTTCTTAAGTGAAGACCATAAATCAGCAAAGACAGTTCTGACAGTAGAGAAGAACAAAACACTTCACCAAGGGAACTGCCTGTGGGAATACTTCTCAGTACTTAGGACTGGACTAAAAAGTTTTAATACAGAGACACAGTTACATGGAACACTTCTATTGAATAGGGGATTTTCTTAAAGCCCTGACGCTTTGATCCTAATCCAAAGCAAAATGGTTCTAAAAACCTGCTCTCCTTGTCCGCAGGAAACATAAGCATTGCTCAAACACAATGGAATTCACACCACTAGAGAGATTTCATCTCCTTTCATCAGTCTGACCAGCTCCTGACAAGATTATTCCATTGTACGTGCTACGTCATCACTAAAAATAACCAAGTAACGTTGCCGTTAGTTGTCTGAACCAAAAGTTCAGACAACACAACCCAGCGGTGACCAGGGGTAACTGTGACACCAGCAGTCCCAGATTTATCATATGCTCAAGATCAAACTTCCTGGAAGCGGCCAGTTTTTTTGCATCACTTTTTATGCTATTCACAAAGAGAACAAAAACACTGTGTTTCTTTTTATCTTTTCCTTGTAGAGGACAAACGGCTAAAAACAGTAGAGAAAATCCCTCGGATTTAAAAATGACAGGGACAAAAATAAACACGGTGCTTGTCTGGGGTGTGTGGTCTGTGTGTCCGTGCCCCGTGCTCGCGGGGCGCATCTGCCTCCGCTCCGCAAAGAAAACGAACAGTTCATGACTCCTTTCCCCACCCGATGCCGGTGACCGGGAATTCGGGATCGGCCCCCGGGCCGCACCGGGGGGTGCGCGGGCAGCGCGGCGTCCCGGGCACAGCCGCAGGGCTGCCCCCCCGGGCTCGGAGTGCTCCGGGCAGCCGGGGATCCTCCTCCTCCCTCGCCGCCGCCGCCGCCCGGCCCGCAGGGCCCCGCAGCCCCCACCACCCCGAGGCCTCCGCGCGGGCCTCCCCGGGCCGGGCCCGCGCGGCCGCCTCACCCTGCTCCAGCAGATGACGTCGTCGCTGTCCGGGTCCTCCAGCAGCGCCCAGAGCTTGGCGAGGAAGCCGGGGACGGGCGCGGGGCCGGAGCCGGGGCCGGGCGCGGCGGGGCCGCGGGGCAGCGCGGGCGCCTCCCGC
>NW_020897743.1:1639594-1729878 GCF_003984885.1 Neopelma chrysocephalum
CTCCCCGGGCCCCCCCGCACCGGCGGACAAGCCCCGGGCGGGGCGGGCAGGTGCGAGCGCGAACAGCGCTCTGCGCGTGCGGCCAGGGCGCTCCCACAGGTGCGGGGCGGAGCAGCCCGGCCCCACGCTGGGCGGGCGGTGCGGGAGCGGGCGGTGCTGCGGGGCGGGGACGGACCAGGGCGGGGCGGGGCGGGGTGGGATGGGATGGGCTCGGTCCGCCCGCGGAGGCAGCTCCCCTTTGTCCCACCCGGGTTCGTCCCCGCCGGTGCTCCCGCGTCCCGCTCCGCAGCCCCGTCGAGCCGCGTCCCGCCCGCACGTAAGGGACGAGCCGCCCCCTGCCTTCCTTCGGTGCTTTGCCCTCGCTCTCGGACAGGAGTTTTCCTGCAGTCAGGTGTGGGGAACGGCCCCGCAGCGCCCACGCGGATGAGATGGGAGCTGCGTCCCACCAGCCCCACTGGAGTCTCATTTCCGTTCGTTCGCGATCCCTGTGCTGTTCGGGACCCGGCAAAGGGCAGTCCGGGGGGAGGGTTCTGCTGTAAAATGCAAGGTTCAGGGATGAATGTAATAGAAAGTTTGGGTTGGTTTTGGTTTTGTTTCCTTTTTTTTTTCCCTTAATGGAGGCATATATTATTATCAAAGAAAAATTGAAAAAAAATATTTTGAAAAGAATTTAAGGGTTTGGACCACCTTCACCTTGCACTAGTCGAGTAAATGGTGATTAGTCACTGGGAGGGGAATGTGAGCACAGACTCGGTCTCAGTTGTTGCATCTGCATTCAGGGATGTATTTTGCTGTACCGTAGAATTGGCTCAGAGGTGAGTGCAGTGTCGTGGTTAAGCTCTAGCCAGAGCCCAGGTGGGACCCTTTTAAAGAATCGGTAGGACTGTCTCAAAGATTTGCCCTTGGCTATTTTCAGTGCCAGAGAACACCACAGAGCTCTTAGAATGCTAGGACTTCTGGCTGTTTGATGGGTGCTATGGTGCTGCCGCACGGAGCAGGGGCTCTGCCCTGCAGGAATAGTGGGCTGGTGCAGGGGGTGTGTCTCCATCCCCATTTTTCACAACCAGCTTCGAGAGCTGCTGTTCAGCCTTGTTGTAAGGTCTGAGCTCTGCCCTTTCCTGGGATGTGATACTGCCTGCATAAACCATTGAGGTGAGAGAACACAAAGACCAGCCCGCACTGGTTCCCTGGGCTCGGTGGCTCCCAGGCCTTGAGGAGGCCACCCCGCGTACTTTGCCCTGCACTGACACGAAGGCCACAGCTTGGGCTGAGTCAGGAGCATCCCCTGCCCTTCCCTCGGGCGTGTGCCGGCAGGGGGGCAGGTTCCGGGCTGAGGGCTGGCAACGCCGGCTGTTTCTTTCTGAACTGCCTTTTGCTGGTCTGCCGTGTGGAACAGCACAGGTACAGCTTTCTGAAGCCCTTCCTTTGAATCCTCCTTATTGGCACAGAGTGGATCAGAGCAAGTATTTCACCTCCCCGTGATCAGTGGTGGGTCCTGGAGCAGCAGTAGCAGGGAATAAGGATGGTGTGTGGCAGTGGGGCTGAGCCACTGATGCCGTTGTCCCCACGCTGCCGGGGCCACGGGGAAGGGGCTGCTCTGTATCTGAGCTTCTTAGGTGTGTGACTAGGAGTTTCTGAAAGGGAGTGGCTGGTGGAGCCACTGGAGCAGAGCTATACTGTGTTGATGAATCAAAACCACCTCTGATTTAGAGATCCCTACAACCCCCTTCCGAGAAAGGTAGGAAAGAAGGCATTTTCAAATTGAGTTGCTTTGTCTCAACTTCTCAATTTAATGACTATTTGGAATCAGCAATACTTGATTATCATTAGCTTCTGAGAACAGCACAGCACGTTTGGAAATCAGAAATGAAGCTTTGAAAGCTGCCTAGTCCATTGCCATGTGCTGTGGTTGAATCCTGTCTGTTGGGTATCAGATGTGGTAAGAGGTTTCAAAGCTGCTATGTGCTATGCTGGCTGAAAGCTTACAGAATATCCAGCTTTGCTGCAGATAAACCTGATATATTCATGTTGCTGTTACAAAAATGGGGAGAATAAGTAACGACAGTCTCTTTATGAAAAAACCTTTGTTTGCTATGGTGTTGTGTCACTGTCCCCTTCTGTATGAAATTAAGGAAAACTGAGTCCTTTGACCTTTCTTGTTAGGTCATGTTTCTCATTCTCTTGCTTTCTGTTTCTCTCTGCTGAACATGTTCTGAGTTCCTGTTATGTGTCTGAAGAGCTGGACATCTGGTTTAGGTACAGTTTGATTGCTGGTTACACCCAGCTTTGTTTAGGGTTTCACTGGATAAGACCTTTCTTAAGCATTTCATCTGTTCTAACCCTTCCTTATCCTTTGGTGTAATTCTGCTGTCCCATATTGCATCAACTTCTCCTTATACAGGTGGCTTTTTGAACCTGTATTGGCAGAACTGTATTTTGATGATTTCAAACAGTTTCCCCAACTTTTCCCAACTCTCTTCAGAGTATTTCTGGTGCTTGATCACACCAAGCTTGATGCCAATTGGAAGTATTATGAGTAAGCTACTTTGTGGTCATAATCGTGGAGAAAACATTTAATGGAACAAAAAGCAAAAAGCTTTGTGCAGCCTGTTTGAGATGTACTCCTGGGTTACAGAGAACTGCTCTGTAAGATCCATCTTTAACAAAGTTAAAATTTAAAATTACCTTATAGTGACTAAACTGTACTTCCTCAGGTGACTTAGAATAGAGTGATCTTGGTGAGAGTTTAAAATATACAGATATGTGCTCAGGACTCTTTCCCTGAGCTTTGTATGTGGACCTGTAAGATGATTTGGAACATCAGCAGCGGTGAAAAGAGGGTTAATCAAACTATTATGAGAGCAGCACATTTGGTATTGGGGGCTCATTAGCAAGGCACAATCTCTACCCACCTTGTGCATTAATTCTGTTACGGAGTGATTTCCTTCTTGGATATTTGAAAAACAATCCCAGTAGGAGTTACACCTGATTTCTTCATACCCTCTCAAAATGTCCAGTACCTTCAACCTAGGTGATCATATTCTGTTTCATTGTCTTTGTTTTTCCAAAACAGGTGAAACCTCCAAAAACACTTTCCCTTCAGGCTGTGATGGGATTGGTCTGGTGGTTGCTGCTCTGTGTCCCCACGCTGTCACCCACATTTGCTGAGGGTGTCACACGAGTCTATTACCTGGGGATCCACGAGGTGGACTGGAACTATGCTCCAACAGGGAGGAATGTGCTCGCTAACCAGAGTGTTGCTCATAACAGGTATGTTTGGCTGTAAGAGAATTTAATCTGGGACTGGCTTCAAATTGTCATTTGATGTGTAATTTTTTGCAAGTATTTTGGGGCATCTGAGCAAGCAAGAGACGTACTGATAGATTCTGATCTTTATGAGCTTAGTGTTTAACTAGTTTTGTCATAGGAGCAGAGATCCTGTGTCAGTGGGAAAAGGAATGGTCAGTCTGAAGCATCCAGAGCCCATACACTGGAGGGAAGTGTACGGAAAACAAACACGGAACAAAACATAGAGCAGTTTGTTCTAAAATAGCGCAGATTGTGCAATGCTCTGCCCTGAGGTTTCATTTTGCTTAGTTCCAGCTGGTGATCAGCTTGTGTATCCTGAGGCAGGATGACTTTTTTCATCGTGATGTAAATGACTTCACAGTCAGCTTTTTTTGTTTCAATGGTATTTCAAGCCTTAGACTTAGTGGAACTTCCTGCATGAGATTTTGTTTGAAAAATATTTTTGTTTTTCTTGTGAAAGTAAATCTGGAAACTGCTATAATTACTTTGAGTCATTACAAAAACAGGTTTTGGTTTTAGTTTTCAAAGCACCAAGTTTTTTTCTTTGGTGGGTGGGTTTTTTTGTGTGTGGTTTGTTTTGTTGTTTAATAGCTTTCCAAAGAATTTTGGAGGCAATTGTGCTTTTTCTGCCACCCTCATTTTCTGTGGCAAACAGCCGGTATTTCTTGACCCGCTCTCAGTCCTTAGCCCCATCATAATAACTCACACTTGGGTTTACCTTTCAGAACTAGCACAGCAGGAAGAGGAGGGGTTCACAGAAACATCAGGGCCTGTCAGTTTAGCTTGGAAAAGTTTCTGTTCTCTGGAGATGCTGTATAGACGTAAATTAGTTCACAGGAAACCCCCCAAAATTCAGGGTTAATAAAGATGTTATCACTGATTCCTGAAGTGATAGTGAATGCAGTGGTTTTTGTTTGCTTTCTCTCATAACACATGAAGAAAAGGAAATGAAATTCAGGGCTGTTGAACTTACAAGGAATTTAAAAACTGTTCTGTCGCTGCAAACAATTAGCTAATGGGACTTCTTTGTACAATGATTGCAGAAATGAAATTGCTGCCAATTAGAAAGGGATGTGATGTCAATATGAACAATAGAGGTAGTAAAATATTTGAAGAGATTTTGTTGGGAAGAAATGGACTGTGTGGGGAAAGACTCAGATCTGTAAAATGAATTGTGAATGAACTTAAACTCTTTGCAGATGATGGCTGCAGGGCTGACTTGGCAAAGGGCTGAGCTCTGGATTGTGTAGCTACAGCCCAGCCCTGCACCTTTTTGAATGAAAAGGGCAATGCTTAATATCTCGTCTCAACTGTTCATGCTCTGAGATGTGTGTTAGAGTTTGCTTCCCTTCCAGGGCTGTTCCACTGCTGTGGTGATTGATCCAAAGGGGGAAGTTGGGGGAGTGACCTCAGCTCTCATTTAGGCTGGTTCCACTAATACCTGGACCATGATTCATCTCTTATCTATTAAGAATTAGCCATAAAGAGCAAATATGCTCATGAGTTGAACTTTAGTACCTGTATGAGGTTTTAACTCTGGAAGCTGGTTACGTGCTGGGTACGTACCTGCCTGATTCATCTGTCATTCTGCAAGGAATTCAGAATTGATTAAGTAGAAAATAATCTTTCAGACTATCAATTTTGACCAGAGAGCTCAGGAAACTTCCTCCCCGCTTTGGGATTTAGCTGCAAATGCCAAAAAGGAATTGAAGTGAGTTTCTCAGAGCCCAGTGAAGGCTGGAGCAGGCGTGAGAAAGGTCCTTCCTGCAACACTCACATGGGATTGTCAGGGAATCACCACCCTTCCTGTTCCTTGTTCGTAGGGCACAGTTCAGGGGTGCACTTTGTGTCCATTGGTGAAGAGCTGAGGTTGAGGTTGTGGCCATGCAGAGGTGGCTTAGAGCATCCCAGGGTCCTCTAATGCCCAAGTTTTCAGCTGTACCTGGGAAGGTGAAGTGTCAGCGTCACTGTACTGTGTTATCAACCAGCTGTTGGATATAACGATGCCTTTCCCTTTGAATTTAACAGCCAGGCCGCAGCATTCCTCCAGCCTGGGAAAGACAGGGTGGGAAGCACGTACAAGAAATCTGTCTATAAGCAATACACGGACTCCACGTACACCACTGAGATCCCCAAACCTGGCTGGCTGGGGTTCCTTGGGCCTGTCATCCGAGCAGAAGAGGGGGATACCCTTAAAGTACACCTAAAAAATTTTGCTACTCGACCATATACAATCCATCCTCATGGTGTTTTCTACGAGAAGGACTCCGAAGGTAAATGAGCCACTGCCATCACAGAGACAGATTTTACTTACTGGGAGCTTAGGAGTATGTGTGGAGGAGAGCTGTCTGTAAAGCCCCAGCTGGAAAGCAACTGCACTTGGTTGGTGTTGGGTTAGCAGGGTCAGGGGACTGTGAGTAGTTTCCTGACTTGCACATTACAGTACATGGTCCAGGCTTCTTGGTTTTAGAAGAACTTCCAAACCCCTGATTAACCCTAGAGATTGTAAAGAGGCTGACTGTGGGGGCACAGTGCAGAATTGAAGGCAAAGTAGCACTAGGCAGAATGGAAATAATCTTGCTGACTCTGTGCTGACCCATTTACTGGGCAAGTTGCCTTACAGTGGCTCTGTGCCTCAGTGTCTTTTGAGGGAGTGTTGATTAAACACTATTTCAGCCTTGGAATGGTGAGTCTCACTTTGAAATCTGCTACTCAAGTACATACATACAGGTCTGTTGAGTGAGGGTGGCTCAGTAGAAGGTTACACGTGTGGGCATCTTGGCTCTTCTTGAATGGATGTTGTGATTGCTCAATTGTTCTAGGATCCCTGTATCCCGATATGTCCCCCCAGGATCAGAAGAAGGATGATGCTGTTTTCCCAGGAGGGAATTACACCTATACTTGGACTGTCCCTGAAGATCACAGCCCAACTGCTGATGACCCAAACTGCTTGACCTGGATCTACCACTCTCATATTGATGCACCAAGGGACATTGCATCTGGATTGATTGGGCCATTACTTACATGTAAAAAAGGTAAAAAAAACCCATGAAAAAGCAGCTGAGGGCTGCAGTTTTGTAGTGTAAAGGTTTTGTGGTGACATGAATAAGAATAGTTTGTGAAGATACTCTGGTGGGCATCTCCCAGCTTCAGGGAAAAATCAGCTTGGTTAGGGAAGACAGTACTTGTGTTCTAGCAGGGTTCCGGTCATTGTGTTGTCTTTATCCATTACTGGCAGGGCAGGTGAGCTTGCAGGCCTCTTGATCTTAGAGAGTTGCTTGAATCCATGTTAAACGCAGGACTCTTGTCCAAGATATAGTTTGTGTATTAAAAATATGGTGACTGATTTCAGCAGGATTGAGAAGACTGAAGGTGTTGCAGCGGAGCCATGCAGTGGCAGAGCCGCTTGGGAGAGAGAACTGTATTGGCAGGGGTATATTGGAAAAGGGTGAGGATAGTGGGAAAGCATCTGCCTCCAATTCATGTAACAAGTGTGTCTCTGCTATTGCTGTTTTAATCTCTTGCCTGATGTATGAGTTTTCCGCATTCATTCCTCTCTCCTTTTCCCCCAGGAATACTGACTGGCAGCTCTCAAAGACGCCAGGATGTGGATGTTGATTTCTTTCTGATGTTCAGTGTGGTGGATGAGAACCTAAGCTGGTACCTGGATGAGAACATAGCATCATTCTGCACAGATCCTGGCTCTGTAGACAAAGAAGATGAGGAATTCCAGGAGAGCAACAAAATGCATGGTCAGTGTCAGCTTTGTGAGGCCACTGACTCTGCCAAGACACTCAAGGGTGTCAGTGCTCTGGGATCTGCTCTGAGATCATGTGCTGAGCAAATGTCACAGGGATGGGGCAACAACTCCAGAAAAAGGAAGTATTGTTTTGATTTAATCTTTGACTTGAGTGAGCTTTTATACCCTTCGTTTTAGGAATGAGCTGTGGAGCTAGGCTCTCCAAAACAGAAGAGGAGGATGAGTTCTGGTTAGGTGCATCCTCCCATTATTTCTGTGCTGTGACCTGCTGGTAGGAGCTTTGAAGGCCCCTTTTCTGCTCTCTGATTCTGGCTTGTTTGGTTTTGCAGCTATTAATGGTTATGTGTTTGGCAACCTCCCTGAGCTGACAATGTGTGCTGGGGATGATGTTTCATGGCACCTCTTTGGGATGGGAAATGAAATTGATGTTCATACAGCCTTCTTCCATGGAGCAACACTCAATATCCGAGGCCACAGGACAGACGTGGCCAGCCTCTTCCCAGCCACTTTTGTTACAGCAGACATGATCCCCAGTAACCCTGGGAGATGGCTGCTGAGCTGCCAGGTCAATGATCACATACAAGGTAAGGCAGAAGGTGGACTGTGACCTGGACTCTGTTTTTTCTGTCAGTGTGGTCCTGTGATGTACAGTGTAGTTGGGGACAGTGCCTTGGGCATGAAAACATCCCCAGATGAGTGGGTTATTCCTTGTCTTGTATAAATTGGAGTAGGCTGATTATTAATGTGCAGGGCAGCCTTGGTGAGGGCGATTTGTACCAGAGTATGATGTTCCACATTTAGTACAGCTGAAAGCTGAGATGAGGCAGTGCCTTAAGAGCTCTGGTCCCTGTAAGGGGTGCTTGCATGGTAGAGCTGAGGGCAGCAGAAGGCTCCAGTCACTCTCTATACTTCCATAGCATCCAATACCTAAGGTTGAAAGCTCTGCTCGCTGACAAACTCCTTGCTGTGGGAACTACCTACTCTCCTTCTCCCCTCCACGTGCCTTTCGGAACAGCAGAGGGAAGGTGTCCAGTTGGTGGTGGGAAGGTGGGACTGTGTCCATTGGCCATCGGAGAGGGGCTGAGGGGGCTGAGTGTGCATGTCCTTCATGTCTTGGACAGCTGGAATGGCAGCACTCTATGAAGTCCGACCCTGTTCTCGGCAAGCTCAGCCATCCACCCTGGAAGGGAGAGTTCGGAAATACTACATAGCTGCCAAGGAAGTGCAGTGGGACTATGGACCCTCCGGGCTCGACCGGAGCAGTGGGAAGCGGCTGAGTGAGGCAGGCAGGTAAGCGAGAGGCTGATGGGTTTGGGCAGTGTTTGGGGGCTCTGGCCTGTGGCAGGAAGCCTGTTCAGGAAAACGTGGAATTTTTTTCTTTTCAAAATACATGCCTGCAATTCACACGAAGTACATTTCCTGGGAAGGCAGATCACCCTGTCTGGACAGGGAGGCTGCTGTAGCCAGACCACACTGAGCAGTACAGGTACCTCAGGCCTTCCCGTGGGCAGCTGTGTGGCACAGCCATACCCACAGGCAGCAGGAGTCCTAGCAGATGTACAACATGAGCTGTCACGTTTGCCTCTGGGCTTCATTTCTGCTTGCTGTGCCTGACCTAGGAACAGATCTTTGTATTTAAGGAATGGTTCAAAAAGCCCCTGATGCGGCTGACGCAGGTGGCAGAGCTGGCCTGTGGATGGGCCTCAGGGTGGCCTTGCTGCAGGAAGCATTTTTTAGGAAATCAAATGCCGGGACCTGGGTGGCAGCCCTCTATTCCATGATCAAGTGACTGTGATAGCAGTTGGTGAGAGGTTTCCCCTTCAGGCTTTGGCTAACTGAAACAGAAATTCCTCTCCCTCCGCTCCCTTCTCTGGGAAGCTGCTGGAGAGAATATACCTCATTCAGATGGAGAAGGAGAAATGCAGAGCAGTTAATTATTTACCCAGTGCTATGCAGCAACTTTGCAGACCTTAGAACTGAAAGCTCTTTAGACCTGTGAGCTGACATTGTAAGTGTGCTGCCTCTCCTGCAAGGCTTGTTACGTTGGTGTTTGGCGAGGGTGGTGGCAGAGGAAATAAATCTCTTTACAACTGTTTATTTTAGCTATGATTGTGGCCGTCCCCTGGGCTGTCTACAACCTCTAAAGTGCTTGGTCTTTTAGCACTGCCTTCCTACTGACTCCTTTACACATCTTATGTAGAGGTGCTGATCACAGCTGTGCCACCGAACCTGACAGGTTCAGCTGGGAGAGGGCTCTGTGCCACAGGTGCTCTCTGAACATGCAAGTGGACAAGTCTGTAGGGATAAAAAAGCTTTGAAGAGTCAAAGGTGTGCTGGTTCCAAACTAGAGGTGCTGTCTGTGTCTGAAATGCTGCTTGATTTGGAGATGTTGCTGGCCTTGCCAGAGGGAGGTGGAGGAGGAGCAGGGGAACACGACTGAATCTTTATTTATTTTTTTTTCCTATGAAATAACCTGACATTTGTTTTTTGCATTTAGCCCTGCTGAGCAGTATTTCAAGCGCAGCCTCTACCGCATTGGGGGTGTCTACTGGAAGGCAAAGTATGTAGAGTACACTGATGAGAGCTTCCGTGAGGAAAAGCAGCAATCAGAAGAAGAGAAACACCTTGGAATACTCGGTGAGAATCATCCAGGAACACAAATCCTCTGTCAGTGTTGGTGAGAAGGATGCTGATGCTGGGAGTGCCAGTTGGCTATACCTGCCCTCTTGTTTTGAGGGGCACAGAGGTGCTTGACAACAGTCACGTGTGAGAGCGAGTGGGACAGGCAAAGGTGGGAGGTGGTAGAACAGACAGAATCGCTTCAGAGCTGATTCTTAAGGTATCTGAGGGACACAGTGTAGTATTTGTGACTAAAACTAAACAGGTCACAGCGGTAGCTCCTGGTTAACATGTTTTTGACTGAGCCCCTTCAAGGCCTGCTGCAAACCCCATGTTCTCACAGAGACCTCTCCTGAGTGGTGCTCTCTGTCACAGCCAAGTGTGCACATAGAGGCAGCCTGGCTCCTCAGCCCCTTCTGTGTCCTTGGGATGCTCTGTGGACCCAGGGCAGGTCAGGGGCTGGTGGGGACAGGCATGGTAAAGGCTTGGCATTCCTCTCTGGCTGGCTGGGGCAGGGGCTCACAGACTGTGGTGAGCTTGGAGCATCTCACATCTCTGAGGCACATGTGTTGGGAGGCTGAGGGGGCCTTGTGTAGTGGGAGAGAGACACGGGCCTTTCCCAGAGGCATTCCAGCACATCTGGCTGTTCTGTTACTCCCCCTGTGAAGGCCTGACACCTCTGAGTTCTCCCGCAGACCCAAAGTGCTTTCAGATGGTCCTTGCCAGTCCCTGTTCCTGCTGAGCTCCCTTCAGCAGCAGGGCACCCACCAGCTCTCCTCCTTAGCCCCTGCAGCCTGGGGGAAGGTGCCCTGGCTGCTTTGGTTTGCCTGGTGGCCTGGGGAGGTGCTCTGTTGCTGATCTGTTCTCTCTGCTGTTTTCTAGGTCCAGTGATCAAAGCTGAAGTTGGAGACACCATCCTTGTGATGTTTCTTAACAAAGCTTCCTGGCCCTTCAGCATCCAGCCCCACGGAGTGTCCTATGGAAAGGCGTGGGAAGGGATGTGGTACCATGACGGTTGGTGGATCCCTTTTCCTGAGTACACCCACATCACCCTTCAGAGGTGCTGGGTGTTTTGGTGACATGAAAGCCTGCTATGAATGTAGCTGGTGAGAAGGTGTAACTGAGGTTTTGCAGGGACCTCAGGAATAATCCTGTAATCCCTGTTTTAAAGGCCTGTCCCAGAATGGGATGTCTGTGGCACCACTGCACAACTTCACGTACCGCTGGACTGTGCCGAGGCACGTGGGGCCCACGGCCAGCGACCCTCCCTGCCTCACCTGGATGTACAGCTCAGCTGTGAACCCTGTCAAAGACTCCAGCTCAGGTTTAGTGGGGCCTCTGCTCATCTGCCAGCCAGGCACTTTGGATGACAACAACAAACAGGTAAAGGGGTTTATCTGCCCTGCTCCTACCAGATTCTTTGCTTTCATGTAGAGAAAGAAAGTGTCAGCAAAACACTAGGGAACATAATGAAAACAAATATGCAATACTGCAAGTCCAGGAGAGTCAAATCAAAGCCATGGGTCAGGTTAATGTTGGGACAGCTGGTGCCCAGGTCTAGCCTGGGAAAGGCCAGTAGTGTTCTGGGCTCCCAAGGGCTGCCCTCAAAATGGTTTCTGAGCTCTGCTTTAAGTTCATAGATGAACTTGGTTAAACAATTGTAACTTGGAACAGTTACCTTATAGATAACTCTTGTCCTGGGGCTTGTGTAGCAGGCTGCTTTCGGAGGGATGTGGAATACTCATTGCAATCCCAGAATAATTGACAAGACATTTTCACTTACAGATGTTTTGCTTGGGTGATACAATGCTTTGTTTGATACAGTGCTTTGTTTGGATGAGCCTTGTTTATTCTGCAAGAGAAGTTTGTTTTCAAGCAGAGCTGACCACAAAAAAGCATGTGAAAATCCATGTCAGTCTTTATGCTTTTGATGAAGGAGGGGTGAAATCTGAAGGGCAAACAGAACTTCCTCTTGGAATTTCACTCAGGGATAGTCCATTCCTGGAAATAATTCTGGGGAAGACAGTAAATTGATATCTGGGGGAGATGCCAGACAGATGAGCAGAGAGAGAGCCTTGTTGTGAGAGAAGCAGGTGGCAGATAAACCAGCACTGCCGTCCTGCGGCATCGGGGAGTGGGGATGGGTCTGGGGACAGCTGCCCCCGGAGCCTCCTGGGGGAGTTCACATTCAGTGGGGGCACCATGTGACTAAATTAGGAGTGCAGAAGAGATCAGCACGCTACCCAGGGTGGAATGTGGATCTGCTGAGCAGAGAGGTCAGGAATATGTGTAGCCCACGTGGGCAGGTATTGGAAGGGTGTAAGCAAAACAGGGATGGATCTGTTTGTAAAGGTAGGACAGAGAAAAATCACCTGGGGTGGCAATTCTGTCTCCACAATCTTAGGCAACTCTTTAATGAATGCTTAATTGTGGAAGGTGCATGGCCACTCCCCTGCACCTGTGTGCCGCAGTCTGGGAATTGCTCACCTTTGTGGCAGGCCAGCTGCCTTGGTACTGCTGGGAACAGTGACACCAGAGCAAGAGTCTGGACACCACCAGGATGTTCTTTTAGTGAGGAAACACCATGTTTTGGAGTGCATTTTGTAGGAGAATTAACACTTGAAAGGAGTTAGGATAATTAAAAAAGCCCTAATTCCAGCCTGTGGTAGGAGGCAGGAGGGATGGGGTGTGTTCATCAGCCTCCTGTGTGGGCTCTGGTCTCAGGCCTGGTTTGCACTGACACCTAAATATATGGCTGAGGGGGAAGGGGGCAATGACTTCATGCCCTTGGCTGAGTTTTGATCAGTTTATTCATTGAAGTGTCATGGAAAATGCAAAAGTGGTGCCTTTTGTGAAATATAAGAGGAACATTCAACATGAATAAAGGCACAAAGTCCTGGCCCTCAATGAGCCAGGTTTTAAGGTAAAGGGGGACACAAGAGCCAGGCAAGACAGCTTTAACTCTAAGGGTAGTTAATTGGTGTGTTTTAAAAATTAACAGCCATCATTGTAATTATAGAAAGGGATCGACAGAGAATTTTACCTTCTCTTCAGTGTGTTTGATGAGAACCTCAGCTGGTATTTAAATGCCAACATAAAGTACTACTTGAGAATGGAAGAGACATCTGTAAAGAAGGATGATGGCTTCAAGGAATCCAACAGGATGCATGGTATGGTTGGATGCTGCTCTGTGGCAGCAGGGATGAACTTGCAAAGCACGGGGTGATGCTCACCTAAAGGCTGAGCTGGGGGCTGGAGGGGCTGTGTGATCTTGGCCTGGAATCAAACCAGCCTGGAGGCAGCAGGTGGGGTGTGGACAAGCAGCCCAACTGCCTGGGGAAGCATGTGCCGAGTGTATTCAGGGGTGAATTGCAAGTAAACTACCCTTCCTTCCCGTGCCAGACCTGTTCTTTGTATGCACAAAATGAACCTCCTGGCTGGTACCTGCCTGCAGAGAGTTCATTGCTTTCTCCTTTGCAGCCATCAATGGACTTATGTTTGGTAACTTGCCTGGGCTGGATATGTGTGATGGAGACAAAGTGTCCTGGCACCTCCTGGGCTTGGGCAGCGAAGTGGATGTGCACGGAGCTGTGTTTCAGGGAAACACCCTGCAGATGAACGGCATGCGGAGAGATTCAGCCAGTCTGTTCCCCCACACGTTTGCCACTGCCTTCATGCAGCCAGATAACAGCGGTGAGTGCCTGCACAGCTGCCCAGGCAGACGGAAGGGTCTCCCATTGTGGTATTTGCTCCTCTAGCAAATTCTCTAGCATGGTTTCAACTCTTACAGGGTGAGCTGTGCTTCACGTGATTATTGTGTAAGAAAGCTTCCTGCGACGATTTTTGTGTAGGACTTTGTTGTGCCATTCCTTCTTGGTTTCTCTAGTGACTCCTTTTAACCTTGGCCTGTGGCAACCAAGCTCCCTAAACACCACACAGATACACCCAGCACATACTGACACTGGCTGGCAAAGCAGCTGTTTCCTGGAATCTTCAAAAGCAACTGATTTCTTTGCTCATCCTGCCTCCCTCAGGGACTTTTGAGATCTACTGCCAGACGAGCAATCACTACCAGTATGGGATGAGGGAACAGTACGTTGTTTCCAAGTGTGGAAAGAGGGATCCTGCTCCTTCCCGTCGGTACACGGGCGTGCGGACGTACTACCTCGCGGCGGAGGAGGTGCTGTGGGACTACGCGCCCGACCGGAGCTGGGAGCGGGAACGGCACAACCACTCTGAAGAGAGGTAGAGCCTGGCTTTTGGGGAAACCTGTGGCAGTATCCCAACAGACCCTGATGGAGCCAGTTGGGTGTCTTGGCCAACTTGTGACCTGGTGCATGTGCCGGTGGTGCTGCCGATGGGAGCGCAGCCCTCCGAGTCATTGTGCTCTCCACTGCAGCCAGAGCTGGCTCTGGGAAATCCCCTCAGCTGTGGACCCCCTGCCCCAGCTTAGTTGCTTACTCCCTGTGAGGTTTTGTGTATTCAGCACTCGTTCTGCATTTCTCAGCTACGCCGAAGTGTTTCTGAGCAACGAGAACGGACTGCTCGGCTCCACGTACAAGAAAGCAGTTTACAAGGAGTACACGGATGGCACTTTCCAGACCCCCAAGGCCAGGAAAAGTGGTGACGAACACCTAGGGATCCTGGGTAAGGATGTGTGTAGAGGGTACACCTTCTGCTCACACAGCAGTGGGACTGGGGCTCTAGAGCTGCAGTGGCTCAGGGCAGTAATCTGAGAGCCCACGGAATATTTAGGCATCTGCTGTGTATGCAAGTGAGGAGAAATTGGGACTGTCTCCTACCCACATCTGCCAGCTTTAGAGATAACAGTTAGAAGGGTCCTAAGCACAGCTTGTAGGAAAGCCTGGGCTCTCCTGCCTGCCTTTGCACCAACATTCTATCATGGCTCAGGCAAAGCATGTTTCACAGCTGCCTTTCTCTGACTGGGGGACAGAAACAACCACTGACTTCTGGAGGGGGGACTGAGGCATGGAGGGGAAAATTTGTAGCTGTGAGAAATGCAGGCAGCCTTGGGAAGTGGAGGAGCATGTTGCAGTGACTAATCAAAGTCTGAGGAGACCCAGTTCTGTTTTTATTGTGTTACAAACCCAAGGCTGTAAGTGGTGGTAGGGCAGCCAGGCTGAGGCAGCAGCTGCCACTCAAAATAGGCCACAGCTCTGATTTGTGACATTGTCAGGCCAAGTTGAATATTACCACATTTTTTGAAACTGACAGCAAGGGATGATCAACATGTTGCGACACTGAGCACAACAGTATTCAGAAATCAAGCCTTAGTTGTGCTGGGCCCAGTTAAGATGTGTAACCACCTTCATTGCCCTCATTGTGAAACTCAGTCCAGTTTCCTAAGACTTGGATTGGGACTGACGTCCAATTCTCTTTTTGGGAAGTAGAGAAGAGGGAGGGGAACATCATAAATATTATAAGGTAACATCTCGGGGGGAGATGTTGAGGTGGGAGTATCCTGGGAGATGTGCTGATGGATTTTGCTGGTCTCAGCGTATGTTCTTGCTGTCTCAAGGTCCTTTTCTGTGGGCGGAAGTGGGCGAGATTCTCAACGTGGTGTTCAAGAACAACGCCTCGCGGCCCTACTCGGTGCACGCACACGGGGTGCTGGAGCACGCAGGGCAGCCCCAAGTGGCAAACCCCGGTAGGTCCCTGTCTCCAGTTTTCCTCTGTCACCTGGCACAGCGGATTTTAGCCCAGAGCCTGACTGACTTCCTTAAGCAGCCTCAGGTGTCCTGATTTTCTTATGACAGAGAACTGGAACTGAACAGTAACTGGTCTTTCAGGTCCAGCATGGTTTTGGTGGTACCGTTTGTGTGGGAATGACAGCCTTGGGAGTTCACGTTCCGCTCAGACTTCTAGGATAAGTGTATGACAGAGTTCTGTGTGCAGCTTTATTTCCCCACACTGACAGTGGTCTGTCTGGGGGAAGGAGAAGGTGGTGGCAGGTGACAGCTTAGCCAGTCCTTAGTAGCCATGGCATGGGGAAGCCTGCTCCTCTTTTTTGGAGGATGTATGAGCACAATAGTATGAAAAGGGAGAAATGCACAATTGCTTGCCAGGATCAGACTGAAATTGCCACTTTGTTTCATGATACAGATGCCAATGTGTGTAATTTTTGATCCCCTCCAACTTGCCCAGGCTGTTCAAACCACAGCCAGGCTGTCAGCTGGGTCATGTCTTTCTGAAATGGATTGCTAATGTGCAAAAGAGTAATTTTAAAAAACAATTTGAACAAGCATTGTAAATACACTTCAAGAATAGGAAAGATTGCCTCAAGCCCCATCTGAATGAAGAGAGGTGGAATTTCCATGACCAGGTCCAGTCTCAAAGGCAGCAGATAAACCTGAGTGGTGCTGGTACCAGACAGTCTGTGCATCCTGTGACCCCTCTGCCTTGCTGCAAGAGGGGAGCTTCTACTCTGCTTTCAGTGCTTGGGGAAGGAAGACGAAATATCTGAAAAACAGAATTGAATTTGGGCTTTGGAGGCAGGATTTTCTTTTTCTGTCCTGCTTTGCTGTTGCTCGGTGAGTGGGTGTGTCACCTGGCGTGATGTGCTGCTCTGTCCCTCAGGTGACATTGTGACATACCGGTGGGAAGTTCCTGAGAGATCTGGTCCAGGGCCAAATGATTCAGCCTGTGTTCCTTGGATCTACTACTCCGCGGTGGACACAGTAAAGGTAAAATAGAAGTCAGAGCCAGAAAAGCCCAATTAGACCAATTTTTTACCCCATCTAGAAAACAATGTGAGTTGGGTACAATTTAGAGATTGGTCCAGCCAAGAGGTGGAACCACTTGGTAACACGTCCAGTGTTCTCCTGGGAGAGGAAATCTTCCAAATTTGTCCTGATGTTTGTCCTTATTTTTTCCTAACAAACCTTCATAAAACAATTCCACTGTCTCCTTGCCACTAACCTTCCTTCAGTTATTTGCAGGATATTAGAACATCTCCCTGTCAGTCATGGTTTCTATTGGTGAGAGCCCTAGGGCTGATCTAGAAAGGCAGAAATTATCCAAACTGAGGTCTCATGGATAAAGCAGGAAGATTTTACTGTTGGTAGAATTGATTGTCATAGTACTGATTTCACAGGAGATAAAACCTGGAGGATCCTGCAATAAACCGTCACATTCAACCCAGAAATAATGGCCTTTTTATCTCAAATTGCAGATGTTTTTGCAGTCACAGAGTGGAGAATATCTTGATACCATTCATGTTTACAACTTTCAGATTTACATTTGTAAGAGCATCAATGGTTCCTGTGTTTCGGTGCCTGATGCTCTCCAATATGGCAGCACCAGGTTTTTTAAGTGGGGTGATGCAGGAACAGAAAATGATTGTTGAAAGGCAAAGAACTGCGTACAAAAGAGGGTGAGAAGGTCCTTGCCTCAGAGATTTCTCCTTCCTTCTGATTAGGATATGTACAGTGGGCTGATCGGGCCCCTGAAGGTCTGCCGGAGAGGGGCCCTGCGGTCCGATGGCACCAGGAAGGATGTAAAGAGGGAGTTTGCTCTGCTGTTCCTGGTTTTTGATGAAAATCAGTCCTGGTACTTGGAGGAGAATGTGGAACACTACAGTAAAGGAAATCACAAGGAGATCAACCTGATGGATGAGAAATTTGTGGAAAGCAACAAAATGCACGGTAATGCCAGTGGGTGTTAACTCTGGAGCCTCTCTAAGTAGTCAGCCACCCAAAAGCCAGGAGCCTGACTCCCAGTCAATGTCCTCATCCTTTTCCCTGATCGGTGGCACAAACAGAATTAAACTGTCTGTTCTCAATATTGCAGCACATCTACAGCCCAAATCTTTGATCTGCAGTCAGGGCTGATCATTGTGGCTGTCCCTGTCAGGAGGAATACAACATCCAGGCCAGAGAGGTTAATCTCCAATGTATCTGAGTGACTCAGGAAAGGAAATAAAATCAAACATGAAATTAACTTGTCAGACTAATTTAATTCTGTTTGTCTCAGGGACCATCAGAATGTTAAATTTCAAATTAATTTTCTGAGCTATGTGGCTGCAATACATGGCTCAGTTGTGTTAGCTAATTATCAAAAAGCTATTTCTACCATGACAGGATGAACATATTTTTCTAGATTAGCATGTTATTTATGTTAGGGTTTTTTCAATATTATATCTGGATCTATCTATTCCCAGCAAAACAGGTCCCTTAGCAGTTGTGGAGATAAGAATAGTGAGGAGTGGCATTATGTGTGCTGACATTACTACAGGTTTTGTATGGCTGAGATAAAGACTCTCCAAATACACATGTCCATGAAGGTGTAATTGTTAACCCAGTATTACAGCTAGCAGAACCAGCAGGCTGAAGTTGGGTGCTCGTTTGAGGCTACACAAAGTGCCTGTGGGAGATCTGGGAGTAAAACCCTGGTGCTCTGCCCTTAGACCCTGTCTCTTTCCATCCTATTCCTTCTGTTGTCATCTGAGCATGAAAATGGAGGTCTGTGTGTGCCATGGCAGTCAGCTCACTCACTGTTTGGATCCCTTTCCTGCATGCTCAGTCACAGCAGGATTCCTTCCAGCTGTGCTACTTGAGAGATAAAGTCCTGCCATGCAGGGATTTTACAAGTGGTTGGAGTGTGACGTGTGGCCAGCCTGAGGCACAGCACCACAGGGTGCTGGCAGGATTTACCCCTCATCACTGTTCACCAAGGGAATGCTCAGACATTTGTGGGTGTGTGGGTATATACATGTTTCTCCATCACTGGGCTAAGGAGGCCGTTTTTATGCATCTTGACTTCTAGAGGCAACCACTTCTGCTGGCTGACTGCAGGTTTACAGCAAGAGGTAGTTTTTGAGATTTATTTGAGCTGAGCTACAGCATGGCCTTGGGTGTGAGTCACTTTTCCTGGCTGTAAGCAGAGTGGAGAAGTAGCTGAGCTGGGGAGAGACTGCCAAACTCTTGGGGGACTATCATGTGGGGAACACTAACTGCTGATGCACTGGTGGCTTTATGAGCTTTGTTGCCTGTAACTTGCCCTGCATGTTCTTCCTCTGAGGTGGTGCAGCACCTTTACCATTTCACTAACAGCCTTTTCCCCTTTGTGTTATTCACTGCACAGCAATCAATGGCAGGCTCTATGCCAACTTGCCTGGGCTGACCATGTACCAGGGAGAGCGGGTGAACTGGTACTTGCTGGGGATGGGTCAGGAGATTGATATCCACACAGTCCATTTTCATGCTGAGACCTTCATATACAAGGTAAGAATATCTGCTAACAGTAAAGCTGATATCAGTACTTTTGCTTGACTCTGGACTTGAATTTTTTGAATGACTCCACTGCAGTTTCACCCAGCTAGGAAAGGGATGTGGTTTTACACATCGCGGTCTGACTCCCTGAACCTCTGTGTTGTGCTGAGATGTCCACCTTAATCCTTGTTAGGGTTAGGCATTACCAGATTGTGTTTGCTTTCCCAGCTGCAGCCCTGGAGCTGCTTTTTGAAAGCTTTTTTTTTTTTTTGAGCTGTAAAAAGCTGAAGAAGTCCCTAGTGACACTGGCAGAGTTTTCCTCCTGAGAAGATGCAGAGAGCACTGCAGCTAATGGCCTCTCTTCTCTGACAGAATGGCAAAAGCTATAGAGCAGATGTTGTAGATCTGTTCCCTGGGACCTTTGAAATGGTGGAGATGCTGGTTGGGAACCCTGGGACGTGGCTGCTTCACTGCCATGTGTCTGACCATATCCATGCTGGGATGGAGATCCTCTTCACCGTCCTGCCTAGAGCAGGTAGGGAGCTTTCACTGTTACTGTAAAACATCCAGCAGCACTTCCTGCTATGGCTGCAAAATTCTGAGTGTTTGCATCATACGTACAATGCCCTTACATACCATAAGCAGCCAGGTAATGGAGCAGTTAATTACTTAAGTATAGTTAATTTAAGATGTTCCCTTTGAATATCTTAATACCTGGAGCTGGAGTTAATAACAAATTGTTTTCTGGATTTTACATTGCCTATGTTGTTATTGTGAGTTTGATTTTAGCTTTTATCAAAGATGCAACGTTCAGCCCTCAGCCAGTAATTGTTCTAAGAGCTGGAAGGTGCTCAGAGGTGAGTGTCACTCGGTACTGGGTTTGGCTGTGATGGAGTCCACATGGTGATGTGGTTTTAGATTTGTTACCAATCTAAAGAGCTGTGAAGGCCCCAGTGGTTCAGCTGTGGGTGACCAGTGCCTGCCCAGTGTCAGGGTCGTCTGTGTTTCTTCCTCAGCACTTTTCTTTCAAAGGCTGGGAAGGGCTGTGGAACGGGGGCTGCCTCTGAAGCAGGTGATACATGTTCTTGTCTCATGAGGAGAGGGAAAACACTGACAGGAGAGAAGAAAACCTGCAAGCCCTGGAAACCAGGCTGCCTCTGGATCTGATCCTCACCATATGTGCCCTGTTCTGAGCTCTGCCTGCTCAGCCCAACACCTTCTCACCCTCCTTTTGTTTGCTTTCAGAGTCAGAGCTGGAAGTTGAGAGCGTTACTGCAGGTATGGTGTGGACAGCACTGCCAAACCCTGTCTGTGCAAGGGGGAGAGGGCAGATTCCTGAGCAGCACAGAGCTTTGGATCATGTAAGGGGAGGGAGGAGCACACACAGCACCCACAGCCTCACCTCTGCCAACCTGGCAGCACCTCAGCCCAAGGCCTGGCTGTGATGGATAGCGGGGAGAGCTCCAGGCTGCTTTATCTGCCTGCCAAGTGTCTGTGCCCTGGGATAGAATTAAGGAAGTTGGGCTGGTTAGGCTTGTTTGTGTTAGGTGGAAAGGTTTAGAGGCCTCGCACCCTGTTGTGCCTGCTGTGTGTGGATTCAGCTTCCTAGGAGAGTGTGAGCTTAGGAACTGGCGGAGACTCAGAGGGTCTTGAAGGAGGGTGCCTGAGATGAGTTGTCCACCTGTCTTGGACTGTCAGTGACTCTGTGGTTTAGGGAAGTTTCACCATCACCACTACAAGCTGAAGGGATGGAGTCAGCATGAAACAAGCACATTTGCCTTCTGCTCTGATATTCCCCTGAGAAAAGAGCCCAAGCAGGTGCCTGGGTTTTTTTGGGTGTTGTAAAGGACAGATGTGAGAAGACATTTGATTGAGCAGCACCAGCAGTAGATACAATCCCTTTAAAATTTTCTGTGTAAAAGTCTGTGTAGTTTAGGGTGGTGTTTTCCTGATTTTTCATATTTCTTCACAACTCATTGATAATATCTTATTGTTTGTCTCTCAGGGTTGCCACGTGAGGATGAGGATGAGTTCCAGAAGATCACGCTTTTTGGATCTAAGGTGGCCCAAGGGCAGATAGAGGTCACAGTCATCGCTCTGGCTGTTGTAGGGGTCCTGCTGCTCCTGGCCACCATCATCCTCCTGGTAGCAGTCATCCGTCTGGAGAGGCAAAAGAGGTTACGACGCAATCGGAGATCCATCCTGGATGACGGATTCAAACTCATGTCCCAAAAGAATCCGGGGCTCTAAAAGCCACGTACAAACATTGGGCTGTGTGATTGGAGCAGGGGCTGGATCCTTGTCCACAGAAAGGATTTTGGGGCATCATTTCAATTGTGCACTGTACTTCTAGAAGCTGAGGTGGGGAAGCTGGAACCCTGACTTCTTCATATTCTTTACAGAGAGGGCAATCAGCCATTGGACTGGGCTGCCCAGGGAAGTGGTGGATTCTCCGTCCCTGGAGGTTTTTAAGCTGAGACTGGATGTGGCATCAGTGCCATGGGCTGGGAACCACAGCGGGGTTGGATCGAGGGTTGGACTCGATGATCTCAGAGGTCCCTTCCAACCCAGCTGATTCTCTGATTCTATGATACATCCTTCTCAGCCCTTTGTAAAGAAAATGTCTGTCTGGGAGGCATCCAGGGGCCCTTTGAACTGACTGAAGACAAGTAATGAATGAAAAAGGTCCTTCTTAAATACTCCTTTTCCCCAAGAAAGAAGGGAGACATTTTCTTCTCTCCAGAACAACTCCACTTGGTCTTTCCTAGCAGACTAGCTCAGGCCCCATTCCAGTCTTGCTCCATTGCCAGAACTGAGTTGGAAATTGTCTCCCCAAAAACTGTGAGCCATTGAAGTAATTAATGTAAAGGGGGGGAGGTAATATTTTCAGTTTTGTGAATCAAGTAAGAATACAGCAGAGAAATTGTTAATTTAGAGTTGGATCGCTGTTTTTTGATAAGCAAGTGGGCTGACACAAATTCAGGGTAGTGCATGTCACAGTGAGTGCCCCATCAAGGACCATGACAGGAGCTGTGCCTCACTGTCAGCCTTGCTGTGACATGTCCTTCAGCCTCCCTGCAAGCCCTGGGGTGCCTTTGGATTGGGGTCAGGCACCTCCTGCTCCCTGTTCTCTCTGCCACAGCTGCCTGCCAGGGGCCAGGGTGGGTGGTGGGACTAACCTCTGTGGCCCAGCCCGTGGGCTGTTTGCCATCCTCCAGTGGCAGCCGTGCCCACTTACATCACTGTCACATCACCCTGTGGGCCAAGAACTGAGCAGTTCCCTATGAAACATCTGTCTTTGGCTCACTCCCCTGAATTCCCACTATCAAAATGGATGCAGGTTAGTGCTCACATATTTCTGTGCCTGGTTTTAAAGTGGAAAGAGCATAAAAAATCTGTTTTGAGTGGCTTTCAGAGGCAATTAAAGCAGCTAAATGGCTGTAATGACAAGGGACTGCTGGGGGCTCTTTAGGTATAACAGCACTGTTTTCTTCAGAACAATAGTTATCATATATTTAATCATGTTCAATTCATATTGGATCCCTTCATATTTCCAGCTGCCTTTTCCTTTGGCAGTGAGGACAAAGCTCATTAATTTTCTTTCATTACACTTCATTAAGCCTGGTGCGAGGCTGGATGGCTGTTGAGCATCCATATTCAGAGCATTCTTTGCTCAGATTCAGGCCTGGTTCAGCTGCTGCTGCAAAACAGAGGTTTCCAAGCCCATCAGTCCGTGGGGAATTTAGAAGCTATGGCATCAGAAATAAGAACCAAGAAGGAAGCCTTTATTTTATTTTTTTCACCATGGGCTTGTTAAAAAATAGATCAAAAAGGTTTGGGGCCTGCACTGAGACAGAGGAGTGAGTGTAAATGTATTCCCTTGCTTCAGGGCAGCAGAACAAGGGAGTTGCCCTTCCTGCAGCTCTGCAGCCCGTGCCCAGCCTGGGGTTTGGGTGCTGGCCCCAAGCAGGGTAGCACAGGGCCAGGAGCTGGATTTCACACATTCCTTAAGCAACAGGCTGCCAAAATTTCCTCCAATTTTTTGGGCCAGGTGGACCATCAGAGGCAGAGATCTCCTCTCCAGCCAGGTTGTGAGAAGCCCTGGGGCCCATGCCCTGGAGGAGGCTGCAGCCGAGCTGTGTCCTGTGACAACCGACTCCTCCCCAGACCAAGAAAACTCAGGGAATGCTTTGGACAAAACAGAAACAGATCATTTTGCTAGAAGTTCCTGTTGCAATAAACTGTGTTAAAGAACAGTTTATGAGCAAGTTCATAAGTCTTGTATTGAAAGAGCTTGTGGCTCTTGGTTTTGTCTCTACGGTCTTTAGAGATCCTCAGCTTGGGGGTGTTTCTTGATTTGGGCAGGAAGAACCACCCAGGATCCCTTGGCATTGCTAATTGCCAGTCTGAGAAGCCCAGTGGGTGATGAACCACCTCTGGGTGTTGTAGTCATGACTTTTATGCCTTTGCTAATATTCCAGATGCACAGCTCAGAAATGGATCCTCATGGTACCTGTTCTCAACTTCAGTGACTGGGACCCACAGACTCATGGCAGAACTGCAAATTTTAGGTGTAAAAGTAACAGGTTTCATGGTTGCTTTATGAGGAATCTTCTGGGAAATTGATTGGTGGTGCCTTGGCTCAGTTATGTGATTTCCCTTGGGTGAAGCTCTACAAAGGTTTGATAAAACTGATTGCAGTGTTTCATTAGCCAGCAAATTCCCAAAAGGCTGATCATCAATCAGAGTATCAAATCACTGTCTACAGTGACTCAGGCTGGGAGACAAGGCCACATCTTTTACCTCTTTGAGAAAGTCGTATAAATCACTGTCAAGGTAAGTCATCTTCAGTCATGTTGAGAGCCTGAAGACTTGTTACAAGTGGAGGGGCTGTGGGGAGATGAGTCTGGAATGCTTCAGCTCAGCCACAGTAACACAGCGTGGAAGTGCCCAGGGGCACCAATTAACGTAAGGGTTGATGACTACATGACCTCAGGGACTGTAGGGAAGCAGCTGGCATCTTGAGATCTTATACAAGGCTTTGGGAATAAATTGATGCTGCTTCTTTATTGCCTAAGAATTTAAATACCAGTAGGTGACACTGGCATTTCACACCGTGTTACAGACAGCAATTTCCTTCTTACCCAGGGGAACATCAGCATTGCTGAAACACAAACTATATCCTAATTTGGGGGATTTTGAATAGTCAGGTGAAATGGAACCAAGATTTAAAATTCTTCTCATTCCATTTTGCCCAAATATAACCCAATCAACCCAAAGAGCTTCTCGGGCTTTGCCTCTGTTCAATCAGGAACCATCAAATCCCTGCATCTAGAGCCACATGGCTGCTGCACTTGGTCTGTCACCTCTGTCAGCCCTTTAGTTACACAGTCACACTCCATTAGGACTTCCCTGTGAATCCTTTTCTTTAGGCTGCTTTCTGCTGATTTATTTATCCACCCCTCTGCAACCTCACTGCCTCAATAGTGTTTTGTGACAGTGGCTGCTTTATGGGTTCCATCCCTAACTACCCCCAGGATCTGTCCCACTGACCACCTCTCTCAGGGTCTCCTGTTGCTCTAAATGCTCCGTTGAACAGTTCTTTGGGTCATCTGCAACATCCAGCTTTACTGCTGCTTCTCTCTAAATGGAGAATCTTGGAAAACCAGCAAATTTGCTTTACAAGTGTGTTGCCATGGCAACACCACATCTGGATCTTGTGCCTGTTTGTACCTGGACAGCTTCCTGTAACTGAGAGTCTGGAGTCAGAAGGCAGATGATGATTTTGATGGAACAGGGCATTAAGTTATAAAGCACATTCTGAACACATCCTGCAACTTTCTGGTTCTGCCCCTGGCCTGCCAGCTGACAGGCATGGCCCAGCTTTCTGCAGGCTAAAGACACAAAAACTACTAAACTGAATGGAGGAGAGTCAGTAGATTCCTGCATGGCTTGTCCCAGAGTGATGGCAAATAAATGTCACCCGGTGGACTGGAAAGGCAACAAGTGTTGACTGGGTTCATGCCCAGCACAAGAAACTCCTGAGCACAGGGCATGATCTGTGAGTGCCAGAGCTCAGCTGGGCTTCTCTGGGCTGGTGGTTTGCTTCGTGTGATAAAAAAGAATCTTTTCAGCAGGTCGCCCACCTGTTGCACTTGGCATTGTGATGCCAAACCTCTGTGAAGGCAGAAGGAATTTGTCCTGTTCCTGCCGAGTGAGCCCCTCCCTGGCTCCCGGGTGTGTGTCACGGTGACATTGGCTGTGGCAAACGTGGCCAGCTGAGTCTGGAGCATAGTGTGGAGAGGCAGAATGTGAGAATTGACTGAGGGAAAGTCTGTGGGGCTTTGGAAGGAAGGAAGCTCCCGAAGGAGCCTTAGTCAGGAATGGGAATTGCAGTTTGTGTGCGTGGCTGCTGCCCTGGCAGCATCAACCTCCTCCTAATTTGGGGTTGGAGGCTGATTGCCCCAGCCCAGTGCTGTGGGTTCCAGGCCCGGGTTACCCCTCTCAGTCCTTGCCAATACACTGTCAGCACGTCTGGGTTTGCACCGATGCTCCTCACTGGCACCTGAGGTGTGTTTTCATTGCTGTCAGAGCACTTAGCACAGACATCAGCACACCTTCCACGCCCTGTGTGTCAGCTCTGGGAATTTGGCTGCACAGAAAACAGGGAAAAAGTCATATTGTCCAAGATGCTGATTAGTAACAGATGGAGCAAGGAGGTGGCTAGAGATTTCAGGGTTGCTTTTGCCTTCACTTGGCCTGCTTTTCTGTGGCAAAAAGGCACTACGACAAACAAAAAATCCAAATCAACTGGTTATACAGAAATAGTTTCTTTGATTTTGGTTTTACACACGTGTATCTTTTCAGTGCTCTTGAAAATTTGTCCAGCTGCTTATACTTACGAGTGCTTTGCCCTCCAGCTGCTCACCACTGGCTCCAGAAGTCCCTGCCCAGCACAGGTCAAGGCAGCACCATGGATCAGGGGACAGAAAGGCATCCTTTGTGCAGGACTGCTTGTTCTGCTTCAGGTTGACTCACACAAATGTTCCAATGACTCAAAAAGAGCTGATGTTTGGTTATGGAGACATTCTGTGCTAGGTCTGAGGTTCAGCAATTCAGGTGCTGTTGTTGATAATAAAACCTTTGCACTAATAGCCACTTCCACGCACGGCTCTCAAGGGTTTTGAGCATTATTCTGTTAAGTTGGCTGCTGAAGGGGTTTGTAAAACTGCCAAGCACAAAACCCTCTGCCCAGTTTGGGAGAAGTTTGGGTGTAATCCAGGGCTACTTCGCCTCAGACTGACTATTAAATTAAAATTTCGCAATGTGCAAATCAGGTACACCCCGGTGTCCAGCCGCATAAAACCTTTTTTGGCCAGTGTTAGAGGTGTTGTTGTTTTGAGGGTATGAAAGGAGACAGCCTGTTCCCAAACAGATTATTAGTTTTGATCTTTCATGGGGCTAAATTCTGGGAAATTTTCAGAAAACACAAAAACTAAGAATGTCATTAATTTCAGAGGGATCAGGATTAGAGCTAAAGACAGGAATAGCAGTGTTCACCTCTAAGCTACTTTTGTAAAATTAGGTGCATTTCTCTGTGTTTTGGCTCAGTCCTTGGAAGTGCTGGGATATTGTTTAGACTTGGGCTTCCAAAGAGCTTTCAGCCCAGCTGAGCTGAAGGACAGCAGTACAAGACAGCAAGTACCCAAATCACCTTCCCCCAGGGGATCCCCCTGCTCCCAGGAGGGTGTCTTGGGTGCCCACATCGGCGGGGTGGGGAAGCTGATGCCCTCCCCCCGCATCCCACGGGTGAGGCAGGGCAGGGCTGCTCCGGGTAGAGCTTCGTTCTTCCTAAACCCCCCCGGCTGTGCCAGTGCTGCCCCTTCTGCTGGCGGCCGTGTAACCACGGCTGTTCCTGGTCTAAGCACTGCAGGGAGTCCCAGGTGCTCGTTTTACAGAGAGGAATAATTAATTGGCAATTCCATGAAAGAAGCCTTGCTTGATAGCAAGCAGCTCCTCGAGTGCCCTGCCTGCAGAAAACCCTTTCAGAATAAATCACGTGGTTCCTCTTTGTTTGCAAGAAAATTCTTCTATTTTCCATGAGCACAGAGAGGCTTGGAGCCTGAGAGCATCCCCGGAATGTGAGTAGCCTGTGACTGTGGCCAGCTCTGCCCTCGTTTCTCCCTTGTTCTCCAGGGTACTGATTCTGGAGCGTAGTCAAACAAATAACTGAAAAGTAAATGGGGAGAAACATTTCTGACTTAGATTATTTGACTCCCCAAATTGCATCTTTCCCCCAGCTGATTTCTGGACAGCTGCAATTGCAGCTGTGATCTATTAATGACCAGAGGAGACATAAGCCCTCAGAGAAGCTGTGTTTGGTTAATGACTGAGTCTGTCCAGCCTGAGGAGAAGGTCCTTAATTTAAGTAACCAGAAGCAGAAAAGAAAAAAATGTAGGAATTTGCAGCCTGTGTTGGAAACCTCTCATGTAGGAAACCTCCCACAGAATCTTGTATTTCTTTTCAAATTTTGACTGTTAGAAAAGAGGTAATACAGTCTCAAACTTTATTTCTTTCTCTTCTGCAGTTCTCTCAAGCATTTCTTCCAAGCTGAGAGCCTTATAAATTCCCAGACACAATTGTAGTCTTTGGAGAAAACTAGTTATGATGATGATTGCAGCCCTGGTGACATCTTTCCTCGTTGAGATTCACCAGTATTAAGGAAATTAAAGACATTACCTTAAAAAAGTGTATTCTGGAGGCATGTGAGGTCTCATCAGGCTGTGTCATCAAGCAAAGCCTTTAGGATTAGAATAGTTTGACTCAGGCACTTTTTTCTTTCTGGATCACACGCTTCCCTGCACCAAGGGACTCCTGTTCTCAGTGATTCAGTCCTTTGGAATGGCTTTATCTGTCTTTCAGAACATTTTTTCCCTTTATTGTTACAATTGTTGCTTCCAGCATGGTGAATTGTTCAGCACTTACTAATGGGTCTGGCTGAATCTGTTCCTTCAGTTCAACAGGGAACATGACATAGGGATATTCTTCTTGTCCCTTGATTATTTTAGCTGGGTGAGGTACAAGGGAGCCTCTTTGGGGGTTTTGACTTTTCTTTTTTTCCCCCCACTCATTCTTGCCAATCATGTTGCACGGAAATAAAGAAGCACAAAGGCTGTTAAAGCCATCACCCTTCCATAGGGGCAGGAGTGAAGCTGTGGGTCTTACTTTTAGTCCTGCTCTTGGTTTCCATTTCCATGAAGAGATTCTGAGGCACAGGGTGGTAGAATTTAGCTGGGAAATGGTCAACAACCCCTTAAAGCCAGCTGTGCCCTTGCTGCAGGTGGGCAGCTTGGCACCGAGCAGACATCCTGTCAAGCTTTTCTCTACAGCCCTTGTTTGGTGCTCAGTTTTGAGCACTGACATCATGTTTGCAGCTTGCCAAGGAGCCTTATGGAGCCCAGAGAGTCAGGAGGGCTCTCAGGATGCTCCCAGCCCTCGTCTGGGTATGTTGGTGTGACAGAGGGAGGTTTGCCTTTGGGCAGGTTTGCCTCTGTCCCTGAAATTTTGGATGTTGAAAAGAGATGTGGGAATTCACAGATCATCCAAGAATGTGAATGTAGCATCTGGCATCTAAAGGAAATAGTAGATGTAAATGTTTTTTCTCTTGCAAACCAGGAATTGCAGTGAGTGCAGCTGGGGCTGTGGCAATGCTGCAAGGAAAGAAAACAAAGCAGTGGCTAATTCTACTTTTCCTGGAGCAGTTGGATAAAGGGCAGTTGAAAAGAGAGAAAGGACCGAATGCAAGAAATGTTTTTCATACTATGAATGCAAACTAATCCAAGCTGGAATAGTCATCAGTGTTTCCAAAACTTAGCCCCTGAAACACTGAAACATTCAAAGAAATGAAAAATTAAAACAAAATTCCAGAATGAGTAAGAGGCACTGAAAGAGACTGAATACTTTAAGGGCAAAAGAATCCCCGTGGGAGATGCTGGGGCTGGCAGGGCTGTGAAGGGCACTGTGGAAGAGATGAGGGGTGGTCTCATGGGGTGAGCTGCTCCCAGAGCTGACCTCCCCACACCTGAGAGAAGCCCACTTTCTGCTTCTCACTGTCAATCTACCACCACTCTCCTCCCTGAAGGATGTCCTCCCTGCACAGGCCATGTCACTGAGAGGCATTTGCCTCCTCTGCCTCCTCCACCTCTGTACCAAGATCCAACTCAGTAACTGAAGTCTGGGTTGAGAGACTGAAGCTGGAAATTTTGTTATTGTAGAGAAATACTTGCTTCTGAAGGAAAGCAATTTTTTTAAATAAAAGTTTTAATTGAATGGGGTAAAATCGATTGTCCATGGCTAAAACTGCAGATTGTTTTTGATGATGTTTATGTCATGGTTTTCATCCAGATTTTCAGTGAAAAAACAGCATTTTCAGAACCCAAATGCATCGTGCAGAACCCCACCTATTCTCCAATCACTCTCTGAAAAAGAAAGCTGTTGTTCACAGGCAGGTTTCGTAACTGTGTGTTCATGGCAAATCTGTCTTCAGCAGTGTTTTCTTTCAAATCTTCATCTTCTGTATCACTTATTCAAGTACCAGGGCTCTCAATTACTGTTTGAACATTTGTAGCTGCTGGTAAAGTCTGACTGGGGTTTTTTTGGCTGTTTTTCAGAAACTTCAAAGCAGTTTTTAGTCTACTCCATCTTCCCATAGGAGTTCCTTTCAAACTAAGGAAAAAAGACATGACAGAAGCTTCCACAGCAACTCCCCCCTCTCTACCAGTGTGACCTGGCTGCTGAACAGCCTGTCTGGCTTTTCCTCCTGGTATTGAATCATCTGGAAAGCAAAAAACCCCCAGCACATTGCCTGAACCTGGCAGTGCTTGAATCCATCTCCTGATGAACCTTGGCTGGCAGCTGCCATGTCACCATCTCTGTACATCCTGTCTCTGCTGTATCCATTGAGCCTTCTTTGCCAAGAGCCAACCTTCTGGATTATGCATATCAAATTCCATGTCCTGAGCTGATAGAGAGTCCCTTGGTTTTACTTTACAGCCATTTATAGTCATAGGGAGTAACATGACATTTTAGAATATAACTTTGTCCTTTCTGGCTGTTGGGAGTGACGTGTCTCTACCTGCCTTGAGCACTTTGCTGTGAGTGACCTGCATGTGCCACAGCTGGTCTCCACTGTGTGTTTGGCACATGGAATTACAAATAATTGCAGGTATGTTAGAGAAGTCACAGAAAACCTGTCAGATATGTTGTACTGAGCTTTATAAAGGCAATGGCCTGGAACCGACTCTTCCTTTGGCTCTCGGGAGTTCTCCCTTGCCAGATGAGGGAGACTCAGCTAATCCAGGCTGCTCTCTAGGAAAGGACATGGTCCATAACAATACAGCATTTAGATCCAAGGTCATGCAGCTTCTCTCCCATGTTCCAGTTCACTGTGATTAATTTATGTCAGGCTTCACTGCAGAAAGGCTGGTCCAGCGTATTGAGTCATTTCCAGCTCCTAACTCAACCATCAGCGCCCTAGTATCCCACATGTGTCCTCCATTGTCTGTCCCTTCCCTCTGTCTGCAGCTTGAGAATCCAATTACTCTGTCTTCAGGAAAGCTCTGAGAATAAAAGCTCAAATATTCTTTCAAGGGGATGTAATTCAGTATCTGGCAGAGACAGTCTGTGCCCAGCACCTTCCTCCCACATTTTATCCCACAAAGAGGGATTTTATCTCTGTGAAAAAACAAAACCCATGGAGACTGGTAAATTTACCACATCAGGAGTGGTAAATTTTATGATTTTGCCTAAAAGTCTGCCCTCAGTAAATGAGAACCTTTTGTAAAAGCTGGGTTATATCTGCAATGGCTCCCACATACTGCGAGAGGAGTGCGAGAGGAAGCTCGTGGTGAGTGATGTGAGTGGGATGCAGGAACATGCAGGTGACCCCCGTGCTGCTGCAGGCTGAACAGACCTGTCCCTTTGGACACTCTCTAATGGCTCAATCTCTTCCTTCCATTGTGTCCCCCCAAACTGCCCCAATATTGAGGTGAGGCTGCCCCAGGGCAGAGCAGAGCAGGACAATCCCCTCCCTGATGCCCCCAGGACAGGGTTGGTCCTCCTGGCTGCCAGGGCACTGCTGACTCAGGGCCAAATGGCCACCCACCAGCACCCCCAGGGCCCTTTCCCAGCTCTGCTTTCCAGCCTCTCATTCCCAGTCTGTCCGTACATCCAGGGTTGCCCCATCCCAGGGGCAGAATCTGGCCCTTGTTGAACTTCCCATGGTTGGTGATTCCCAGCCCTCTGATCTGTCCAGGTCTCTCTGTAGGGCCTCCCTGCCCTCAAGGGAGTCAACAGCTCCTCCCAGCTTTGTGTCATCTGCAAACTTGCTCAGTGTCCTTTCCAGTCCTGTGTCTGAATCACTGATGAAGATGTTGGAGAGCACAGGGCCCAAGGTGGAGCCCTGTGGATCCCCACTAGTGACAGGTCACAGTCTGATGTCACCCAGTCACTGTCACCCTCTGTGCCAATTGCTCACCCCCACAGGACGTGTTTATCCAGCCGTGGGCTGGACAGTTTGTCCAGAAGGATCCTGGGAGACACAATATTGAAAGTTTTACTGAAATCCAAAAAGATCCCATCAGCTGGCTTCCCTTGATCAGCCAGGCGGGTCACCTTGTCAGAGAAGGAAATCAGGTCTGATATAAGAATCTGCATGGACCTGTGGGGACAATTTTATTCGGTTTTCAAGCTCAATACTCCAGTAATGAAAGCATTTTCTGTATGTCTTCATGGGAGCAGGCAAGGGCAAGCATTTGAATGTGTGTACCTGCTGAGCCCCTGGTAACAGCCTGGGGAAAAAGGCTGCATTGCTATTATGATTTGCCTCATCATTAAATTCTCTCCAATAACGGAGATGAATCATGTCTTTAGAAGTAATTTCTTTAAAATTAGCCTAAATTTAGGTGCAAGAGTGAGCAGCCTTGACCCTGGATGCTTTTACATGTTGTACAATGAGCGTGACTGCTGAATTATCTCATTTCTCTCTGTCAGGCAGGAAAAAGTCACTGCAGGGAAGTACATAAACCTGCCAAGCCCAGGGACTTGTCCCCAACAGCCTCCTTGGCCTGAACTGTGGCAATGACCTATGAAAATGCTTGAAATCCGATGTTTTAATGTTCCCAAAAATCTGAAATTTTATAGTACAGCTCTGATTTCTCTGGCCCTCATCCACACTGGTCTGTTGATGAGATTACATTGGATCACACTAAATCTGTTCAGAAGATGTATCTGCATCTTAATTGACATTTCAGCAATTTCAAAAGAGCACCAGAAAGGAAAATCCTTGGATGTTCTCTGTCTGCTAAAAACTCTGGGATGGAGAGAAAGACTGATACTGTGAAGTAGTAAAGATGCTTCACCCCATGTAGCTGTTGTGCTGGGTGCCCAGAAAGGATCATGGCACATCCACTCTCTGTCTGTGTTTTGCTGCTCTCTAGATCTGCACGTCAGACTCTGCCGTTGCCCACGTGTGGGTTGTGATACACCTCAGGATAAACTGGGAAGAGATCTGCCATTGGCTCCTTCCCCCACGGTGTGTCATCTGGCAGCTGTGCATATCACAGGGAACGCAGCGACCACTCGGCTGCTGAGCAAAGCTGCTTCACTGGATAGTCAGAGATACTTGGAGGGGAGAAAGCAATGGGAAAGGCAGCCCTTGCTTTTTTTGATTCTGACAAGCTCTGAAAACTCTTGAGAAACAGAAACCTGATGGATGAAGGACTGTGTGGAGAACCAATAAAGCAGATTTCCAAGGATAAGTTGCAGATAGAAGAACAGTGCTCAAAAGGAAATATTCAGTAGGATTTCTTCATTGGTGCAGAGGGAAAGTGTTTGGGGATCTCTGATATTTCAGCCTCCGAATCAGCTTCCGTGTGGGGGACATGTGGGACTTAAAAAGGACAGCAGAAGGAGAGCCCCTAGGGCGAAGCTGACGTGTCCTCAGCACAGGGAGAAGGACCCAATTATCAATTCTTTTCTCTGGTTTTCAACCACGGGGCAGATTTTCAAAAGGCAAGTGTTCCCTCCTGCCACCACCGGCTTTAGCAGCTGAGCTGGCAGAAGGCGCAGAGGAGCGTGATCAGTGCCAGGGCTCTGCTGCCCCAGCCATGAGCCGGCACGCCTGGTTCCCCCTGCAGTACCTCCCCAAGCCCTTCTGGAGGGCACAGAACAACAGTACAGCCAACTTCTTCTCTGCACTGTATGGCTTCCCTAACCAATCCTTCTTGCACAATGACTTGGACCTGGAGGACCTGGGCGACTTTGACAGCGGGGTCAAGTATGAGGGCGAGTCCCAGAGCCGGCTGGTGAAGGCACTGCTGATCATCGCCTACTCTGTGATCATCTGCATCTCGCTCTTCGGCAACATCCTGGTGTGCCATGTGGTGATCAAGAACAAGAGGATGCACTCTGCCACCAGCCTCTTCATCGTCAACCTCGCCATCGCCGATGTGATGATCACCATCCTGAACACCCCCTTCACCCTGGTGAGCCCGGCCGTGCCTGCTGGTGTCTGTGTGTGCTGTCAGCTGTGTGCAGGAGGATTGAAGGGGCCGGGACCAGGCTGGGATCCAGAGTTTCTTTTGCCCCCCTCCCCTTTTTGCCTCCCAGAGAGGCTGCAGTTGTGCTTCCCCTTCCCAACAGCCCCTCAGCAAGTGGAGACTGGGGCTCATGCCCCCACCTCACATTCCCTAGCGGGGGTCGCTTCGCTGCAGGCCACCCCCTCTGCCCGGGCAGGGCACAGATGTTGGAGACCTTTTGTCTGTTGATGGGGAAGGAAGTGAGGACTAGTTTGATACGACAAAATCCAATTAATGGCCAGTTTCCTATGGAAACCACGTGCACAAGGTCAGGCCCTGTGCAACATCTCAGGGAAGTACTTGGGCTGTGCTGAGCTGGGTCAGCCAGCAAGTCCCTCCCTCAGCACTACAGACAGTGCTTCCTGGGGCTGATTGTCCTTTCTTTATTTGCAGTGACTAACAAATACACAATATAAAAGAACATTAAAGAATAGGTGGGAAGAAGATGAATTTCTTGCCCCACTATTACAGACTATAAACATCATATAACTGGGACTCTGTAGCTGGATTTGACCCAAAACTCTGATTCAAAAGCATGCAAATATTCCTAAATTCCGCTGCTTCATCCCTGCTCAGCATTATCCAGAGTGTTGTTCTTCCTTCCAAAAGCAGGTCCCAAATTAGCTATTTGAATTCATGCTGATCCCGTTTCTTTGGTGGGATTTCCCTGCCTTGCTCTGATGGGATTTGCACTCTGTAATCTGTTCAGGGAGAGGCTGGTGCCCTCTTGTGTGTTCTCACACCAACAGCTATACACTAAGCACAAGTAATTAAATATCCATCAGCTCTCTCAGGAATGAGCTTTACCAGCACTCTGCTCCAGTTCAGGGACAGTCAGTGCTGCAAGAATCATCCCTACAGGGAAATTAATTAGATTAATTGAAAACAGTCTTGACTAATTTTCTGCGTGGACAGATGCTTTGTAGTAAATGTGCTTTACTTCAAATTAGCTTAATTTGCTGCAGAATGACTTACATTATCTTGTAATTAATATTGTGCAGTCAGGAATAATGAGGGAGTGAGGCAATTTGGCACAATCTTCTCTGCAGAAAAGTCATCATCAGTAACGCCTCTCTAGGAACATGATTTCTCTCTCTAAGTTTGGAGCCCATGCAGCTTTCAACATCCACATGTTCAAAGGTGTAAATGTTTTCAAGGAGGCACCTAGTGTGCCCTTCAGAGCCTCATTGAGGAGCAGAGCTAAGGTTTCTTTACGAGTTCCTGAAGGGCTGTGGTACATGCACATGCAAACACACACACAGGGCACTGCTCAGTCTCACCACTGCTTCAAAGCCCCTTGCACAGTCATTGTTTCTGCAGGAAAAACTGAGGATAAAGCACCTACAAAGCCTTGGGAAGCTGTATTAAAACATTTCTTCTGTACCATGTGCCTGGGAAGCCAGTTTGCTGCTCTTCAGGTATGGGTCCTGTTAATGCAACGTTGTCTGTCCCTCAGGTGCGGTTTGTGAGCAGCACCTGGGTTTTTGGGAAGCTGATGTGTCACATCAGCCGGTTTGTTCAGTACTGCTCTGTCCATGTGTCTGTGCTGACCCTTGCTGCCATCGCTCTGGACCGGCACCAGGTATGTCGTATTCACCACCCCTATGTTTCATAGAAAATGAGGGACTAAATACATGGTTGTTTCCCCCTCAAATCCCAGTACCTGGAAAGCTGCACTGACTTGGGACTCAGGGACTGCAGGGAAGAACTCCAGCTTTCATGGCAGTCGACAAAACACCCATGTTTTTTACAGTGAGTGTGATAAACGAAGAGGCTGTGGAGTCCCTGTCCTTGGAGATACTGAAAAGCCCAGGAGATCAGTGCTGGGCAGCCTGCTCCCTTCCTTCTCTGCCTGGGCTCTTGGGCTCGTGGACTCCCTGCCCTTCTGAGCCCCGCTGGGAGCACAGCCCTGACAGCATGACAGGATCATGTGCTGCATGCAAACACCAGCCAGCCCACACGTTCTCTCCACATGGAGAGTCTGTTAGTTCTGAGGCTTGCCCCATTCCTTCAGGATGCCTAAGGCTGGAAGCAGCAAGAGCTATGTTAGCCCATCTAGTTCAAGGTGAGGAATTCTCCTCTCCTCACCCATGCCGGCCAGGAAACCTTCCAGGCCAAGCAAGGAGTGCAGATCAAAGAGCTTCCTGAAGTGTAACACAGTTTGCAATTTGTACTTTAGCTGATGAATGCTGAGCACTGCGAGGGCAGATCCAGCACAGTGAGCTCTCAGGCAGACCTGGATTTCTTGCAGTGCTGGAGCCACTGAAACATTTGTTACTGACAGGCAATGTCATGTGATATGGCTGGATGAAGTTCAGAACAAGAATGGGTTCCACTCGGGGATGGGCTCCATCTGGTGTCAGAGAATCACAGGGACTACCGGAGCACAGATCAGCCAATTCTGTCTTTTTTTTACCATAAAGACTTTGACAGTCTGCCTGTTTCATGTGCAACATTACAGCTCCTGAAATCAAAGCATTTTGATAGTGATTTCATTTTAATCAGTAGATTCTGGGTTGATTGCAAGGCACGGCTAGGTATCAAGAAGTGCTTGTTTAATTAAGGGCAAACACAATACCCATCCTTAAATTCAGTGGAGATGGTTCCTCAGAACTGGAATGAGCTAGTATGGCCCAAGGAGATAAAGATAGAAGTAAGGAGATGTCTCTCAGCAAGGGAAATCAACACTTGCCTCTAAAAATATTGCTAGTCCTGAGAGGTACCAGAGCAGACAGATGTTCCATGGAAGTTGTACTACTTCACTAAGTAGATATTAATAATGAGAAAAAATATGCATAAAATACCAAAGACTTCATCAACCAAGAGATCATTTGGATGATATGATAGGTCTATTCTTAATTATTGTTTCATTGCCTAATGTAATTCCCCATAGTGTGTGTACCTCAACAGAGATCTCAGCACCGTGGTCTCTGGAGCCGTGCTGATGGGTGTCAGGGAGCATCAGACTCTGGGCCAGCAGCAGCACTCAATACATGCACAACTCCATGCATTTCTCAGCCCTTGTACTCCCTGAAGTCCTGTAAAATAAGTCTCTCTGCCTTTTAACACTGGAGGATGTGGAGCTGCCACACTGCAATATGAGGCTCAAAGAGTAACCCAGCTGCTGTAAATCCTCAGGAGTGGTTGTTCTCTGCAGGTGATCATGCACCCTCTCAAGCCACGCATGTCCATGGTGAAAGGAGGGATTTGCATCGTCATCATCTGGGTTCTGGCCAGCTGCTTCTCGCTGCCTCACGCCGTTTATCAGACTCTGACAAGGTTTTATATTGGGTAAGACATTTACATGGTGCTTTTTGTTATATGACGTTTGCAGCTGAATCAAAGCCCCACACACGCCAAGGCCACACCTCTTCATCCATGTTACTAGAAAGGGTGGCGAAACAGAGAAGTTGTCCTTCCTTTGCCTGAGCACTGTGTGTCTCATGAAGGGACAATGACAATTGATGGAATTACTTCCAGGCTGGTTCATTAGTTGTTTTGGACTCAGAGATTCAACCTTGTAATTTGGGGCAGGCACAGAGGAGAGGGACTACTCATCAGTAGAAGACACGGATGTCACTATGGATGATTTCTTTCTTTTCCTGGGGGTGTGTTTAAGATACCTTCACTGGGGCCAAAGGTCAAATCTAGAGAAAAATTTTCCATTGAGAGTGACACCTACCCATGATACCAAATGAGTTCTGCTACCTGTACCTGAACTGAAACTTGTTTGAACATCTGAGGTGTTTGTCCTCAGCTGTGTATAGCTGTAAGAGGAATTGAGATTTCTTTCTCTCTTTGATCTTCAGAAACAGAACCATCCGAATGGTCTGCCTCCCCAGCTTCCCTCCTCCTGCTGACCTCTTCTGGAAATATTTGGACTTGACTACGTTTGTTCTCTTGTATGTCCTGCCCTTGCTTGTGATCTCCATCACGTACACCATGGTGGCCAAGAAGCTCTGGCTGAGGAATGCCATTGGGGACCTCACCATGGAGCAATACTACGCTCATCAGCGAAAGAAGAAGATGACGCTGAAGATGCTGATGGTGGTGGTGGTTGTGTTTGCTGTGTGCTGGTTCCCCCTGAACTGCTACGTGGTGCTGATCTCCTGCAGGGCCATCCACAGCAGCAACGCTCTGTACTTCGCTTTTCACTGGTTTGCCATGAGCAGCACCTGCTACAACCCCTTCATCTATTGCTGGCTGAACGAGAGCTTCCGCGCGGAGCTCCGGGCGCTGCTCTGCGTGTGCCGGCGCAGGGCCACGGCCCAGGGCCACGCTCTGCAGTCCATCTCCCCCCCGTGCCAGCACGCCTGGGCTGAGAACTGCCGCTACCAAACAGGCAGTACCTGTCAGAAGGCACAGACACCCTCTCAGAGGAACTCTGCAAAGACAGACATATCCAGTGTGCAGCCAATTGTGGCAGAAAGCTGAAGCCCTCACCTGACAGCTGGGCAGCATCACGTTGTGATTGCAGAATCGTGGGGAAAATGGAGCTGGAAAGTTCTGTGGAGACCATGTAGTCAACCTTCCGCCCTTCTGCTCATTACTCTGGGCTAAATTAGTCAGGCAGAGTCTATTCTTGCCACTCATCCTTCAGCAGGACAGCACCCCGGGTCAGTCCCTGTGGAAGGACGGATGGTGCAGCCAAGCTCAAACCCACAGCTGCCTGTGTGACCTCTGCAGTGGGCAGACATTCCTCGCCTGGCCCAGGTTCTCCGAGGGACAGTTTGCTCCTGGATGGAAAACTGGTGTTGTTTCCTCACAGCACATCCCATGCTGATCCTTCACAGCAGCGCTTTCCTCACTACGAGCCTGCAGTCTGGCAACATTGAGCTGCCTTGTAAAACATCGTTTCTTTGAGATGGTTGTTTTTGCAAAAGTCTGGCAAACTTCACCCCCATCACACACAACCTCTCCCTGGATGCTCTTGCATATGAGCTCTGTCAAAATCTCTGTGCGGTTATAATACAACAAGATTTGATCCACTAGTGTTTTTCGGGAGCTGATAACAGTCAATAAAATACTGGTTCAGGGTCCTCTCTCTCCTATGGCTTTTGTGTAACTTTTGAGTTTTGAAAAGGAGATGCTATTCCCTCTTATGAGGGGATTAGCAAGAAAGCATAGAGTGCTGCTCCTGGCAGTCTCAAATCCACAACCCAAACTTCTGTCTCCATGTGTTTTGACATCTTTCAGCATGAAAAGCCCTTTGCACAAAGCAGCGCTGTGATTACCCAGGCGGGGAGTCAGCTATGGATGTGTCCCGACTGCAAAGGCTGTGCCATTCCCATGCACTTCCCTGCAGCTTGTGCAGTCAATGCCTGGTCCTGGTAGCACTTTTTGCCTGGTGCCTCAGGTAGGAGCATGGGCTTCTTTGAGGACAATTCCTTGAATTTAATACTTATTCTTCAATAAGCACTTCAATAAGCAGAAGCACAGCCTGATTGATTCCTTGTGCATTTCTCCCTGGGGCTCCTGCTGGGATCCTCAGCCATCCCTGTCTCCCTTCCCCTTGCTGGGGACCTCCTGCTCTCCCTCACCTGCCCCCAGGCAGGAACAAAGCAGGAACCATGCACTGCTGAGGCTGCTACAGCTCTGCCACTCTTGAAAACTGGTTATCAAAGTCAGATTTGTTTGGGAGGGGCTGCTTGGTAACAACATGTGCACTGTGACTGTGCAGGACCCAGGCTCGCTGGGCAACTCTGCAAGCAGGACAGCAAGGGCTTAGAAAGGTAACCTGTCTGTCCCTCTCACTTTGGCTCTAACTGTGGTGAGAAGACCCTGGTGGTTTCATTCGTGGGGCACTCTGCTCCCCATGGGGCTCTCTGCTCCCCAACACACAGCGATGGACACGCCAGAGGGGTCACCTGAACTGAGAGTGGGTTTGGGATTGTTGCTATTGCCGAAGAGCCCAGTGCTCCTTGTGCAGGAGATAAGCTTGCCAGTGAGTAATTATTAGCTAATTGGGTAACTATTAAACTGGTAAAACCAATTTACTTCGTTTGCCACTTTTCTGCTACTGTGGACTTTGGCCTTTTTAAAATTTTTGATCCCTGACTCTGGTACAGGTATTGCTTCTTCTTGATGATTTTCCTTACAAGAAAGGTGTTAACTTGAGCAGTGCCATCAATGGCACAGAGACTGGTCTGTGAGGTGAGGAACAATGGGCCTGGTGTCCTACACACCAAAATGAGAAGTTATTCTGTTTTTCATAGAAGAACAAACTCTCATCTGTACCATCAGCTCTGACCCTTAAACTGTCCCAGATTCATTTTCATTTTTAATATTCTCCTGACAAGATGTGGACAAGAGTAAATGGGGTTTGTATTGATATTCACCTCACAGGTAAAGTGTCCCTCCAGCCACAGAAACCCCCTGGGCTGTGTGTGGGCAAGTGTCTGGGCCTGGACAGGCACCACAAAAAGATGGGAGAGAAGCTTCAGGCACGGGGACACTGCAGGGAGAGCAGGATGGAGCCTGGAGGGGACCGAGCTGCTGCCAACTCCTGGGATGACCAAGCACCTGGAGGAGTGCAGGACATGGACAGGGTCCCATCCCATCTTCCACCCACTGTAAATCCAAAGGCCAGGAAGAGCAGAGTCTATTTTTCAGCTGGAATGCATCACACTGAGGTCCTGGCATCATTGAAGGTCTTGTGATTCTTTACAAGCAGCATTACCAACACAGCTTGTTTACTTCATTTATACACCTGTGCTGGCTTGGCTGTTTCACCTCTGCCTGTCCATGAAATGCAGGGATTGATGTCTCTGGTGGTTTATTTATTCATGGTGGTTTGCTTTGCTTTGTTCCAGAATGTTTCAGTCAGGTATGGAACTGACTTCTCACGTGAGAAAGTGCCCTGATCTCTGCCCACTCAAACACCCCTGACCCATTTGCTGTAACTGGGGTGTAATTCTGTGGGGTTTGCCCTGCAGATCCCAGCTCACTCGGCTCCTGGTGTTTCCAAGGAAGTGTTCAGTTAAAAAAGCAGGAAAATACACAAGGCTTATCACCACAAGCGGTCTCGGGGAGCCCAGAGCTGAGGTGCCAATAACTAATGACTGGGGCTGACTGAGGGCCACCGATAAGAGCCAAACCAGCGCCGTTAGTCGGAGGCTGACACGAGGGAGGGCACGGGGGGAGCGGGATTGGTCCCGGGAGCCGATGGAGGGCACGGGAGGAGCGGGATTGGTCCCGGGAGCCGCCGTCGGGAGCCGCCAGGGAGCGCTGGGACACCGGTCTGAGCTCAGTCACCCGCAGCAGGAGGAGAGAACGGGATGTGATGAGGAGCGTGTGCCTGTGCCCGCCTGTCCCCGGAGGTTCACCTGCAATTCCAGAGGCCCCAGGTGCCGATAAACCAGGCACCATCATCGCTCGGGATGTGCCACAGTGACACTGCTCGTGCCAGTGCAAGTGTTGGAGCTTTAGAGCTGTGCCAGTGCCTTGGCAGGGACCCCTCGAGCCTCGAACACATCAACAGCTGAGGAGTTCGATGTCTCAGCCGACAGAACACAGCAAATAAATGAGATAAGGCAGCCTGAGCTCGAGCTCTGGTCACTGCCCTGAGCCCTGGGCTCCTGCAAAAGTGTCCCCAACACCTTCCTGACAGACCCGAGCTACCAGCCTGGCAGGGGACTGGGGGGGCTGTGCCAGGGCTGTGCCAGGGCTGTGGCAGGGCTGTGCCAGGGCTGTGGCAGTCACAGCCACAGAAACATCAATAGAAGGTGGAACTGTCTGGGCCCGGGTGGGACCTCAGCTTAGCACAGCCCCCCCCTGGAACCACTGCCAGAGGGAGGCCGTGGGCAGGGATGTGACTCACGGCACACTCTGGGATGGAGAGCTCTGAGCAAAGGAACAAATCAAGCCCTTGTGAATGAGCCCGGCTGAGTGCCACTGCCACATTCCTGTTGAGGCTCAGGACATTTCAGGATCCACTCCAAGATCCTTCTTTATTCATGTGTCTAAAAATAGGTCTTGGTGACTGGATTGCCATGGTCAAACAGAGCAGAGTAGCCAAAATACCTCCAAACACTGAAATCTTTGGACTCCAAAAATGACCAGGGAGGTGACAGATCTCCAATGAAGCTGAATCAAATGTTGAGGGTGTCAGTTTTTGTCCTCTGACATAACATCTCTCCTTTCCAGCTGATGATTTATGAGTAATAATGTTGTAGTTATCATACATGAAGACCCACGACTGGAAAACCCTTGCCTGGGGGAGGTTAAAACAAACAGATGAATCCCACAGGTACTTTTCCCTGTCATTAATATGTCTCCCAGAATTTCATCAGTGCTCTGAAGACTGGTTTGAACAACATGTCAACTTTTTTCTCCATTTCTTCCCATGAGTCAACATCCTGTCTTTTGTCCACTTTTCTCATGAATATCCTGAGGTGGCAGAATCAGACTATCAATAAATCGCTATAAATCATTACTTGTTTCCATGGCTTTCAGGGAAAGAATAAAACTTTTCCTTGGCTGTGTAACTGCGTTCATAGAGCCAGTTGTACCAGAGCCAAGCAGAGGGCAGAGCAGGTTTTCTGGAGATGCCCCTGAGCCCCATGCAGTTGGTCAGCCTGGTGGGATCTGGCACTCGAGGGCCCAGCCAGACTGAGGGACTTTTAGCCCAATCCTGTAAAACATCATGCACTGGGTACCCTTGGCTGTGAAATAAAGGTTATTGGCTGCATTATGGCCTACAGCATGTTACCCTATTCCATGTGCCTCTGGGGTATGTTTTGAGTCTTCAGGCTTGGGATCAGGTCTGTCTGCCTTTGGGCAGAGTGCTTCCTTCTGGTGACATGGTGCAAGTGGGAGTTTCATCATCACACTTTTTATGAAATGCTGCAAAGTTTCCAGAAAGCATGTTGTAAAAATGTTGCCCACATTCTCATTCGCATTTCTTCTTTTATCCCCTTTATTATTTTAGATAGAAATATCAATCAGAGGTGTTATTAAAGCACTTTGAGTCTGCCATCACCTCGAGCCGGAGGGATGCCCCTGACAGCTGCTTCATCACACGCTGCCAGCTCTGCCTTCAGGACTTGTGCAATTTACATCATTTGCAGTCACTCAGGAAGGTCATCACAAAGTTAAAAGACGATAAACTCAGCAAAATACCAGCCAAAGGAGATTACTCACAGCCACTTATGCAGGCTGCACTTCTTGTGTTTGGAGAGATGCTCCAGCTTAGAGGCAAAGCCATGGCTTTGCAGGAAGGAACAACTTTAGCTGATTCCTAGAATTGTTCCTCTTCTCCTGTCTCCAACACACTCCGAGTTAAAGTGGGCTCCTGGTGAAAGGCCACCCCAAAGATTTTGTCCTGTGTTGGATGAGGCTGATGTGAGTGGACTGTGTGTTGCCTAAAGGTACCAAAACCTCCCTGTGGATCAGCAGGCTGGAGCAAGCCCTGCAGCAAGGGCCAAGGAAGGCTTCCTGCTGCAAAATTCAGGATGTTCTCCTGACTATACACATGCAGTTAGGTTATAAAATGCTGGCAGCTGTTGGGGGTGTCACAGGAGATTGTGGGTGCTGCTGAGCAATGTGAGAAAAGGAGTTAAAGCCCATCGAAGCTCATGACCCTGCCAGGTGTGAGGGTGGTGGTTCACGTGCTGGCTGTGTGTCCCTGCACAGCTCATCCCCTCAGCACCCAGGTTTTACTGCCAGGATCCTGCTCCCTACAGCTCCTCTGGCCCCAGTTCCTCAGCACAGTGCCTGCCTCCCACCACCCCCAGCAGCAGCCGGATCCATCCCTCCCAGAGACACTGAGCTCATTGCCACAGGGTGGCTCATTGTTTGGGGATTTTCTCCTCTGCCTCTTCCCCAGTTTCCTGAGTTGTTCTCCTACCCTGCAGCACAGGCAATGATGAACTTGCCTTATGGAACTTTAGTGAATAGACATTAAGCTGGATTCCTCTGTGTCTCGTCACACTATGTACCAAAAAGTGCTTTGGGAAACATCCTTGATTTAGAGAGAGCTGGGAACTGCAAAGTGTAAGTCCAGGTACAATTAGGTAAGTGAAATTCATGGACCATTTGCCCTCCCCCATGTCCCCAAGAACTAGTCTCAGCCTGGGAGACTCACCCTGGAATTAGGGATGTGCTCTGTTGTCCTGCTGACAGCTGAGGAGAGCTGGCTGCCAGCCCCGGGCTGGCTGCTGGGGCTGTAAGGTGACGTGATAATTTTGCTTCAGTTGTGGTTCCTCTTTTGAGCAGAAAGCCCCCCCCTCCATCCTGCCCCAGAGTGTTTGTTCTCTCCTGGAAGTTATTTTCAGCCTGTGTTTTAGCCTTTGCTGTTTGGGTCCTGGCTGTGCCCTCAGTCATCCTTGTGCTGAAACACAACTTTTTTTTAATGGATCTTTTGGTCAGCAGCAGCCAAATCCAGGGACTGAGGACATGCAGTTTGTGAGTTGTTCAACCTAGGAAACTCCTCTGATGTGCTCATGTCCCTGGTAATTAGGGGATGTGTATGTGTTGTCTTGTTTTTCTTGGTGATTAGGGTTTTTTAGATGAACTAAATTACCTCATTGTTTCCTGTGATAACAAATATCTGTCTGTCTGTTAAAACACTTTTTGTCCTCATTTCCTTGGCAGTTTTCACCCTGGACTGCTAGACACTTCAAATTCTGGAAGGGGTCTTGGTAGAGGAGAATGGGTTCAAGCCTTTGGAAAGGCTCCTGGGAAGGCAGAAAAAGGGTTTTTCAGAAGGATGGATTTCACCTGGAGTTCAGAGTTTAAAACTCTGCTCCAAACAGGGCATATGCCCTGTTTTCAAGCAGGTAAAGCACATGCTTCACCTCGTCTGAGCAAAGCCAGAGTTTGGGTGGCACAAAGCCTGCGAGGAATAAATAGAAATGATGCCCTGAGCACGCCATCAGCATTCCTCTGTGGCTCCATCACTGCAGGACAGAGCATCTGGGAAGTGTCTGTCTTGGAACAGCCTCGTGTCTGCCTGACAGGCAAACCCAGCACCTCATGGGCCCTTTAAACTGGGCTGAGTCCCTCCCTCTCTGTGCTCAGATAGTGTGAAGCAACATCAGCCTCCAATCCCACAGTGCCAGGGAGCCTGGTTCCCTCTTCTTCACTCTTGAAAATGTGTGTATATACATTTCTCTGTGTGTGTGTGCATAAATATACAAGCTTCACCTGAAGCACAACCCTCTTCACAGATAATGTGAAGCACAGACTTTTCCTGTCTTCACCAAAACTAGTGGAATTAGCCCACAAAAAAAATTGATCTGAGATCTTTGGAGGTTGGATCACATCTTGGATGTTGTTGCAAGTACCACCCTTCCAGGGGGCCTTGGAAATGAGAGCAAATATTCACTGAAGTGATGCTTCTGGGGCTTTTTCCTGCTCAGTCATACCCAGAGGCTCTTCTCTGATGTCACTGACTTTACTCCAGGGATAATCACAGGTTCTCTCAATTTCTAGAAACTGAGAGATGAAATCCAAGCCATGTCAAGGAACTTGTTCCTCAGCAGCTTCATCTATTGTTCTGATCTGTTAAACTGCTGTTCCTCCTGGGTAAATCACAGCTGGCAGAGAACAGCAGAGGCACAGCCTGAGGCTGAGTGTTGGGCACTGGTGGGATGGCAGTGGCACTGGCAATGAGCACAACTCATCAGGATCTGGGAGGGTGTGAGGCAGCTGGGGAAATCTGTCACATGAGGTGACTGCAGCCTGCTCAGTCCAGGCTCTGAACTGCTCATGTCTTGGCACAGGATCATTCCTACTCTTTTTCCTGAGGCAGGCATAGGTTTGGCTCTTCTCTAAAATTTTTAGGTCTGGAGGTCTTGCAAGCATTTGTGTGCTGCCTCCCATCTATCCCATCCCTTGAGGTGCCTTTACCATAGTGGCACCTACTTCCCCATGTCTTTGGTGTGATGAAATCTTCTCTGCCTTCTTCTCCAGCTCCTTCTCCCTCCTTCTTTTCGGGTGATGCTGAACTAGTGATTCTGGGCATAAAGCCATCGGGGAGGAGGGTGCAGTATTCCTGTGTGGTGATTAATGGGCAGTGTTCTTGGAGCAAAGAAGTGAGCTGACTCTTTAAAATAACATTCTTCAAAGGGAAGAGTTTGCTGGTTGCTAATTTATGAGCGAGACTGAGTACCCTCCCTCTGTGGGCTGATAATCCGGAACTGACTCACTGACTAAAATTGTTTAAACCATCGTATTTCTGAAGTGTTGCATTTCAGACCAGGGCTTAAAGGGCCAGGAGCTCTTAGGTGTGTGTCACCATCCATCTTGAGGGAACATTACAGCCATAGGGGCAATGGGAAAAAACTCTAGCTATCGAAGCTGCCTCTTCAGTTGCTTCCAATAACCCCAGTTTCTCTCTTTTCCCATAAAAGCCATGTTCTTTGGAAAGAGGCAATCTTCTTAGGAAGCTGGTAATTGGATAGGACACAGAAAAGAGATTCTCCCACCAGTATGCTTGAGGAACTTGGTCAGGCAGTCTCACAGGGAATGCCGGACACAGAACCGGAATGATCCTCACAGCTATGCATGTCTTGAAACTGTGTAACTAAGTCCTTGCCCAGCAAGGGGAAGCCTTCTTCCTCAGTGGGAAAAGCTCCTCCTGAGCTGGAGGGGCTTTGGCCAGGGTACCTCCCTTCTAGAGAACACCCTCGCCTCCAGCAGACACTGACACGGAAAGACTGAAGCACAGGCTTTTCTCTGGAAGCCGTTCTACTTCATCAGTGTGTGGAAATTAAAAATCATCTGAAACAAGAATTAGTTTCCCTGCAGTCCAGTAAGAATTGCTCAGCTCGCTTCACATCGTCACTGAAGTAGGGCAAGGTGCATCAGTGGGGCTGAGCAGGCACCCAGAGCCCCACTAGCATCCCCACGGGAGGCACCGAGGGACACAGGGAGCACTGAGGAATGCAGGGCCTTGCACAGGCATGTGCACGGGACCACACGGCTGGGACCTCGGCAGGGACAAAAACTTGTTCCAAAACTTACTTTTCTAAGCTCAGCTCCAGAGGCCCTGTCCTGCTTGTCCCGGGTTGGTGGCTGGACACTTGTCCAGGGGAAGGGAGGTGGAGGAGCAGGGGTCCCACGCAGGGGGAGGGAGGTGGAGGAGCAGGGGTCCCACGCAGGACGATGCTTGTCCTGCTGGCACCCTGTCCCTGTGTCCCCCACTGTGCTCCAGCTGGGTGTCCCTGGGGCTGCTGACAGCCTGAGTGCTGCTGGTCAGACACGGACAGATCTCAAAGCAGCCAAAGAACGATCGGAAAAGCCTGTGTTCCTTGGAGTCTTACCCAGTTTTCTGCAGATTGCTTGACATGAGTTAAAGTGTTTGAAAATGACCCCAAAACTGCTATGAATTGTATGTTTGGGTTTCTCGGTAGCCTGGGAATGGAAGGCTGTTCTGCTATTATTAATGCTATTTTAACTTTCACCTCTTCAGTGGAAAAAGGATTTCATATTTTGAATACTTCCCCTTGCCCTGGTCATGCAGAAATCCTGAATATTGGTGGTCTCATTAATTGTGTTCAGCCTTCAGCAATCGGTCAGGCAGCTGACATGGGCTTATGGCAGAAGGAGTTTTGGTGGTAAAGTCATACCTTGGGCTACAGACAAAATAATTCTTTTAAATGGACACATTTATTGGAAAACTAGACACATATCGAAAAGACTAGGCAAACTGCTGTAGAGAAGCAGTCTTCTCCAAAATAAAGAGCTCCAGCCATTGAAGGTGCCTCTGTGGTGGCTCCTAATAACTCCAGTTTCTTGTTTTCCTGTAAAAGCCACATGATTTTTTTGGAGAGAGAAAGAGAAAAAGAAAACGTAGGGTCAGTCAGATAACTTCCTCCCCTCTCACAAGTCTCAAAAAGTATCTGAGGTACTAGTGCCAGGAAAGTGTGTCCCCTGAACAAGTGCTTGGCTTTATCTCTTGGTTCTGTTTGGGGAGTGCAGGATCCTATGTGTGCAGCAAAATCCATCTTCTCTATGAAGAGTTTTTCATAGTAATTGCATTTCACTCACTGAGCTCATCCAGAACTTCAAAAATATCTTTCCTGACACCTCTCCATGCTGAGATGGACTTTTGGGCGATCCAGGCTTCTGCCAGCTGAGATAGGAGTTTCCAGTATATGTAGCATTAAAAAGGGGGGAGGCTGTTTTGTGCCAGTGTCAAGTGCTGTCAGCACATTTGCTCCAGCTCAGCCCTGTGACAGCTGGGACCAGCTCACCTCTCCATGGGTCAGACGTGTCACTTGGCAAAAATAAAACCAGCTGAGGAAGCCCTGCCTTTGGGGAACAGTGAGACCTGCTCCCTGGCACAGCTGGGGCAGCACTGGGGTTTCACTCTGGCTGATCTGCAGGGTTGTGCCAGTGTGCTCCCGTGGGGTGTGCAGCAGTGCCCCTGGTGCATGGCAGGGGTGCCCTTCGTGCGTGTGGCAGTGCCTGTGGCGTGTGTGGCAGTGCCCACGATGTGTGTGGCAGTGCCCATGGTGTGTGTGGAGGTGTCCACAGTGTGTGTGGCAGTGCCCACGGTGTGTGTGGCAGTGCCCACAGTGTGTGTGGAGATGCCCACAGTGTGTGTGGAGATGCCCACGATGTGTGTGGCAGTGCCTGTGGCGTGTGTGGAGGTGCCCACGGTGTGTGTGGAGGTGCCCATGGTGTGTGTGGCAGTGCCCACGGTGTGTGTGGAGGTGCCCACGGTGTGTGTGGCAGTGCCTGTGGCGTGTGTGGAGGTGCCCATGATGTGTGTGGCAGTGCCCACGGTGTGTGTGGAGGTGCCCACGATGTGTGTGGAGGTGCCCACGGTGTGTGTGGCAGTGCCTGTGGTGGGTATGGTGGTACCAGTGGTGCGTGGTGGTGCCTGCAGTAAATGGGTTGGTGCCCGGGCTGTCAGTGCTGCCCCTGCAGTGGCTGCCAGTGTGAGGGCAAAGCCCAGCAGCTGGCTCCAGGTGAGGGCTGGAGGGTGTTCTCCCTGCGAAGGGTCTTGGTGTCTTCATGAGGAAAAGGGACACCGGGGGCAGGGGGACTCTGAGGGGACGCTGTTGTGGGGCAGGGGAGGGAGGGAGGGCAGGATGGCTTCCCTTGTTCTAGCACCTGGGCAACTGCAGTGTTTATTGAACAAGTTCCGTGGAATAAAACAAAAGAGCAGATGTGAGTGAAGCCCCATAAAGGTCTCTGCTGGCCACCCAAAAAAGGATGCCTCGCACTGGGAAGCTGAGGAGAGGGATGGCTCAGAGAAAGGACCTTTGAGCTCTTACTCCCACATTAATACCGATTCTCCCTCTTTGCCCTCAGCAAATAATTTCTCCGCTCTTTCCTTTCCATAAAGTGAGGTTAATGATAACAATTTCTCTGCTTCACAGGAGGGCTGGTATGAATAAATATTTGCCAAATGAGACATAAAAGACAATATGGGATAAAATTATTGCAGAAGAAATGCAGTTTTGAAATTGTTGGGCTCTCAGGAGTGAAGTAGCTGGGCATGATGGGTCTAGACTGAGGAACACAAATTAATGTCAGAAAGATTTGGGAGTTCATGTGATCTGGAATGCCAGCAGCTGGCATGCTGAGAGCACAGGGTTTGGGGAGCAGGGCACTGGTTTTCTGCAGAGCACAGAAAGAGTTAGTTCTGTCACTGGGAGTGGAGACCCCAGGGGAACTGCAGGGATCCTAGTGGTGGGGTTTGTCTTCCTTTTTGCATTGGCATGTTAATGTTACACATCAGGATTCTATGATAAACATTCCCAGCAGTAGACAAGAATTTCCCTTGGAGAGCCTGGTCCAGCATTTATCCCTATGCCAGTACTGGAGTGGGGAAGATAAATGAGGGAATCATATTGTTGGACTAGAGTCTGTGGTAGTCAATAATTCCAAGTAGTTCCTGAATTAGTCTATTACTAATAATCTATTTTCACCATAATTGGAAGGACAAGAGGTCCTAGCAGGCAGTGCATGAGACATAGAGGAGAAAATGATTAAAGCAGAGCCAAAAATATCACCATACTGAAGTCATGAGTCAGATCCTGACCTTTCAAATAGCATCACGGAGAGCCTGAGCTCATTTGGATGGGGTCCCAGGGATCCAGGTAAGAGTGACAGGAGGGCTCAGCATGGCTGGCTTTGAGCAGAGGTAGGAAACTGGGAATGTCCTGGGGGTACACAGGCATCTGAAAGGCACGAGGGGCTTCAGACGACTCCATGTCTCCTGCTCTGGTCTTCCCGAAGAAAGGGTCAGCCCATGTTGTTGAGCTCCACTGTTTTACCTGGCGTCACTCCTGATCACTCCCTGAAAAGAACGTGCATGCCTTGATTATCAGCAGTAATTAATTCCAGCTCCTGGTAATGAATTACAGCTCCTTCCTGATCAGCATTTTAAAAGGCCTTTGTGTCAAGTCATGTTTGCTGAGGAAAGAGGAGTTATCAATCACTCCTATGGAAACCACAATTCCTTGTGAACTGCCGGGACTGCAAGAGGTACAGTTTCAGAGACAAAATGCCCGTTGTGAGACTGGCCACAGAACTGTAAACTTGGCTCTTCAGGGAGACCCACAGGTGGACCCTTGGCAGGGCCGGGGAGGCTCAGTGCTGGGGGCTTTATAATGCTGAGGCTGAGAGGAAAAGCTTTGCCCTGAGCAAAGACCTGTGGGATCCTCGGTCCTGCTCTGTCTAAGGCCTGTTCTGGGGAAGCTGCTGCAGCAGGACAAGCCCTCAGCCCCAGCCCCAGGAGGGTGCCCAGCCCAGCAGAGGAGTGTCCCTTCGGGGCTCCCTCCCCTGGCAGCTCCACTGGCCTCCAGCTGCACAGTGAGTGTGTCTGTACCCTGTGTCGGGGTGAAGCTGTGACCCTGCTGAGGTCTGTCTGTCCCCCTGCCCTCCCACTCCCTGGGATGTGACGCCTGCCAAACCACACAGACGGCTGCCAGCAGCAGAGAAATGTTTGTCTGTGTTCATTCCTTGTTAATAAAAATAAGTCCTTTTTAAGGTCATGGGCAGAGGAGTTCTCATGTCACATCCTGCTCTGTGTCTCCACAGCAACTCCAAACACTGGGAGCAGAGCTGTGTCAGCCTGCACAGCACACGAGCTCAGCTCCGGCTGTTCCCCCGCCGGCCACATTCCCAGAGCAGGAGTGTGTGGAACAGCAGTGGGTGGCAAACTGGCACGTGCTGTCCTGGTGATGGTCCCTGCTTCACTCCCCCAGGACCATGGGACACACTGCCTGTGTTCCTCAGCAGAGCCCACAGGGTTCCATACACGGCAGATGGAAAAATAATTAGAAATTAGTCTCAATATTTGGCTCCCAAGTCCAGAGTCAATCGCTCTCCCTTGGATATGTGGGTGTTTGACCATGGATGTTTCGTGGGATCACGGGCACAATTTTCTCCCTTCTAAGAAAAAATTACTCAGCCAGATAAAACAAGCAAAAGATGCTGATTGTGCTGATTCATAAGGAAACTATTTCTCTTCTATTTTAGCACCGTGCAAGAGGAAATTGCGGAGTGATTTGCTGGAGGAGCACAGAAAATGAGGATAGTACAGATTGTCCAGCGTTTCCTGGGTGTCTGATAATTCCTTCACAGCCTTAAAATCTGTGAGCAGGTTTGTGCTGCATGTTATGGTGTAGATTAGAGATTCATCCTCGTCTTCAGTAAGGTCCAACTCCAGAAGGAGCATAAATGAAGGAGCCTGGAGCTCAGGGGGTCCAATTTACACCACTGTAAAAGGGTATCCAAGGGGCAGCGAATCCCTGTGGTGCTCCCACTGTGTCGGCTGTCCTGGGCTTTGTGCACAACCTTTTAGGTATTTGATAAACCTTCTCCCAGGGGAATTGCCCTTGGAATGGTGTTTTTGGCAGCCAAGCCCAGGGGTTTGGGAAGAGCTGAGGCTTTGTCCCAGCTGTGGGGGCGGAGGAGCCTGGTGGGGCTGCAGCCAGGACTGATCCCTGGGCTGTGCAGAGCTGGGGCACAGCGGGCTCTGGTTGTGCCTGCCCTGTGTTTCTGGCCTCCTCCAGCTCGGTACTCACACTGGGCAGGGGCTCTGCTCCTCACAGGGATGCAGCTGAAGTTCCACTTCCCAAATCTTGAAGCACTTAGGAGTTTCAGGAGAAGTTTAGGCTTCTCTTTGCACCTAAAAGACTCATTTGCTGCCATAGCAGTATAATTGTCTATTCTTGTCTGCTTTTCAGAGTCATGAAATGTTTTCTTGATTCACTGAATCCTTCCATACCCCTCTCTCCTCTGCTGCTGGTCAGGCTGTTCCACAGTTCTTGCTTCCCTGAGCATCACTGCAGTCCTGTGAGGCTTCGTGGGCATCAGGTTATCCTACTCTTTTTACCTCTCATTATCCCAATAAATGATCTGCAATACAGGAAAGATGCTATTTTGTGATGCTTGGAAATGCCAAATCAGAACTCCTGAAAATTCAGCCTCTCAGGGTTTGCTCCCCAAACGATTTGCACTCTTGAACAGCATCTTGGTGAAGGCTTAGCTCTGGGATTAGCTCACCTGCAGTTGCCTTCACTTTGGGTTTCTGAGGTCATGGTCAGCCCTGTCTGCGTGCTGTTTGTAACACTAAGGGAGCATTAAGCCAAGCATGTGCTCAGATATGGAAAAACATGAAGGACATGAAGAGAATGAGGCTGAGCTGGGCAAGGGGAACTGAAGGGGCAGCACAGCCACCCCCAGAAAGGTGCTTTCTCCCTCCCTGCATCCCTCTGCTCAGGAGGTCAGCACCATGAGCTGCCTCCTCTGGCCTCCTTGCAAACTTCTGCATACTCATAAATTTTTCAAGAAAACTTGTTTCTCTCTTTTCTGGTTGGGGAACAAATGACTATTTCCTCTATGTGTAAGAGTGTAGGAATGGGGATGAAATTTTTCTGGCATCTTAATGAAGCAAATCCTCAGTCTAACTGGGGAAATAAGAAATCTCTTTCCTAACCAAGGGATAAGCTGCCTGAGCATCTAGGAAGAGTTTTGTTCCAGCAACTCTGAAGGCGCTTTCCCAACCTGTGAAGATCTGCCCCATATCTTCTGATTCCACTTCATGCTGTTACTGTCAGGGATTAGTGTTAATTACTGAGCCCTGTGGAAAGGGGAGTGCCTGATTGGTTTGGATGCGCCTGGAAAAGGAATCTCAGGTATTACAAAGCTTTTGAGAAACAGGGGAACCAAGGCAGATAACAGCATCAAAGCCCACATTGTGCTCTCCTGGTGTAGGGTGCAGCCCTTGCAGAGGGAGTGGTTTGCTGAAGGTCATTTTGTTTCTGGAGGAGAACATGAACCTGCTCGGCTGGTGACTCTGGGAAGCCCCAACAGGCAGTGGATGGTGCAGAGGGAGGCACTTGGAGGACTGTTACACTTCACAGCTTTTCCTTTAATGCATCGACTCCTAGAAAGGAGACGTGAGTTAATGTGGAGAAAAACCATTGTTTAATCTAGATTTGAAGTTCTGAATATTCATTGTTTATCTCTAGACCACGTTAGTGTCACTGGTGTGAGAGCTACAGGTTGATTCAAAGCTTTTATTAGAGAATTAGATACATTTGAATCAAAATACCTATGTAAGAAATTTGAATATCATCAAGAAGAATGTTTCTGTCGTGCCCTGGCAGTTCATCTCCAGAGAACAGCTGCATATTGATTAAGTGCTCATTAAATAAACATTATCCAGTCCTGGTGGAGAAGAAACAAAAGTCATGATGGAGAAATGGTACTGACTGTGCAAATGCAGACTGCCATCAAACAGACAAAAGAGTAGCCAGGATTCATGTTGCCCAAAAAATCTTCACTCTTGTGTATCGATTGCTGCTGCTCTGGCTCTGAGCCTCGGCAAGGGCTCCACTGAGACCCCTGCCCACAGCTGCAACTGCAGGTGAGTCTGGAACAGCCCTGAGCTGGGGGAGGATGCTCCAGACCTGCAGTACCTGTCTGCTCTGCTGCAGGACCCTGAGCTCAGCTGGGGCTGCAGAGCAGAACCCCAGACCTGTGTCGTGGTTCACATTACAGGGTGCTATTATTTTGCTGTTCCTATTGCCCCACACATAAACACAACAGACTTTTTATTTTTTAAGCCTTTCTTTAAGCTGTCAGCAGGTATGAGCCTAATCAAATACTGAGGAGGGAGGAGAGAAAATTGCTCACTGAGCAGCCTGGCAAAGAACCTCACTGCTGAAGGTCTGCATCCTCCTCACCACACCAATGAAGGCACTTAGGCCTTCCATTGCTCTGTCTCAGTCCTGATTGACTGAAGGAAGCAGGAAACACTGGCTGGTGATCAGGAGAGTAGGGGGTACAGCCACCTCCAATGCCACCCCAAAATTTAGCACATCAATTTTTGCCCATCTGGCACGCGGAGAATCTGTCAATTTATTAACACCTGGGCTGAAAGCAAAGCAGAATCATATTGGCTTGTCTTTGTTCGCAGCTACCACACAACTGCAACAGCCAGTTCTGTACCTTCCCTCTCCCCAGGGAATTCAAGATTGTCTCCTGCATTAGAATGGGAGAGCTTAGACTGCCAAAATAAGGAGCTAGTCCAGGGCCTGTGGTGTATATCTGCTCTCATAAGAGGTCTTCGGTGCTGACAGCAGACTGTTTTCATCTCAGAAGTATTTTAGGTTTCAGGTCCACAAATCAATTTAGGCTGGTCTAAGCCAGCCATCCCTCCATCCCAGCAAGACACAACAGGGTCACTGACCTGCACTCACTTGCTTCACTTAGATTATACCCCAATGATTAGCACAAAAGAGTTGAATAGAAATAGGAAAATGGTTCTCTGAGCCCAGCACTTGGCATTGAATTCTCTATACAAAAACAAAATGCCTGTCTCTTCAGTTTTAAGTGTTCAGATTCTTAAGTGAACAAAGAGAGGCTCCCAATGCTCCTTCTCTGCAGCCATTCATGTGCCTCTGGGAAAGGATTGGCTGCTGTGCTTGCCAGGCTAATCAGGGAAACAGAAAACACGGAACATTAACGTGCATTTAAATCCCAGGCACTCTGAAGTCTCACAAAACCAGAAAAAAAATATTTGGCAGATACATCCACCTGATGTTCACATCCTCGAGGGCCTCGGTCCGGGAAGATCTGCAGGAGGGGCTTCTTCAATCTATAGTTTCCTGAATGAAATATCAGTTAAGGCAGGAAAAAACTGGAAGAAAAGAGAATAGGACCTGAGTTCCAGGTTGGATAAGCCCCAAACACAGAAATTAATCCATCACCCAGGGTAATTAAGCATCACTGACAGGAAGAGTGGTTCGCAGAAAGGATCTGGGCAGGCTTGCTGAAGGTCCCAGTGCTGAGGGGGATGGCGTTGAGCCTACCAAAGACTTTGAAATCCTGCTCTTGCTTCTTCCTGGGAAAAGCCTTCAGCAGCAGCAGCAGCAACATGTTCCTTGGTGTCTGCATTTTTGCCCAGGAGGAGCCCCTGCCACGGGTGGGTCTCTGTGTGCCACTGAAGGCTCTGCAGCCTCATGGTTGGGGTTTTGGTGTTTTGGGGATATGCTGGGCACTGTGCTGGTGCTGGGAAGGGCAGACAGGAAGAATGGGCAGCCCCTGCCAGCATCCTCTCCCCACCCCTGCTCCTTCCACCCCTGGTCCAGTAGTCCCTGCCCTAGCAGCAGCCTGGGGGAGGGTTCATGCCTTCTTTCCCACTGAACATCTCAAAAGCAAGAAGAGGTTTCGTAATTTTTCCTCTCACACCTGGAAAGGGAGGAACCCCACAGGACTGTGATTCAGATCAGTCCCTCAAGCAAGAAAACTGAGCAGAAGCAGGAAAACAGCATTCCTGAAACGTCTCCTGGTACCTGAGGTACCTCAGCTTCGGAGCGGGGGAACATCCACGTCTCTGTTCCGACAGGTACCCAACCCTGAGCAGAGCCCCCTGCATCCAGAACAAACCTGGGACTTTGAAAACATAGCCCAGCTTCATTTTGGCAAGGAGAACATTTCCCACCCTGGCCAGGGAGGGGCCCAGCCCCTGCAGAACTGAAAGGCATTAGCTGGGCTGTGAGTGGCTCCTGCCCCACAGCAGCGGGGGCTGAGGGGTGACCCCACTGATGGTTTGACAGCCTGGAGGCTTTACTGGTTGAGCTCACTAACAGTAGGCTCCCTGCAGATGCCCACTCATCAGTGTCTGCCCAGTCTCTCTGCCGGAGGAAGCTCCAGTGGCCAAAGGCCAAGTGAGGCTGGTGGTTGGAGACCAGAGAACCAACAGGAGGGAGATACATACCTTCAGGTATGTCCTTTCTGGTTTGGCTGACCCTTGCACTTTTACCCCTATCCAGTTCCGGAGGATTTAAGTACAAAATTTTTTGATAGAAAAGAGTATACTAATAATGTGAAGAGGAAAAAAGCTGTCTCAACTTTACCCAGCAGTGAAATGCACATTGATGAGCCTTTACTTCACCCTGTGAGCCTGTTTCCATTTAAGTTGTTCAAAATTCTGCTGATAAACCAGCCAAATCTGGCACAGGTAGCGTGCTTTGCTGAATAATTGCAGCTGGGAGCAGAGGATGCTGGCTGGCAGTGTTCTGCAGCCATACGCTGGCTGGGTGATTTGTATGTTGATTTCTTGCCTGGATTGTTTAGGATTCTGCACCAGTAAGTAAAGAAACGGAAAATTACTGACTTGTCCACAGTTGTTACAGAAATCTAAGTCTCCAAGCAGCCCTGGAAACCTTTGTGCTGCTTGATCCTGTGTCCAGAGCTCACTCCTCAGTGCTCATTTAGCTCCTCACACTGAGTTTTGAGGCTCCAATTTCCCTGGTACTGATTTGGGTGAGTGCCCCCAGCACTGCCCAGCTGGCAGGGGCAGAGGGGCAGTGCAGGGCCTGTGGCTGTCCCAGCACTGCCCAGCTTTGCACAGCAGTGAGAAATGCCCCTTTCATTCCAAACCAGTCCAGCCATTCCTCTTTGCTGCAGTTCCCTGAAGCACATCCCTGACCTGCAGCCCAGCCCTGGCTGTCTGTGTGTCCCACATGGGCTGATGCCATCCCAGGGTGAGCAGAGCGGGCAGCTGGTCACTCTCTACCAGCTGTGCCCACCCCCATGGCTGCCCTGTGCCCACCATCCCACCCAGCTCAGTCTCTTCAAGAGCCTTTGCAGGGAAAACCAGCAGAAATCCCCCTGGGGATTCAAAGGGGCTGTGCAGAGGGGTCCTCCTTATCCATGGTGCCTCCTTCCAGCAAGGAGATGGTGTCTCTAACATGAATGTGTCTGGACTTTTCCTCCAGTAAATCACATTTCTCCAGTGTGTATTAATCTTTTTTTTTTTTTGAGGCTGCTTGGAAGGGAATTTGCATGTAAAATAACCAGAATTGCCCCTTCAGAAAGGATGCCACATTGGTAATTTTCTGTTCCCTTTGTGGTAAGGCAGGTTCACTTATAATTTAAAAGCATTATAATAATACTTTTGTGTTTGAGCTCTTTAGACCTCCTGGGAAAGTGTCATTTGGAGTATGTTCTTCAGATTTGGTTTTTATAATTTCATAACCTCTTTTGACTGAATGAGATGAAAATTAAGTTTTAAATGCTTCAGCTTGAGTGACTGTCAGAACCACTCACCCTTTTCTGGCTGTTTGTGCTCCTGCTGCTGTGTGTTTGCAAACCCAGAGCAAAGGACTGCTGGGACCCTACTGGGACCCTGCAGCACCAACTGCAGCTCAGCTCTGCTGAGGCTCCTGCCCCTGGTCCCCTTCATCACCCCCATGAGCAGCTGTTGGACCCTTCTGCTGGTCAGGAACCCGACAGAGCCTCAGCACCCTCCGTCCTCTACCCTGGGCTGCTTGGCAGAGCTGCACCCCTGGCCAGGAGTCACTGCCAGGGGTGACACAGGAAAGTACAGGTCACCAATGCTGCTGGTGGCTGAACTGTTCCTTCCCCATCCAAAAGGTGATCAAACAAGTGGATCCTGAGAGAATCTTCCCAGGTTCCATGAGGGATCCTTCCAGCTGAGAGGATGACCTTTCACCAGAGCTCCACAGCTCAGAGGCTTTCTGAACTGACACATCCCTCAACAGCTGCACAGACATGTTTGCCACACATGGAGGTCCCCAAATCAGGGCCCTGGTGGGTGGTGGCCCCAGCTAGAGCTTGACAGGATGCTGCAGCTGCTGTCAGCCTCTGCATGACTGTCCCTTGCTGGCTCAGGTGACTCCTGCCTTCATCAATTCTCTTCCTTTGGTCAGAACTGCACAATGGGTCAGAGTTTTGAAGTAAATGTATATTTAACCACTACTCTTAAAGTCTTGACTTCCTTCATTCCTCCCTTCCTTTGGTGTGTGAGTCATCCCAGCAGACCTGTCATGCCTTAAATTAATTGGGCCTTGGAAAGGAACAGTGATAATGAGCTGTTCCAGGATGCCATTTTTTGAAAGCCAGGGAATGAACATGGTAAGGTGCTGCCTGCGTCTTCCTCACCTTGTCAAATGCACCCACATCTCAGGCTTTGCTTCCTGAGCTCATGACAGGGTCTGGGTGGTGTCTGCTGTCCTGCTAGCCTCTGCTCCAGACACTTTCAAGGGAAGCTCCTCGGCAAATTTCTGCCTGCAGATCTCCAGCTCCCCGCCCTCAAACCAGTGATGTGCTCGCAGACGGGCTGGGTTCAGGCACTGGGAGAGGGGAAGGAGTTTTGAACTGTTCATCAAAGGCAAGAGGGCTCCTTGTGAGCTCAGTGCAGTGGGGGTATAAGTGTGGGCTGTGTGTGCTCCCACCTGGATGTGGGGGTGTCCCTGCTCACTGTTCCTGTGCCTGTGCAGGTGGGCTCATGGCAGCTCTGACTGATGCCCCCCGGAGTGAGCTTCAGGCAGGGATGAAGGAATGAATGTCCCTATAACAGCCCTATGCACATCACACACAGGGAGGGACTTACCCCTTCTACTCTCTTCCAAGTCTTTCATTAGCTGAGAGTTTTCTGTTAAGGAAACCAAGGTTTGTTTGTTTTGTTTGTTAGTTTGTTTGTTACTTTGTTTGTTTTCTGTCCTGATTCCTACACTGAGGGAGAGAAGAGACAAAAAAGAACCTCTTAAGAAGAAAACAGACCCTAAGGGGTGTTCAAGGCTCAGGGGCTTCTGGAATGGAGAGTCCACTACAGCAAAGCATGATGCACATGGAGGAGTTGGATTCTCACATGGATGGGCTGCTCTGACCCAGAGGGCAGAGGTTGTGGGCCCAAGCTGTGGCCAGGCTGGAGCACCCGGAGCTGGTAGGACAACACAGGTAGGAGCTACCTGTCACTGTTACCTCCTGGGGTTTCACATCCCATTGGAAATCAGGGGGCCAGCACTTGGGCAGGAACTGCATGTGCTGTCAGTTATGCTGTATGATTCCAAGGAGGAAAAAAAAGGAAAAAAAACCCCAAGAATAAAATAAAAAATTAAGGTTGAAGATCCAGCCCAAGTGGGTCATTAGACGAGGTCCATTAGTGCAGAGAGAGTGCACAGTTACAATGGCAGAATGGCAGATTAGTTCTCTTTGTTCTGTCACACAAACCTTACAGCTGAAACTTGAGGACTATCAAATCCTTTCAAAGCTTTTCTTTTCCAACCACCCTGAAGTTCCACTATTAGTAGCTATTATGTACTTGCCATTTGTATTTTGAATAATAAAGTCTAAATTCTAACTGTTCACAGAATGTCAAATGCAATTGCAATGGCAGTGTTGTTCTTTTCTTATTTCTGCTATTGAAGCCCATTTTGGACAACTTGCTCCTCCACCCACTCGCCTGTGCTGAATCTCAGAGCCAGTTAAAGCCTCTGCTAACAACAGTGTGTGTGAAAGCACTGTTCTCATGTTGGTGGCAGCTAATGCCAGACCACACTCTGACCCTTGGGAAATCAGGCCTTGGTGTCACTGGAAGATTATTGCTCTTCCCAGTTCCTACCCCCTGAATTTTAATTTGGCTTAAGTTGGCAGAAGAATTTAAAGTATGGTTGTAGTTTCTGGTTTAGATGTGCCAAGTTGTTTAGAAATCTGACATTTAAGAGTAAGACACGAGAAGGAAAGATACTGAATGCCTTTAATACCTCCAGCCTACGAAGTCTCTGCAGAGACAGGCAGGTAACTGGAATTTTGCCCAAGAAAAACAAGCAGAAAACTGTAATAATTTTATTCCACAATACAGCCATTCCTGCTCCTAAAGTGTTTTCTGACAGATAAAAACCAGACAAACATCAGTCAGAGACTGTTAGCTCCATTGGATGTCCAGGGGCAGGAGAGGTTGGTCAGAATTATTGCTGTGTAAGGAATCAAGTCTTAAATCCTCAGCCATTGAGTGCCTGAGTCTTTCAGGAGATTCTAGCACATACCTGTGGTTAGATAATTTGCACCTGGAGAAAGCATGCCTCGGATTTTGCTGGAAATGTGATTAGACTAAACTTGTAGCTTTCCTTTTCTGAGCTTGCAGCTCTAAAGCCAGGGATGATGTGTACCAGGCAGGAACACTATGGGAGGATAATGAAATGGCTCTTCAGATACATGACAATCTCACAGCTGCAGTGAGAATAGCTTCAGGGGAAATAAAAAAAAAAAAAGCATAAACCTCCCAGATCATCTTGCTACTGTGAAAATAAATGACAAGTGTGTCCTTCCTGCAGCCCTTGGGCAAGAAACCCCAGAGAGCAAATGCAAGGCTCGTTCTACTTCTGCTGAAAGCAACCGGGGTTCTGACCCAGCCACGAACTGGAGCAGCAACTAGACCTGGGAATTCATAAATACGAAATTCTGAGCAAAGAGCCAGTTCCTTGGAGAAACACACACCAACTATACAAATCTGTCCTCCCACAGAAGGAATTCCTGTCTCTGCCTGGGCTCTTTTTCTGCTGCTTACCGGGAGGATCTTCACTGGTCTCTCCAAGAGCCTCTGGCTGACACAGTGTGAGCTGGGATGCCTATTCTGCTCCATGGCAAACAGACCCCAAAGTGGGAAAAGCCCAGCCTTTAAACTCTCATCAATGGTTTATTTGCCCTGATAGAGCCTACAAATGCAGGAGACTAGGACAGACATCAGGGCTCTTGTGAATGACACTTTGAAGTGCATTATTAATTGGAATTACAATAATTAGGTAATTTAGAAAATAGAAGTGCTGTTATTATTGGAACAAACAGGATGACTGGAGCTTCTTATTGAACTAGATTGGGCTGTTAAACCTGGGACTTGCAATTAATGTGAATTCTTGGCTCCACACATCAATGTGAGACCTTCTTACCCAGACACAGAATTTGGGGTCTGGTAAGAGACATGTGCTCTGGGTCCTGTGTCCCTCTCATGCATTCCCCATCCTGTAGCTGCTCCCCTACTTTTGTGCTGTATGACATGGCCACAGAGGTGCTGGGCAAGGCATGGACAGGGGGAACAGAACCCTGGATGGGGGCAGGAGATCATGGATGTGAAAACACCCTTCTTTCTTCCTATTTTTTTTTTAATAAGGAATGAGTGACACATGCGGGATGCAAAATGAGAAGGTTGATAATATCTAGTTTAAAAATATGCTGTCTAAAAATCTTTGAAACCTTAACTGCCTTTATTTTCGTGTTTCTGTGTCAGCATCTGCCAAGAGGGATCCAGCCGCGGGAAAAACACTTGTCAAAGAAGAAGTGTTGAGACTCCACCGGGAGATTCTGGTCGGGAGAGGTTTGTGAAGATGGTTTTCCCTTTTTCCCGTTCACACACTGCCGGGGTCTCTGCAGGCACTGATGCTCCGTGCCCCGCTCGCGGTGACGGGCGCTGGGACCCCTCGGGGGCCGCTCGGGGGGTGCCCGCGGGAGGGTCCGGGCGGGAGGGAAACCGCAGCACTGATTGACCCCCGGGAATGACTCCCCGCGCCAGTGGGGGCTGCGGGGCCGCGCCCGCGGCTTTTCATGAATGGAGCGGCCCCGCCCCGAGACCCGCCCCGAGCGGCGGCACGTGCAGGGTGCGGGGTGTGCGGGGTGTGCAGGGTGCGGGGTGTGCGGGGTGTGCGGGGTGTGGAGCGTGCGGGGTGTGCAGAGTGTGCGGTGTGTGGGGTGTGTGGTGCGGGGTGTGCAGAGTGTGCAGGGTGCGGGGGGTGTGGGGTGTGCGGTGCGAGGTGTGCGGAGTGTGTGGTGCGGAGTGTGCAGAGTGTGCGGTGTGCGGGGTGTGTGGTGCGGGGTGTGCGGTGTGTGGGGGGGTGTGTGGTGTACGGGGTGTGAGGTGTGCGGGGAGTGCAGAGTGTGCGGTGTGTGCGGGGTGTGCGGGGTGTGCAGAGTGTGCGGGGTGTGTGGTGCGGGCTGTGCGGCGCGGGGAGCGCAGTGCAGGGAGCCGGAGGAGCCGCTGCTGCCGCGGGCACAGGGGGACGACAACGACCGGATGGTGGGAGGTAAGTGAGGGGGTGAGGGTGAGGGTAAGGGGTAAGAGTTAGGGAGGGCACTGAGGGTGAGGGAGGGGAGTTTGGTTTCTTCTTGTCCTTGGGGTGTGCGGGGAACCGGCACGTAGTGCGTGCTGTAATGTATGTCACGTATGGATTTATCCAGTCCAGGGAGTGAAGCATTGGTTTCTATTCAGAATTCACAATGTTGCTGGAAAGACATCTTTGGATTTGTTAGAGCTAAAGGTGAGTGTTTCTGCGCTGGGAAGAAATTCCTGCAGCAGCAGCACGGCGTGGTCTGGCAGCCTGCTTGAGCCTGGAGGAGCTGGGAGAAGATGAACCGAGGTAGGCTTTTCTTCTCTGGTCCTTCAGGTTATATCAAGTTATAAAAACTGGGAGGGAGACTGGGATTAGACGCAGACAAAAGCTGCTTCTGCTCTCGAAAATGATCCCCAAATGTCTCTACTTTTACATTTCAACAGAAAAGAACCGGGTGGTTTGAAGTAGAGGATGAAAACACCGACAGTGCAGCCTTCCATGGAACTTGGAGGAGAAATGAACTCAGGTAAGAACAAAGACAAAAAAACTGATGCCAAATTAAAACAACTTCAAACCCCACCTGAGATTTTTCCACATTTGCTATATGTCATGACTAGTTCTTCTTTCCAGCTCACCTGTGAAGCTCTTGCTCTTCCTGATATAAGAAGGTGCTGAGAGTGTGAAGTCCCAAACCAACCCCTTTGTGAGACGTCACTGGAACGTCTTGCCAGTGCCAGGAAACCCCTGTCCCCAGGAAACCCATTGTACCTCAGAGGCTCCCCCAGCTTTCTGTTTTAGGGTGGTGTTTGCAATGGCAGCCGCATCTTCACCATCTCCTGGACAACCAAGGAGCTGAAGCTGATGGATCACGTGCTGTCAGCTGGAGCTGTGATCCCAGTGACCTCAAGCAGAGGAAAGACTGGGGTTAACCCATCATGCCTCGCTTGCTGCTTCAGCCATACAGGTCACAGGTGATGAGGTTGCTGGAGGAGTTGGACCATTACTCTTCCCTAACCCAACTCATGTCCATCTACCAAGCAATCAACAGGACTGCCTTCAACTGGACAGACAGCCGTGTTACTGAGTGGGAGAAATTTGCTGAGCTGGCTAAATATGAGCCAGAATCCCAGAAACCAACCATGAAAGCTCTCCTGATCGTGGCGTACTCAGTCATTATTGTCATGTCTCTCTTTGGGAACGTGCTGGTGTGCCACGTGGTGCTGAAGAACAAGAGGATGCACTCAGCCACCAGCCTCTTCATTGTCAACCTGGCTGTGTCTGACATCATGATCACGCTGCTCAACACACCTTTCACTCTGGTAAGTGGCTGGCTGTGCTATCCCTGCAGCCACAAGGGGAGTGTCCCACCCTTTAGAACTCTGCCTGGTGGTCACAGGCTCTCTGTGCATGCTCTCCTAGGGCTGAGGTGGGAACCCAACATCACTAAGTCTAATAGACAACTCTACCAGGCAAGCAAAACACTGTTCAGAAACCTGTGGGGTCCCTTTTCTCTGTTAGTCTCTGTATCTCCTAGAGACTCTTAAGTCTCTTCATGTGTGCCACCAAACTCCAGCAAGAGCTTCTCAGGGAATGAGAACAGGTACCTTGGTGACCATGTGCTTTTAATGTTCATCCAGGAGAGCACTAGAGAGTCCCTTAGCAGGGCAGAACAGCCCAAATGCCAGTCATACTAGGTGACTGGAAGAAAGTAGCTGAGCTTTTCAGGGCTGCCAGGTGGGTAAAAGCTTCAATGAAAGCTCTCCAGACCTGACAGTGGAGTTGATACCAAACCCTGGAGCACTTTTTCCAAATATAGTTGTTAATGCAATAAAAAGTTATTATTGCTGTTCACACATAATGGCCAGAATAGGCCAGGAGGGCTGCAGCAGCACCACCCCATAAACTGTGGGGTTTGACCTTCTAAATTCTCCTGTAAAGATAGAGCCCAGCGTAGCTGATCTTTCTTTGGGTTTCAGGTGAAGGTGCCCTACCAGCCAGAACCCCTGAACCAGCTCAGGTGCCACCCAAGGGATTTCCCCATGGATTTGTTTTCAGCACATTTTGTGGCTGATGAGTTGTTGTTTCCCCTCAGGTCCGGTTTGTGCACAGCACATGGATGTTTGGGAAGGCCATGTGCCACATCAGCCGCTTCGTGCAGTACTGCTCCCTCCATGTCTCCACACTGACCCTGACAGCCATCGCTCTCGACAGGCACCAGGTGACACCACCCACCCCCGCTTCCCTTCCAAGACCTTCCCAATTCCCCCTCAATCTTGGTCGACCCACGGGCCCAAGGTGGATGAATTTGGGGATTCAACCCATCTCCAGTAAGAAGGCTCTAGAGCTTCACTCAGAGCCACCCCTCGTGTGCCAGGGGCTGGAAGGATTGATGGACTTCTGTGGGTTCCCGAATATAGGGCAGAAGGGAAGGAACAAAATGGCATCATGGGTTTCACAGAGTGCTCCCAGATGTCCAGCTAAAAAGGGTGAGGACACCTTTTCCACCCAGTCTGAAGAGAGCTAGGTCCAGCCAAGCCCCAGGTGTGGCAGGACAACTGATTCCAGAGGCTTCATCTTATGTGCAGGCCCTGGAAAGGCAGAGAGCTGGCACTGAGCACCAAGTGCTACTTCAGCTGTGCAGAAACTTCTTCAAGGTATTTTGTTTAACACCCAAAGCCCATAGAACACCAGTGTGAGGCATCCTCAGCTCAAATTGTGATTTAGTTGTCTATTTGTTCTTTTACTCTTCTTTCCCCATTGGGCATTTGCTGTGTCATCAAGCTGCAGGGCAGATGGAGTTAAATTCTGATACCAATGTCCCGTGGTGGAGCCATGGGGCTGATGCTGGACTAGTACAAAGGGGAGTGGCAGAGGGGAAATCTCTGCTGGAAATACTGGGAGGAGACTTGAGCTGTGAGAAGGTCGCTGTCTGTCCATGGCCATGACAAATGCAGCCTGTGAGGGCAGTGAGGGCAGCCTGGGCCGTGTGCTTGTCCCTTGTAATCACTCCCCTCTCTTGTGCCATCATCAAATAGTAACTTCCAGACTATCAGATTTTATCAGCTGAAAGATCTACCAGTGTAAATTTCATGACAGGTGAGTTGCTGCCTCAGCAGAGGGGAGGAGGGCTCAGTTTCACAGGCCCAATTCGAACAGGAGATATTTTTATGTAGTTCATACAGAATAAACAAACATATCCTGGAGTGAAGGCACTTGTGTAGATATCTTCTTTTTTTCTGACCTAAAGTAACCCTCAACTTAAGTAAAATGGCTCTCACAGAAAAAGATGAGTCTTCTGAGCAGACTGAGAAATTCAATGTTTTCCATTTTCCAGGTCACTCTAATGAGCAGGACATTTTCCTAATCACAGCCATCATTTTCATATCATTGACTGTGTTACGTTGTGTCACAAACTGCCTCTGCCGTGTGGGCTGTGATGGGCTTTGCTTCCCTGTGGCAGAGGATTCACGGCAGAGTTTCTGTTGCAGGTCATCCTGAACCCACTGAAGCAGAGGATGTCCCTGACGAAGGGAGCGCTGAGCATCTCTGTTATCTGGCTGATGGCAACCTGTTTCTCCCTGCCCCATGCCATCTACCAAAAGCTTTTCCAGTATAACTACAGGTGAGTGATCTCCCCTTCCCAGGGAGTGTGCAGAGGTCCGGCAGCCCCTGTGCAGTGCCGCTCAGCAGGGAGGGTGCTGGAAGCTCCCAGGCACGGGGCAGGGTGTTGTGGGATCAGAGGGAGTCAGTGTGTGGGTGAGATCCCACTTCCAGCAGCAGAGGCTGGGCTGTGCAAACACTGCCTGGCCTGTCGGGGGCACACACAGCCCCCGGTCCTGGGATCACACTCACCACCTCCCACCACCTGGACCAGGGGCTGGGTCCCACTCCCAGCCCCATGCAGGGGCAGCTCCAGGCACAGACATGGCCCTGCCAGGAGGGACTCTGTCCGGAGAAGGTAATTTTCTCCCGAGGGCCTTTCCTCTTCCCTCCTCGTGCCTGCTCAGCTCCTCAAATTGAACAAGACCAAGTCCAGCCAACTCGCTCATGCAGGGAGGAGAGAGAGAGCCAAACTGCAGTTTGGAAAGGAAAGAAAATAAACCTCATGGTGGGAACACCTGGTACTGACATCAACAAGGCTCTGTAGGGAGCAGGAGGAGGGAACTGCCCTGGTTTGTCAGCAGGGCCACCAACCCCTTGTCCCCAGGACTTCATCTACTGAGTCGCACGTTGTGGCTTCCCTGTATCTCATCCATACGGATTTATGAATCAGGACCAACCTTCCTTGAAACTTGAGGCTCCTCTGCCCAATGTTACACAAATGAGAAAAGCAAAGCAAAGCCCTCACCCTCCTCTGTGGCTGAGCAGTGCAGGACTAGGGGTAACCAGTGTGGGGCTGGGGGGACAACTGTGCAAGACAGGTCAGGGACCAGTGCTTGGGTCAGAACCAGAGCTGTCCTCGTGTGCCATGGTGCCTCCCCACAAGGGAAAGGAACTCTTTGCTTGGCTGAACACAGCGACAGGAGCTATTAAAAGGAGATGAAGTAGAATTTCACGCCCACATGAGGACTGCTGAAATGTCAGAATGAGTTGAAGGTTCTGATCTAGAGAGGAAAAAAAAGAAAAAGTTAATAAAAAAGCACAGCAGCTTATCTTCCCTCAAATGGTTCAGGGATGGCATTTGTCACTGCTGTCACCCTCTGCCAGGGAGAAACAGAGAACCAGAGTTTCTTTGCCCTGTTCCTCCGTGGTACCCAAACTGTTCTGTCCCTCCTGTCTCCACCAGCCTGTGGCATTGCTGTAACCCCTCCTGGCGAGAAAACCGAAATGGTACCCAAGTGGGATTTTTGTGGGAGGTATCATGCTCCTGGTGCTGCCCTTCGCAGGAAAGTCATTCTCGAGGGCACGGGGATAATCTTACCATGTCCTGTGTTTTCAGGCTGAGATCAGCATCCCAGGGAATGGGGCAAGGAGGCACTGGCAGGCAGGAGGAGTGAGATTTCTATTGTAGACATTGATGCTCCGTATTAAGGACAAATATTGTTTGTTACAGCCCAGCCAGGTCCCTCCCTGCGGGAGAGCACGAGTGCCTGCACAGGCTGTCACTGCTCATGGTGTACGAGGGGCTGCACCAGCTGGGAGTGTGAACGGGGCTTCAGAGCCCTCCCCTGCCTGTGCTTGTGCCTGATGTGACCGAGATACCCAGGGGTATCATACATCCAACTGCCCAGACTGTAAACACGGGCAGGGTTTCTGTGTGCTCACGTTGCTCCACAGCTGTGCTCAGGGATTAGGGAACAAATTGCTCATGAATGAACGAACGCCATGATCTGTTTCTGGGCACCTGTCTCTGCTCATCCTTTGGCACAGCCGGAGGAAACTGAGCCCCACATTGGCATGAGGCAGCTCGGCGATATAAGGACTTCCAGGACATGCTATTCCTGTCCCTGCTTTCCATTGAAAAAAAATGCCAGTTGTAATATTGCTTATAATAGTTCCTGCAGGGCCAGGGCTCCTGAGATTCCCACCAGAGAGCAGCTGGGATTCTGGGATGGGGAAAAGGGGCTCCACCAGCATCCATCTCTCTGGCTGCACTGCACAGCAGTGTGTCTGAATCCCTGGTCATATCAGAATTCACCTAAACAGTGTCTTGTCTGGCCCACTTTGGCAGGTCCCCTTTGGCAGGCAGGCTGGCAGAGCTGCCTACAGGCAGGGTCTGGCCTCACCTGTGCCAGTGGTGAGCCATATCTGTGGAGGAAAAGTCAAGACTGAAGTTCAGAAAGGATGATTTTCCCTCCTGAGTCAGTCCCACTCTCAAGCAGCCTCTCCAGGTCCTCCGTGCTTGGCAGAGCTCAGCTCCAGCACCTACTGACACCCCTCCGACCTCAGCCCCAGCTCCAGCCACCTCTTCTCAACAATCTTCTATTTGTGGCACAAAAGGCAGCTCCAGTGGTTGAAAACAGGATATTAAAGATATTAATCAATACTGCAGTGAATAATGCAACTTGATGGGGACTAAAGTCTGTGCTGAATAGAGGACAGCAGAGGACAAGGACTGAAGAGAGAAGGACAAAATGAATATGCGAAAGAAAAAGAAGGGGGAAAGGAAAGAAAGGGAGAAAACATCCACTGGAAGTAAATGTGCAAGTGCTCTTTTCTCCTAACGTTCCATCACCTCCAGTCACGAGCTGCGGGGTGTGGAGGGAACACACAGAGGGTGCTGGGGCTGAGAGCCACTGTTGGGCACTGGGAACGTGCCAGGACCCCAGGCTGGACAGGATGGGTGTAAGGGGTTGTTAAAATGAGCAGTTGCACATAGTTACACTTGGTTCTTCTGTTATTTAATTGTCAGAGGTTCAACTGGAGCCAAGTCACTAATCATCACACCTGTTTTAAGAGGTAGCAGTAAGGTTTTAGCAGCTGATGGCAAGGGAATGGTGGGTAGTTTGTACCTGAGAGGCTTTCTCACACCTCCCAGTCTCCAGCAGCCCCTTCCCTCCCCTCCAAAACAACTTTGGCTTCTCACTGCTGCAGCAGTTTCTGCTCTGGCTCAGGGGTCCTGTGCTAGGGAGGCACGGCAGGTTAAGGGGTTGTGGCTGCTGGGGGGCACGGCAAGGTGGGTGCACCCATGGAGGGCAGGGGCTGCAGGCTGTGTCCCCACTGTCCACACCACACCTCTGAAAGGGTGGCCATGGGTGGTGTGAGACCCCCACTGTGGTTTGCCGAGCCGGCAGCACCATTTGACAGCAAAGACCACATGCCATATCTGGCCTATATTTCTTTGTTTTCAAGGGAAGCCACTGTCCGGAGTTTGTGCCTCCCTGATTTCCCTGAGCCCGCAGAGCTGGTATGGAAGTATCTGGACCTGTCTACATTTCTCCTTCTTTACCTCCTGCCTCTGCTGATCATCACCATCACCTACACGCGCCTGGCCAAGAAGCTGTGGCTCCGCAATGCCATCGGGGACGTCACCACGCAGCAGTACATCACCCACCACAGGAACAAGAAGAAGAGCATCAAGATGCTGATGCTGGTAGTGGTGGTCTTTGCGGTCTGCTGGTTCCCTCTCAACTGCTACGTGGTGCTCATCTCCAGTCTGGGCATCAAGACAAAGAACTCGCTCTATTTCGCCCTGCACTGGTTTGCCATGAGCAGCACCTGCTACAACCCCTTCATCTACTGCTGGCTGAACGAGAGCTTCCGTGCTGAGCTCAGGGCGCTGCTCTGCCTCTGCCAGGAGGCCCCGCGGGCTCAGGACCACGCGCTGCCGCCCACGGCCGCGTCCTGCCGCGAGGTGTGGATGGAGCAGGCCAGGTGCAGGAAGGGAACTGCCTCCCAGACCATCTGCTCCACCGGGAACCTCCCAACAGCCAACACGGACCTGTGAGCCGTGGGGCTGAGGGGAGTTACCTGGGTGTGTGGGACATCAAAAGGCACCTCCCTGTCTCTCCTCAGAAGCCAACATTGCTGCTCTGATGTTTCACTGCTGACTTTTGGCTGGTCTCGCTGCAGCCCCTCCTATTGCTTGGCATGGAGGGTGCGCAGCCTCTCCAGCACCCTACCAGTAAAGCCTATGCTGCAGCTGGCCCGGGGAGCAGGAGTACATGCAGGGCACATGGAGCTCCTCAGACACAGAAATATGCTTTCGGGGATTCTCATTTATTGTTATCAGAGGTAGTGAACCTGGATTTCTATCACTGCTCACGCTGGCCTGAGTCACTGGCCTGGAACACTTGCCACAACATGGAGCTCGGCACAGCATCAGAAACAGATTGTGTTTGAAGGAAGGACTTGGACATTCAGATGAACTTCATCCATAGGGAGTTTCATCAGATAGTTTATAGCAAAGTCTTCTGACAGAGGTAAAGGTTTCCAGCAGCAATTTCCCCCTCAGATGCTGCTGTTCCTCCTGCCCCATCTCCGTACCACCGACGGCAACTGGAACCCAGCCCCGACTGAGAGGAGCAGGGATGCGCCCCAGGAGCCGTGGCTGCAGCCTCAGATGGTAGGGTGACCAACTAATTTAGTCCATTGAGAAGTTCTTTGTGTTATAAATATATTAATTCAGGAAATAGAGGTACAATGGCACTCTATGAAAGGCCACAAAATATTTCATCAGAACTGCAGCATTCACTCACCGAAGAATGGAATCATTCTGTCTCATTACTAATTGCTGTGCAAGTCTCATTTAAACAACAGGAGGGCAAAAAAGGACCAGAAGGAATGTCCTGTGAGGAGCAACTGAGGACTAGTTGGTGCAAACCAGGTGATGAACTCCAGTAGCCCAAAGGAGCTGTGGCTGCTGGGGGCAGGGGTGCTCCTGGTCTGCCCTGGCGATAGCTGGGCAGAGCTTCTGCCCAGGGAGGAGGTGGGGGGCCCTGGTGGCTGGAGGAGATGAGGACGTTCTCCCAGCAGTTCCTGGGGCACCATAAGCCAGACCAAAGAATGGAAACCAAGGACTGACTTTTTTTTCCATTTCTACAGCGAGAAGAAATAGGAAAGAAAGGAGGGGGAGTCCTCTCTTCTGGCCACTTGACCCCGGTTGGGTGCATCCCTGCACCTTGGGTGTGTATTGCAATGCCCAAACCAGGCAAAGACAGCGGAGCACCAGGAGTGGCAGCAGAAATGGGTGTGTACTTGGTCCCTGAGGCACCTCACTTGGAAATCACAGTTATTGAACATGGGAATTCAAAGCTGCCTGTGCTGGGTGCCAGTGCTGCCCTCCCTCAGTGTACAGCAGGGTCTGTTTTCAGTCAAAAGACCTCATTGGGAGTTTTTCTAAGTGTTAAAATTACTCTGATTATTGAGCATCACTTCATTTAATTATTAAGAGAAGTGGTCATGTGCTTTTTTGCTGTTCCTCACCCTTCATCAGCTTTTGGTGAGGGGCTCTCAAAGACCATGAATTGTCTTTAGTATTTCTTTGGTTTATTTTCCTTTCTTTCTTTCTTTAAATGGCTTTATAACCTTTTTCTGGAGGAATCAAACACCTCACTCCAAAGAAATGGGTCTCTTCTCGCACTCCCTTGACCTGCTGCTAATCCCTGTAGTTGGACATCTCTTGCTGTGAGAAATAACCTGGCTGGTTTTCCTTGGATCTGTCAATCGCAGCATCTCCTCATTGCTGAATTTTTCTCCCCTAAATGGGCAGGATGTAAGAGCTGACTGTATCACATCTCCCTAAAGGCTCAGCTATCTGGACTGATAATTATCAATGCCTGCACGAGATTCAGAGCCTCGCATGCTTCGCCCAATGCCTCGAGACTCCCATGTCACTTGAGGATACCCTGACTCCCAGCACCACACCTCAGCAGTTCTCAGGCAAACATAGGATGCAAAACATCAAAAAAAACCATGGCCTGAGCAATGTTTGACCAGGGCAAGGGCAGTGCCTGAGGCTGCATCCCTGATGGACTGCAGGCGAGCAGAGTGCTTACCAAGACAGGCTCTGGAAAAGGGAATCTGTGATATTCGGCTTTTGCTGCGTCTGAGTCAACTCAGCAGGTAAATAGTTGCTGAGACATTCCTTAATCTGTCTCTGGTCCCTCTGCCCACCCATGGGAATGGCTTCCTGAGCAGTGGCAGAGGCAGCCTGCTATCTGAGATCCCTAGGACCAAGGGAGAGCTTCCAGAGACAAGACCAAGGGAGAGCTCCCAGAAGGGGGACCCCGGCTGCCCCATGTGTGCTCCTGGCCTCATCCAGACTGTGCTGGTGGGCGCAGGGTCCTGCCCTGGCTGGGGCAGCAGCAGCACAGTTTGGTCCCTGCAGCCCCAAGGCTGGAGCCGGACAGGAGTGTGCCGTGGGAGGAGAATCCCCCGGGAAGCCTGAGCCATACGGAGAGCCCTGTCCTGCCTGCAGAGAACCCTCAACCCGTGCCCGCTCCTCCAGGCAGGCAGAGCCCCGGGAGGCAGAACCCCGAGGGAGAGTTTGGAGGGCAGATTATTGAAACACTGAGTCACTACAAGTCTACTCCAGGGAAGCTATTTGAGCACACACAAATCAGTGTGCAAAGATCCAACGAGACATGTCTGAGTGATTAACAGCCCAAATTTATTAAGGTTAGCTCATGCCAAATGCAGCTGAGTGCCTTCAGCAGAATTGCTGATGAAGATGATAACAGGGAACATAGTGCAAGGGATACCTGAATTCCAGAGACAAATCCTCTTATATAGCCCCATCACATAATGAACAAAGAAACCACAACATGCCAACTAGATTAACAGAAAGCAAGCAGAAAAAACCCACAATGAGTCAGAAAATTAGCTCAGGAAGGAGAAACAGAATACAATTATCATCAGTTAGCTCTTCAAGTGAAAAACAGTATGGAGGGGCTGGCCCCTCTGCATGCTGCAGAGAAAAATGGGAATGTCCTCTGTTAAATCCAGCACAAGCCCTGGGAAGTAGGGGTACAGGTGAGCCAGAGTCAGACCATCGTTTTGCACTGAGAAATAACTTGGCAGCTGGGGTCATTCATGGACCAGGGAAAGAAGAGGGAGGAAGGAACCTGGACGTGAGAGGCACACCCCAAATTCCCGCGTGGGCGATGATGCGCAGCCGCCCTGTGCCCCAGGCAGCGGGAGAGCACCTCCCTCAAGTCAGGGCACACAGCTCTGCCCTCTCACCGACTGCCAAGCGACCTGCCTGCCCCCCATAGAACCTCCCTGCTCTCCACAGAACCCACCTGCACCCCACAGAACCAGCCTTCTCCCCCCCCTCAGCCCCCACTGCCTCCCCCTGCCACTACTCCTGCACTGTGGAGGGCAGAAGAACACTTCTTATCTCCCAGACTTTGGATGGAGCCCAGACAGGAATACTGGCAGGTGAGGGCAGGTTTAGCACCAGGCACAGGGTGCAGTCAGTGCTTGGTTTGAAGACTGCTGGCATTTCCCAAGTGATCCCCACCCCAATTCCAAGGTCTGTTCCTAAACTGCTCTCCCAGGGTGATGCCCGAACACTCCCAGTCCTTGGCTTTTCCCGATCTATGCCGAGCAGGTACATCAGAGGCCAGACCATGGGTTCTGTTAGGAGATAGTTTATGATACCTAACAAGAATGATGGCAGCAAGTTTCAGAGCAGCAGATTTTGTACCTATTTTTGAGACAGGAAAAATGTTTGCTTGTGGCCTCATCCTGTCTCAGGCAGTTTCCCACAGGAATTAAGCGATCAATTAATCAATGGCCTCAACCTTTTGCAGCTTCTTTCTCCTTCCACAGCTTATTTTGACCTTTTACTGGTAATACATGCCAAACATGGCAGAATTCACGAATATAAGCAGTGCCTGAATCACTTCCATGATGGATTTACCACAGTTCCATTAGTGGGGAGCTGCAGCAGGCTGGGTGGCCCTGGGCTGTTTTGGATAGTTTCACTTGCTTCTGAACTGTGATACACTGCTTGGACCTTCCACCTTCAGATTAATAAACCGAGTCCCTCCTAAGGGCTGGAAAAGAATCAAGTTTTAGTTTTTACCATCGCGGTATTTCCTTCCCAGTCCGTTGTCTTTCGTGAACCCCTCCTCACAGGTCAGTTATTTACCTGCTTGTCTCTAATTCCCGCCCTGTTCTGAAATGAAAGGCACCAGTTGCTCGTGCTGACCAACAGTGACTGACACCAACGGCTCCCACATGGAGGTGGGCATGGCTGCACTCCAAATAAACCCTTCCATGCAGTGTCTCTTCCCTCTTTACCTTCACATTTCTATGGCAGGATATAGATTTTTTTCCCTTTATTAAATTAGAAGGTTCATTTTAAGAAACCTGAAGCTGACTTGAACACAAGGGTACCTCTGTGTTCTATTTGAGAGAATTGCATTAACTTGCCTTCCTTCGCCTTCCATTCAGGGGAATATAAGTATTCTGCTGTCCTGCACAGCTTGCAGGGCATGATGTAGGGATATTCATTCTCCAGGAGAACAGAGCTAATAAAGACCATAAATATTTAGCAATGTATTCAGACATCTCAGCCACAAATGGGAACAGATTCATTGCTTGACCGATTCTCCACTTCTTTGTGAAGCCCAGTTGTCAAATACTTTGTTTTTCCCTTGTTTCCTCTGGTCACTGTGAAGAAAGGAGAGAACTGAGGGGGAAGGTGGGACAAGTGTCCTGTTTTCCTATCTGTACTGCTGAGCATTGCTGACACGTTCTCTGCTCCCCCTCCCTGGACAAAGTGGGGGATAGGAGCCTTTCCTCTATTTCATTTTTATCTGTATTGCTGTGTGTTCACACACACACACGTTCCTGACACCAAGCTGCCGTTTCAAACGCTTTCCATGGCACAGGTTCTGCAGGGCTGGAGCACGACCCTGTCGGTGCTTCGGGAGGGCCTCTGGGCAGGAGCAGGGTGAGAGCCCGGTGAGGAGCAGAGCAGCTCACAGCGCCCTGCTCTCGGGGGAGCCGCCCTGGCCCCGCACCCCCGTCCCAGAGCTGCTCCAGAGCCGTGTCTGACCCGGCTGGCTTTGGAGGTGCCGGGGCACAGACCCGGGGTGTCGCACGCTCCTTGCTCTGACTGGCTAATGTTAGCTGTAGGAGGTAAAAAATGATGAAAATTGGCCCTGTTGTTATTGTACTTGATTAAGGTATTTGTAATCCGATAATTCCATCAAAGCGGCTCAGAGGAGGATGAGGGGGAGTGTGAAGAGGTATTGAATGGGTTGTAAAAACACTTTATTCTTTTGCTAAAGCTCCCTCCCCAATGCTGCTGCATTGGAAGCCAAACCAGCCCAACACCCAGGCTATTGGCTCCCGTTAATGTACTAATTGTCATGCAGAAACAGGCTGGCCAGGCTCAAAAACCTCATTTACCACCAGGACTCAGGGCAGGAATACACGAATTTCACTTGGAATAATAATGTATTTTTGATGGATAATAATTATTGGCGTCAGGCTGTCCTTGAAGACAGAATGCTTGTTTGCCATCAGCATGGCTCTGGAACTGGAGATGGATTTATTTTCCCTTAAAAATTAACAACTGCTGCCAATAAAAGGAATTGGGAACCTATTTTTAATTTTTTTCTTTTTCTTTTTTCTTTTTTTTGTGTGGTGGATGTTGTTGCTCCCAGTTTGGTCCCAATTGAGGCAGTTTGCTCTCACTAATGTTCCTTTAATTCCCTAAGCACGCTGTCCAGTTCCCCAGAGTATGGTGGCTTGTCTGCCCACCACGACTGTGGGTGAAGGTGGCACTGCCTGGGTGGGTGCTGAGCAGCCAGGGATAATGGGGACGTCCCAAACACACTGCTAAAGCTTTTCAGCTGCTTTTTGAAAGTCCCCGTGAGGAAGGTAGAAGAACAAGGCATTTCTGTCTCTGGGCAAACACATCCAATTCAATAATGTGCTGTGAAACGTGTTTTCTTCGCTTGTAATAGTCCTTGTGTCCTGCAGAGGCATGGTGAGGTGAGAACTGAGCATGCAGGGGAAGCCTGGGGGAAATATAGAATTAGAAAATCAGAGAACAAACAGTAAAAACATCACCTGTGGGGAAGGAAAGTGGAGAAGGGAAGGAACTCCAGTCTAGAAATTCAGTTCTCTCTAATGGATTTCAGTCTTCAATTTTAGCAATGGAAACTTACCCACCTGTCCTGCCGTCCTTGCAGGGGCCAGGGGCACATGGAGGGTGGTGCAGGGCTGAGCAGGATGTGCCCAGTGGGAGGAGGGGTTTCTTATGGAGCTGAGTACCATCGAGGCCCACGGGGATGAGCAATTCCCATGCAAGGAGCAGAGCAAAAGGGGGTTAAACATCCTCTGAGCCTGTCCCTCCTGACATCAAAATCAGCTGAAATTTAATTACTGCCTCTCTCCTTGAGTTCACCTGTGAGAATCCCCTTCTCTCCCTGCCGTTGTTCCCTGGGATTTCTGCTCTTTCCTCCCCACAATGGATGCGCACAGGAAGGCTGGAGAGTGGGACTGAGCCCCCACCATGGGCAGTCACTGCATCTTCACTCCCATCCCTCACCTAAAGCCACTGTCCACAGACCACACAGTCCATGTTAACTCAGGGCTCATTGATTAGTCTGGTTCCAAGCAAGATCCCACCCAGAATACTTCATTAGTGATAACACCTCCTCACCCCGGCCAGCCTCCTCCACGGCTCCCCTTCGGCACTCAGTGCTCAGGGGGAGGAGGACATGCCCTCAGAGGGAGATCCCCTGCGAGAATGATGCGAAGACCCCACCTGACCTGCAGCCTCACCTCAGCAGGTCTAACATAATCTCCTCTCAGGGGTCACTGTCCACACAGGGACAGAGCCACAGTCCCCACCTCTGCAGGTACATCCTCAGGGGTGCAGGTGAGGTATCCCCTCCCACAGGTTTCACCTGAGTTCTTCAAAGCAAAACCTCATCTGTCAGGCACATGTGGCTCAGTAGGATTGCTGTCTGCAAGCTGTGGCTGCTGGGAGCAGCAGGACACACGTCTGCATTCCCACTCCAGAGACAGCTCAGGAGATGGTGCACATGCATCGCGTGGGCCAAATAGCATTCCCTGGCATTCCCTCTGGAGCTGGAGGCTTGCCAAGCTGTGAGTGCCTTTGCATAGCTCTGCATCCCAGCTGGAGATGTTCCTGCAGGAGGCAGCTGAGGTAAGGACCGGGTACTCCAGCACCCTGACGTGCTGCCAGCCTCTCTGCAAAGCATGGCTGAGGTGGCACCAGGGCTGGGGTGGGAGCCAGCCTTGCTCTGACCACCGAGGAGCAGGTTCTCAACCTCACACTGCTCTGCTTGCATGGAACACATATGTTCCTCTGCCAGCCTTACTCCACAGACAGCTACCTCTTATCCCAGTGTGGAGCATGAGAATCCCAAGTACTTTGAGGGGAACATGGTTGGTTTATTATCACTCCTTGTGCATCAACCAGAGACAAGGCGAGACCAGACAACACAAGCGCTCCGAGGTGAGGAGCAGAGGGGGTGTAAACCTCTCATTCACCGGGAGCTCCTGGCAGCTGCTGGCCTGGGTGGGAGCATCTGCTCTGCATGGGAGGAGTTGCCCCGGGGACTTCTCTAGAAGAGCAGAGCGGTGAGGTAGGGCCAAACCCACCCACCCTTTGCATACTGCAGCGTGTCCAGTCACCTGAGAATACAGAGTCCTGGATGGTTACAGGCCCAGAGCCAGGAATCACTCGAAGGTAAGGCATGAATTCCCATCACAACAGCATGGAGGAGGCTGCTCTCCCAACAGACACCTCTGGCCCTCTCCTCTTGCCTTCCTGCAGTGCCAGTGGCCTTGGGCAATTGACAGGCACGGGCTGGGCTCTGCGGTCAGGTTACCCATGGGAGGGCCACAGCACCCTGCCCACACCCTCCACCTTGGGCTGGTGCAGGCAGGGACATTGGGATTGTCACCACTTGTAGACTGTGGCAAGGTTGGGTGCTCTCAGAACCCCTGGGGTGCCCCGTGTCAAACGTCTGTGACAACAGGCTCCAAGAACCCGTGTGCTCCATGGAAACAGCTTCTTTGGAAACTGTGGATGCCAAATACCTCTACCACTGCCATGGTTTTGTGTTGGGTTGTGGATGACTGGTTCTTCAGGGCCCTGATTCCAGAGGCTGCCCCACTGCCCTGTGGTGTGGCAGAGGCAGCCAGGGCTGCAGGCAGTGCGTGGGGATCCTCACACGCAGGACAAGCTGCAGCACTGCAAGCACCCACAGAGCCTGCCAGAGTTTGGACAAGTATCATAGCTTCAGCTAGAACAGAAAATCATCCTTCGTGCTAATAATTATTTTAAGCAGACCCAGTGTAAGAGCACGAACACTGTAATTATTGAGCTTAAACAGCAGCTGTTCCTCGGAGAAGCTTTGGGAATGGGAGCTCCATCATTTAGGGGTCTCTGCCTCTCCCCGTCCCCAGGCCACATAGCAAACCCCACCTGAGACTTGGCCCTTCTGAAGAAAGTTAAACCCACACAAACCCAGAAGCTGATGCTCATGGTCTGGGCAGGTGTCCTGTGGGGATGGGCCCAGGGTTGTGGCTGCTCCATCCAGCAGTGCCTGCTCAGCCCCTCCTGCCTGTTTCCACACCAGGGGATGAGGCTGACAGCCCCAGCTGCTCCAGCAGCTCTCTGAGAAGCCCTGCCTGCCCTGCCAGACAGGCCTCTGACAGACAGGGCCCACCAGCCCCCTCCAGCCCCTGCAGCATTTGCCCCCACCAGCAGGTGGGCAGGGGACCCACAGGGAGGGGAATCAAAACTCACTGAGCATCATCACCTCTGGATCCAAAATTTATTGAACTACAAACACACAGCACTCAAGAGCACCAGGTCTGGAGGAATGTGGGGGAACTCCCACCATTAACACGGAAGGCAGGAGCTTCAGCTACTGCTAGATTTGAACACAGACAACACCCCAAACCTAACAAGCAATGCTACATCAGAATTACAATGGTAACAACACAGAATTTACAAAAATATAAATAACCTATTCGTAACCTTAAAGAAAAATAACATCCACCATAAAAAACACCATGTATTACCCTGGGTAAACCATGGCTACAGAAATGTAGTGATTATTTTTTTTGAAAAGCACCAGAGTCTGCAGTATAAAATAGTCCAACACAGAGGGCATCTACCCCTGACACTTGCAGACCCTTCCAAGAAGTGTGCCCAGATCAGTAAAACAATGTCTTTGTCAGTATTGCCTATTCCTGTAAGAGCACAGTGAGGAGGCAGCTCTCCAGAGCACCCTGTTCAGGAACAGCATCCAAGGGTTGTTCCCCAACTGTTCATCGGAATAAACACTTTACCAGCACTGAAGTATGTGCCTATTTTAGGTCTATGCTTAAGAGCTTCTCAGAACAGGGCTGGATTTAAACTTATCATACAAATTCCTCTGCAAATCAGACTTCCAGACAAGAATGGTGTCAAAACCAATTGCTTGTAAAATATAACCCCCTTGCACAGGAGTGTTTCCACTGTTCAGCCCCAGCTCAACTTTGCACAGATGCTGAGTTATTTAATTTCTTTCACCTCCCCAAGAGCCACGCCGCTTGGCACAAACAGCTTCCTGAGGCTGTGACATGAGATCCAGCACTATGGGAATTTCCTTCCCTTAACTTCCATGTATTGTGTTTAAAACACTATTAAAAGGCAAAAGTCAAGTATCAAGTCCATTGGTTCCCCACTGAAGCAGTTCCTCATGCAGGGATGGGCATAATTCTGATGTCCAAGTCCCAGTATTATCCCTGTTTTCAGGCTCCCATGGTTCCCTGAGGGCTCCAGCTGGGCTTGAGGCAGGCTGGCCAAAGGATCCCCAGGGGCATTGGCCAAAGGCCACCTGTAGAAATTTTGGCCCTTGTAAACACAGCTGGTTTTGTCACCGCAGCTGAAGGAAGGTGCCTGCCATGGACACAGTGAGAGTGGGGAGCAGCCCTTGGCTGGGAGCTGGGGAGGCCTCACTGCTGAAAAGCCCCGTCCTGCAATGCTCTTGTGCGATGTCAAGCCCTGCTGGAGCACCAGCCACAGAGACCTGCACTGATACCACATGTGAGGCTCTGAGAGGGGCACTGAGAACAGTTAAAACACACCTTAAACCAGCCCCTGCCAGCCCAGTGCCGAGGGAGCACATCCAGTGGCATGGCTGGGGCCTGAGGGGCAGTGCCAGTGGAGCAGGAGCTGTGGCACAGCCTACACTCACCCTGAGCACCAGCACATCACCCTACACACTGCACATGGCGTGGCACACAGCACCCTGCATACACCATCCTACACACCACACATGGCATGGACACACAACCCTACACATCACACGTGGCACAGCACACACCACCCTACACATCACACATGGCATGGACACACCACCCTAGACATCACACATGGCATGGACACACCACCCTACACACCACACAAGGCATGGACACACAACCCTACACACCACACAAGGCATGGACACACAACCCTACACATCACACATGGCACAGCACACAGCACTCTGCACACCACACACGGCACAGCACACATCACCCTACACACCACACATGGAATGGACACACCACCCTACACATCACACGTGGCACAGCACACACCACCCTACGCACTGCGTACGATGGGGCACACAATGCCCTACACGGCCTGCATGGCATGGCACACACCCACCCCATGCACCATGTATGGCACAGCACACACCTGCACATGGCACAGCACACACCCATCCTATGCACTACCTCATCAAGGCAGGGGTTAAGTTTTGGCTGTAAATAATATTGCTTAGACATCAAACAGCTGAAAAATAATAGTTTGCTATGAAGGGAATGGGGTTGATTTTTAATCGAACTGAGAAAAATAAAGAATTAAAGCCTCACTCCATCTGCTGGCCCAGAGCCCACCCCACCCTGGCACACCAGCAGAGCTGCCCAGCACATGGAAGGACCTGCAGCACACCTGTGACATGTGCCTGTTATTTGTGGGTTTAGTTTAACAGCCCTTCCTGCCCAGCCTTTGCTCCAGATGCTGCCATGTGACAGGAGGGGGCTGGCTCTGCCATCCTGTCTGGCTGCTGCTGCTCTGTGCACCCCAAGTGACCACACCCTGGTGGCACCGGTGACACAGGGACATGCAGGACAAGCCACCCAGACCAGTCCCAACTTCAAAGCCAGAGCTGGTGAGCTGAGCTGCAGAAAGGCTCTTACTCAGATGCTGTGGGTGAAGTTATCTACCTTCCCAGTGGAAGTGACCAAGTGTGCCCACAGAGGAATTAAATATTTATTGGATTTTATGAGGTGATTAATGCCAGCACTCTCCCTGCAGCAGAGAAACCTCAAACAGGAAATCCCTGGCCCCAGGCTGTGTGTGCTGCAGCAACACTGCTGGCTGCTCCCTAATAACCCGAGTGTGCAGCGAGAGTCCAACTAACCCCGGCCCCAAATGGCACGAGGTCCAACACTTTGGGTCTTGGGGAGCAAAGAGCAATAAAATGACCTTGACTGTGGAAGAAACAAGCAGCGAGGGAGAGAAAGTGTCAGATCCAGCTGAAACTGCCCACGCCTCTGCTTATCTGAGCATATCCTGGGTGCGTTTGAGTCCCAACAGCACCGAACAGGGAAAAGAAACACGAGCAGCTATTAATACCCGGGACTGGAGGGTGCTGCCTTCCCAGAACGGCACCCGCTTCTTCCAGGTACTGTGGTCACATAAAGGCAAAGCCTGCGGGCTCGGCGGGCGGGGCTGGCGGGGTAACAGTGCCGCTTGCTGGCGACCACCGTCCGCCGGCTCGGCCGGAGCCCCCGCCATGGGCGGGACCGCACACAGCGCTCGGTGCACCCACCGCGGCCGTGCGGGACAGAGCAACAGAGCCCGAGCGAGCACCACCGGCTCAGCCTCGGCGATGCCGCCCGGGAGTCTCGGGACAGCCGGGGTGACCCTTGTCGGACACCGTGTCGGTGCCGCCTGGCACCGAGCCGCGCTGCCGCCGCAGCCCCGCCGGCAGCTGCTCCACCCGTGACCCCGCGGGAGCGGCATCCGCAGCCCCGCGTGCCCGCCGCCCCCGCGCCGCCGCGCCCCGCACGGGAACGCGCCCCCGCAGCCGCCGCTCCCGCCCGGGGCCGCTGACAGAGAACAGCCTGACCACCTCCAGCCCTCAGCCCCGGGTACAGCAACAGAAACTGGGGCACTCAGTGGCAGCGGGGCCACGGCAAACTCTGACAAATCCCTCAGGATGAAACTAGAAGCAGAAGGTCTCTCTCCCCTCCCCAGTAGCAACTCCCAGGAATGAGAAATCAGGCCATTTATAGGCAGGAAAAAAAAAAAAAAGAAAAATATTTTAAAAGGAGCTGGCCCTGCTGTGGCTGGCACAGGGACATCATCACTGACTGCAACCACAGCCCCCAGCTGCCACCCACTCCCCAGGGCAAAGCAGTGCAGCGACCCTGCCCCTGCTGCCCTGTGCCACCCCAAAGCCTTGGAGGCGATGGGCAGCAGATGGCTGTGGGCATGGCAGGAGCCCGGGAGTGAGCCAGCACCTGTCCCGGGCCAGCAGCCACAGCCCCAGGACAAAGATGTACACCAGCTCATCCTGGGGATCAGTCTGAGAGTCCTGCCAGGACAAATAGACACAAAGGGGAAGGTGCCAGGGTGGCACAGAGAGGCAAAGGCTGGAGCCCGGCACGTGAGCCATGGCCAGGTCCTCTGCTGAGGAAATCCCAGCATGGAGGAAGAGAAACAACCAAAAAGCAAACTGGGAAAGTGGCATCTGGCACCTAGGAAAGCACAGACCAGAGGAAGGACAGAAAAGCTGGAATGGAGGGGAGGCGATGGCTAGGCCCATAGGAGGGTGTTGCCCATGGAGACCGAGCCCCATGGCTGAGGGACCCCACGGAAAGACTGGGGCAGGACAGGCCTCACTGCAGAGCCAGAGCACTGCATCACGGGCAGCACAGTGACCAAGGGTGTCACAGCCAAAGAATAACAGCTTCTGGAGGGGCCTGAGTGAGCCCTCCCACATGGAGCTGGGAGCAGGCACAGCCGTGCTTCCCAGAACCCCTCGCATCCTTCCATTCCGTGATGCAAAGACCGTCTCCATGCTCTGCCCCCATGCACACCGGGGAAGTTACATGACTGAAGGCCACTGGATCCTCTCGCACACCAACAGTGCACAGAGCTTTCCTCATCCCTCCGCGTCCTCTAGTGCTGGTGGTCTGTCGCTGGGCTGAGTGTGAAGTGGTCACAGAGCAGGAGCAAGGCGTCGAAGCGCTGGAGCCGCTGCAGCGCCTGTGCCAGCAGCGGGACGGTCACAGCGGCTCCCACATACGTGAAGTGTGCGACGAGCTGCTCGAACCCTGAGATCCGTCCCAGCAACTGGGGCACGAGCCCCAGCTCCAGTGCCACGTGGCCGAAGTTCTTCACACCGTTCAAGGAAGGGTCCAACAAGAAGGCGAGTGACTGCACCAAGGAATGCGGCAGCTCCGCTATTAGGAGACCTGGGGGGCAGCATCACAGTGGAGCTGGGTTAGAACCTGTCCTCCCTGTCCAGGATAAGGGAAAACAGAGCAGCTGGGCTCCAGCCCCAGCCCCTGCTGAGCAGGTGACAGGACATCCTGCCAGGGCAGGCATCTCCTCCAACATCACTTTCAGAGCTCAGCAACATGGAGCTGGCTCAGTCCTGGGGAAGCTGGTAACTGGGGACAACTGGGCTTCCATCAGCCACCGGCCCGCAGGCCACTCAAGGCAGCATCACAGAAAATGCATCCCGTGAACCAGCACCAAAGGCCACAAGTCAGGTAAGTCCCTGTGATCCCTGGCACCTCCATGCAGCCATGGTGGGCTTCTGGAGGAGCCCTCTTCCAAGAACCCACCTCTCTGATATCCCAGTACTCAGAGAATAAAGATGAGGCTGGAAGGCCACTTACCCTTGGCTGCGCTGCTGATCTGAGTCACCAGGCTCTGGGCATCATCCACCTGGTGAGACAAAAACCCCAAGGTTGGTGGCAGTCTGCTGAGAACAGCAATGCCTGGCACTGTTCCCAGGGCCATCACAGGGGCTCACAGAATGGTGCTTCTCCTCCAGCTGTGCCATCCCATATCAACAAACCTCAGTCCACATCCCTACCCCTCCATCGAGCCCAGCTCCTGTGCCTGAGCCTCAGCAGCAGTTCAGAGGAGTGATGAGGCTGGAGGAACTTACCAGCCGCTCCCCAGGGGGGATATCAGCAATGGGATTTGGGAAGGTGGGGGGCAAGTGATGGGCCCCCTCCTGCACCACACCACTGCTCTCTGCCGGGATCCTCTTCACTGCCTGGCTCGTTGCATCGTCCGGCCGCTCGCTGCCCACAAACTCTGCCTGGGTGGAAAACTTCTGGAGGTCCAGCTCGGTGCATTCCACTGGTGCATGTGGCCACTTGTGCTGCATCTCGGAGGCGCAAGAGGAGAGGGGGGCCAGGGCCTCCACCGTGCCTGGCTGGCCCTGCCTTGGGGCGGGGGGCGGCAGGACCCCGGCCAGGCAGTCACCATGGCCCGAGGCCCGGATGAGGGGCTGGCTTTCCAGGAGGCTCCTGCCCAGCTGGGCCTTGGAGGCAGCGCTGACCACAATGGCCGGCGGCAAGTCCATCTCTGGCTGGAGAGAGGGGAGCTGGAGACCCACAGCTTCCCCGTCTGAAACGAACTGCACCACTTCCACAGGGCCTGGAACCAGAAACAGACGTGGCTCAGCAAAGCTCACCATCCAGCTCCATCCTTCCTGCCTCAGGGCATCTCAGCAGGTCCTGGGACACTCAAGCTGGAGCCCAGCACCACCTCCCTCCCCATGGGAAGGCACAAGAGCAAGTACCTTCTGCCTGCCTGTAGCAAGGGCTCAGGTTCTTCACACCCAGGCAGCAGGGACCAGACATCTGCTCCTCACACAGGAACCTGCCGGGCGCCGCTGCGGTCGGGAACATTGCTCGCTGGCCCGAGAAGTTCTGAGTCCTCAGGAAGACTTGGAGGATAGAAGAGAACCAGCCTGAGCAAAGGCCTGGCTCACTTCCCCAGCATGTCCTCAGCCCTGTGGTATGTCTGCTGGCAAGGAGCCGGGAGCCAGCAGCTCCCTGGCATGCTGCTGGATGCCAACGTGCCCCAACCCTGGCCACCAAACCTCCTGCCCTCTTCCCTCAGCAGCAAAGAGCTGCCCAAACTGAGAAATCCCAGAAGTCAGGATTGTCAGTTCTGAGTGCAAAATGGCCTTCTCTGTTTCCTCCTGATGGCACCAAGGAGGAGGGAGGATCCTCTGTGTCTTTAAGCAGGCAAAGCACACAAGAGGTCCTGCAGGCATGAGAAGCAGGGCAAGGTGTCTATTCTGTATGAGCCATGTAGCAGCTGGGTCACTGTGCTGTCAAAGTGGCAATGCTTGGGGCAATACTCTACACAGCAAGAAGGAACCACGGGCACAGGTGAATAGCACAGAGAGGAGGAGAGCACTGACTCACCTCGCTGGCACTGGCTCTTCCAAAACCGCTTGCAGTAGATGATGGAGAGTGCCAGAAGCACCAGGACGATGATGATCAGGGCGCTGCTGGTCAGTGCAAGAAGGGCCGTGTCCTGTGGTGGTACAGTGGGAATGGCCACCTTCACCAGGTTAGTTCTGGAGCGACCTGCAAACATCAGTCACAAAATGCTGAAGCCAAACTTTGAGGCTTGGACCACCCCTTCCCATGTGTCCCTCGCCACATGCCATGACTGTGCCCCTCCTCCTCTGCAGTGGGGCTGCAGCTCTGTCATGTCCATACCACCCACCCCGATCTCCCCCAGTGAGGGGCACCTACACTGTGGCTCGGAGGAGGGCGTCTGCTTGGTGCAGGGGATGCACTCCCATTCCAGCTGCCCGCTGATCCGTGCTTTCCGGTAAAACCTGCCAACAGAGCAGAGGGGCTCAGCAGTGCCCAGCCCCTGGTGAGGCCCCACCACCCCTGCTGTGCAGCCAGCTGTGCTGCCCAGCCCATGGCAGTGGGGGACAGCTGACCCTCCACTCCTGCCCAGCCAGCTGGGCCACCCCCAGCAGCAGAGCTCTCATCGCCAGCTGAAGCTGCATCGCAGCTACTTGTTCATGCCTAGCCATTTGCTAAGGAGTGACATCCCTCCAACAGCCCCTCCCTCCCTGGCCCCATGTCTGCTGAAGCAGATTATAGAGATAAGCAGCTCTCCAGAGGACCAGGAACACCCCAGCTACAGCTGTGTCCAGCAAGAAGCTCATACACCAAAGCCTCATCTCGCTCCTCTCCCAGTCCCACTGGTGGTCAACGTGTGTCTGCAGACCTCAGGCTTGGTGTAGGCTGGCTGTATACAGCAGTTTCATTTCAGTAACTCCTTAAACACATCACCCCTCTGTCCTCCTCTTTTGGGACCATCAACCATAGTGGTCTACAGCCCCTCATCTTTCAGGGCTTGGCCACTGAAACAACTTGGGTCTGGAACTTTTCTTCCACAGCTGATTTATGGAAGCCTTCAGGTTCCCTTCTCTGGAGCTACAAGGGGACCATCAGATCGGTCTGACTTCCATGTAATGAGCAAAGTCTTCATAGAGGCAGGCCTGGGTCATCAGGCTCCTCTTAGGTCCCACGACCCAGGTAGCTTCAAATACCACCCTCTGTGCCCACGCCCTCCCTGCCCGGCCCCCGGCGCAGCCGCAGTGGCTCTGCCAGGCCGGCCCTGCTCACCCTGGCAGGCACTCCCCGCACACCGCGTCGGCCGTCGCCGTGCAGTTGGACTTCTGGAGGCGGTTGATGAGGGCGCAGGACAGGCAGGGCTTGCAGCCGTGGTGTCCCCAGCGGTCCTTGAATTTCCTGGGAGGGCAGGCCACGCACTGCGCGTCCCCACCGCTGCCGTCGCCGCAGTCCTGCAGGGCACAAGGTTGGGGGCACGGCTGCAAGGGGCCACGGTGGGTTCCAAATGCTACCGAGGGGAACAGTGTCCCTCCTTTGGGGGCAAAGGGTAGTGGGGCCACTACTCATGTGCAGGGTTCCCAGAACCCAGCTGAGAGCAGCGCGGCTCCCCCAGAACAGTCTCGTGCCCGGCCGTGGCCGCCGGCGCACCGCGGCTGCTGGAGAGCTCCGGCAGCACCGTGCCCAGGGAGGCAGATCTGGGGAGACCCCGCTGGGACACCCCCCACTGAGGCTGGGCTGGGACCACCCACAGCATTGTCCTGCTGGCACCCACCCACATGCAGCCCGGCCAGGCAGTGTGACCTCAGGGCTACAAACCAGAGGAAATTCAGACTTCCATCAGCAAAAAAGGAAACAAGGCAGCATGAGGAGCAACCCAAAATCCCTCACCACCTCCTGCTTCCATTGTCTCACCCTCCTACCCAGGGTGGGTGAAACAATTCACCATCCCATCCTACCATGTCTGAGTTCTTCCCAACATTCCGGGACCTAAGATCATCCTTCTGAAGGGAGGCTGGAAGAGGATTCACCCAGCACTGTAAAAGCCTTGGTGATAGATGACTCCCATTCCTTACAGAGCAGCCAATTTACCTTGGAAAGCTCCTGCCCAGGCATGCACTTTCTGCAGGGGACACATTTCTTCTGGTCATCCAGGTACTCGCTCTCTTGGCAGGCCATTGTGCTGGAGAGGAGTGGGGAGCCTGGGGAGGAGAGGAAGAGAAGGCAGAGAGGTCACAGCCAGCCCCAACACCTTTGGGATGAGCAGCGTGCCCTTCTCTGGGTGGCCATTTCCACCTGGCCAGGATGGCAGCTGGCACTGCTGGGCACCACAGGTGGGACTCGGGCAGGAGGTGGTTACTGGCTCCTGCTGCACAGCTCCAGCAGTCCCAGTTGGGCTTCCCAGCAAGGCTGCAGATGAACTGCCCCATTAGCTGCCACCTCACAGCCTCACAATGGAACAAATGAAATTTCAGACCCAAGACTGAGGCAGACCCACTGACTGCTTGGGTCACCAGTGGATTCTGCCAGCCCCAGCCATAGCTCTGGGTACCCGAGATGGTCAGTAGACAGCTCAGCCCCAGGAAAGGCCCAATAAAGTCCCAGCTTCAGGATTCAGCAGCTCAGCTCTGGCCAGCACGGCTGCATTGGTCTGACAGACCAGATGCTGGTCACACACATCCCTGTGTCCCCACTGTGTCCCCAGGGGGACACTGACACCTGTGGCCTTGCTGCTCTGCCCTGGATCTGCGTGGCCACTCAGGCTGCTGCTCTGCACACATTCTGGCTCAGTGTGGGCTCACTCACACTGACCTCAGAGGACCAGCAGAACAAGCTCCCCCCTCCCTCCAAAACACCCTCCAGGGCCTTCCCGAGGTGCATAAATGGCTCAGCTGAAGATGAGGGTAGAACCAGCCCAGGCACTGTGGGGCTGCACTGTCAGTGAGGGTGGCTCACAGGGGAGCATGGGATCGGTATCTCACCCAGAACAAGCAGCTCAGACTGAAGCTACAAAACTGAGCAATTTATTTGGAGTTTTGGGGCTGTCTGATCAATTTTGGTTTTTGCAGTGGAGGGGGAGCAGCTGCAGGACCCCCAGCACCCCAGCCCCTCCTGACAGAACTCTTTCCCCTCCCACGGCAGCATTCCTCCACAGGCTTTTTCTGCCTCCTCTGCCTAATTCCACCACTCCCTTGCTGGTGCCTTTTGGAAGCAGACACTTGGCTGGGCTCCCCCAGCTCTGGAGGGCCGAGATTCATGGGAGATGAGGTCTGCCCGGACGAGCACAGTGCGTGAGTCACCCTCACGCAGCTCCTGCTCACGGCGCACGGGCTGGGAGGGCGATACAAGGATCGCAGCCGATCCCTGGGGACAGGCCATGAGGAGCTGAAGGGGCTAAATCTGTCTTGCAAACATCTCGGGAGGGGCATGGGCACAGCCTATAAATAGCATAAAGGTTCCTGACACTATCGAATAAATAAAGGAGATTTGTCACCATCTCAGAAGGTGGTGAAGAGGGAGCTCAAAGCCACTGCCCTGGGAAATGCACAGGGTTTCGTGTCAGGGTTCAGCTACAGGCTGCATGCAGGAGTGCAAATGAAAAGCAGAGATGGGTCCCAGAGGGGTGACACCCAACCTCTCTGTGGGGCCGGCACACCAGTGGCCTGAGCCCAACCTCTTGGTGGGTTCGTGCCCGCAGCCAGGCTCGCCCCTGCTGGCAGGTGTCTCTGGGGTACGGGGTCAGCACAGCCAATGCTCAGGTCTGGAGTCTGGTTCCGGCTCTTGCACAAGATGAATGAAACAAAATTGCAGGCAAGAGGAAAGGAGCCCAGACACCAGAGTGTGGAGAGCAAGGGACTGATTTTTATCTGCTCTCCAAAGTGCTGCTGTAACACCAAAAAAAGGCTCTGGTGGAAAAAAAGGAAAAAACAACCACTCCCCCCACAATAAAATACCCCTAACCAGGCTTTTTGGTGAAACTGTCCAAGAACACAACCCGACCACTCTCACATATTTACAGCCTTTTCCGAAGGGCCTGCAGCTGGGAGCCCTCATAGCCCCCTCCCCACAAGAGTCCCAGCTTAGAGCAGTTCCCCGAATACAGAAAGTTACACAGGCCAAAGGAATCCCACACCAGAGCTGCTCTGCGTGTGAGGATGTCTGCCAAGATGATGGAATTGCTGAGGATGGGGGAGACAGCCCTCCCCGCTGTGCCAGCAGGATGCTGGGCACAGGGCAGGCCTGCTGCTGCTCAAGCCACAGCGTAATGATAGAAGGAACAAACACTTTGTTGAATATCTGGCACGAAATTCAAAGCTGTGGGATCTTTGTACTTCTTATTTCAACACCACCAGACCCAAGACACTCGATTTGTATGTGGAGGACACATCCAAACCACCCGATGCTGCCCCAGTACGGCAGCAACCTTGGATCATCTAATGCTTGACTGAAACAACTGGTCCTAATGAACCGAAAGAAAAGCCAAAAACAAACAACAAACCCTCCCACCTCCTTGGGAACCACATGGGGTCTCTAGGTGACTGCCAGAGCAGCAGATTTATCTGCGGAAGAGGAATATAAAGCTAACACAGTATCAATGAATATACACTGGACACAGTATCAATGTACTTATAGGTTGGGGGAAAGAAGAATCTCCTGCCCTAGTGCGAGATCCATGAGAACTTCTAACTTAAAAACATCATTAATTTGTTAAAGAACTCTTTTATTGCCTTAAAGAGACATCCTGCCTGAGCAGGGAAGCAGAGCAGGCTCCCCACTGCATCATCCCTTAAGACACCAAACCCACGAGCTGATGAATGAGTTTCACTGCATGAGATGAAATCGTTCCAGCAGTGCCACAGTATGAGCTGCAGTTCATCCACCCTGTGATAGTGCTGTGTTTCAGCCATTGTCTTTTGTCTGCAAAAGTGTGATTTTCAAAAAAATTAGACTATATAGGAATATAAACTACTTCTTCTGTGTCCAGCTAATGGATTCTGGTAGGAAAAAGAAGGTGAGAAAATTAATAAGTGAAAGGGTAGAAAATGAAAGTGCTCAGCGAAAGCGTTAGCGCTGCTGATTCTCCCCATCTGCCCAGCGCGTACCGGGCAGGGGGGCCAGCAGGGGTGCAGGCAGGGCAGGCAGGGCAGGCAGGGCAGGCTAGGGTGCACACAGGGCAGGAGGAGATGGGTTGGGCTGGTCCCTGCTCCAGCCATCGACCCCGTCCCCTCCCGCCGTGGGTCTCTGCCTGCTTGGGACAGGGAGTGCCCAGAGCCACCTTCAGGGACTCGGATACCCACACCCTGGCAGTGGCTCTTCCATGTCACCACGGGAGCCAGCACAACCTCAGAAGTTTTTCCTCTGCTGCAGGACTGACTGGCACAGCCAGGCAGTACCATGCCTCAGATGAGACACTTGTATACATTGGAGCTCTATTTCAGAGAGCTGAAATCCTAAATAAGAACTGCAAGTGAAAAGCAGGGGAAAAAAATGTTATCTGGAAAACATGAGTGCACTCCTCGTGCTCGGCCACAGCCAGCCCCGGCCTCCTGCTCAGCCATTCTCCCACTCCGGTCCGGG
>NW_020897743.1:1730278-1772586 GCF_003984885.1 Neopelma chrysocephalum
GCCCGACCCGACCCCCGCGGCCCCGCCGGCGCCCCCCCGCCGCCCGCCCGCGGGAAGGCGGCAGCGCACCGGGATGTGCATGCCCGGACACGTTCCAGCCAGGCGCTCCGGGGCGGCACGACCGCCCAGCATCACCCCGCCCGGCACCCCCGGGACCACGGCCCCGGTCTCCACATCCCCCAGCCCCCGCTCCCCTCGGCCCGGTACTCCCGGCGTTCGGAGGCGATCACGGAGCCGGCTGCAGCCCACGTGTATCGCTGCCGCCGCTCTGCCGGGAGCGGGACCCGCCGCAGGTCCTACCGGTCCCCCTGCCCCCGCAACCGGGGTGACACCGGCACCGGAGAGGATCGGGACCGCCCGGGCGGGCGGGCAGGGACGCGGACCCCGCGGCTCACCTGTGTACCGGCGCTGGCAGGACGGCGCGGACCGGGACCGGCAGTGCCGGCGAGACCGGCAGTGCCAGCGGGACCAGGATGACGGCGGGATCAGGACAGACAGCGCGGACCGGGACCGAGACCGGACCGTCAGTGACTCCGCGGTCCCGCGTGGAGCGGAGCAGCTCGGAGCCCGCCCCAGGCACGGGGAGCACCCGCCGGTCCCGCCCCGCCGGGCCCATTGGCAGCACGGCCGCCGGGGCGGGGCGATGGGGCGGAGCGGGGGCGGTGAGAGCGGCGGGACCGGGGCGGCGGGACCGGCAGCGGGGCCGGCAGCGGAGGGGCCAAAGCCGCAGCGCCGCGCGGCGTCTGGGCAGGGCAGCGACGGGGCATCCCGGTGCCACCGGCCGCGGTGTGAAACTAGAGAACCCCCGGGCCTGAGGGACGTCGTTCCCTTAAACCTGGACCTGTCCTGCGCATCCACTGTGGGCTGGAGGCTGGAGGAGCCCCGGGCACTGCCGCCCCTCTCCAGCCGTGGGGGAACACACGCCAGAAAGGAATAAACTCACTAATTCCAACTGTCGCTGTGCCACGCACGGCGTGTGTCCCGTGTGTATACCGAGTGTATACCATGTGTGTACTCTGCATGTACAGTGTATGTACTGTGTGTGTGGGCAGCACACACCGGGCACAGCCAAGCCCTGTGACCGGAGGCTTCTCCCAGCGCTTGCCGTGACTCACCGTGAGTCTGTGGGTGGTTCCAGGGAGTCATCCTGAAGGTATTCCAAGATTGCCACGCAATGACTGACTCTACCACAGAGTGAACCGACTTGGTGCGTGGAACTGAAGCTCCTTGTGCAGAGGGAGCTGATTTGCCTGATGACACAGCCCTTGGTGCTCCCCCTTCAGTGCACTGTGCCCCCCAACTGCTGCCCCCCAGTCCTAACCTGTCAGGCTCATGGCAGGGCCCTGCTGCTTTCCTGAGCTCCAGGAGGGGTGGGATGGGCAGTCAGTGCCGCTTACTTATGTGCCTTGGGCAGTACTGGTTGCTGGGCCAAGATGTGTACTCTTTTCTTCCTCTTTTCTTTCAAAATTCAAGCGCTCTCACTTCAATCAATGCTTTTGAGAAGTTCCCTAAGTTCCCGACGGTCACTGTGTAGCAGCTTCCAGAGAAGCCAGGCTGTCAGTTTGGAATAACTGAAGGGATTACATTAAATTCCATTAAGCAGTTTTTAAGGTTGGAAAAGGCCTCTAAGAGCACCGAGTCCAACCATCAACCCAGCACTGCCATGTTCACCAGTAAACCATGTCCCCAAGTGCTGCATCCACTTCCTTTTTGAACAACTCCAAGGATGGTGATTCCATCACTGCCCTGGGCAGCTTGTGCCAGTGCCTGAACAACTTTCCTGGAAAAAATTTTCCCTTGTATCCAACCTGAACCTCCTCTGGTGCAACTTATGACCGTTTCCCTTGTCCTGCCACTTGTTCCCTTGGAGCAGAGCCCGACCTCTTCCCGGCTCTCCCCTCCTGTCAGGGAGTTGCAGAGAGTGATGAGGTCCCCCCTGAGCCTCCTTTTCTCCAGGCTGAGCCCCTCCAGCTCCCTCAGCCGCTCCTCATCAGACCTATGCTCTCCCTCCCTGTCTGATTTCTCAGCCCGGTGCTTCAGCCGCCCAGTGCCGCAGCCTCGCAGGCGAGAGAAGCTCCGAGGAGCCGTTCCGGGGGGGTGAGGATGATTTCACCGCTCACACGGGCAGGCGGCTCAGCGGGGCCGTGTCTGATGCAATCGGCCGGCGCTGCAACGCTGCCGCCCCTTTGCATCACCCGCGGCCGTGGGACGGGGGGGCTCCCGGGGCGAGACGGGCGGGCCAGAAACACCGGCGGCTGCCCTGCGGGAGGCTGGCACTAGAATGGTTTCGCTGAGCACAGTCCCGTCAGCAGAGGTCACCTGCAGAACTGTTTTCTGCTATAAGGAGATTGCACCAGGGTGAAAGATTTACCGATAGAGCGTCCGGCTGCTGGGTGGGCATGGGCAGGGCTGTCCAAGCCCGGCCGGTTCGTGAGTGTTTGCCATGGTTTGTGGAGGTTTGCAGTGGTGGTCGGTGATGCTTTGTGGTGGCTTGTGGTAGTCAGTGGTGGTCAGTGGTGATTTGTGGTGGTCCCCACTGAGGGGCTGAAAAGCTGCGCTGCAACGACCAGCCCAAGTCCACCAGTGCTGAGTCCGAGACAGAAGTGGGCAGTCCCACTACCACCCCAGTTCCTGTCTGTGGGGCCAGCTGTTACTGAGGTGGGTTATTTCCTGGCTCAATCAGCACCTCACAGCCACAGCCAGAACAGCTGGGAAAGCTGATATTCCAGATGCAGGGATGGCTGGGTTAGGTAGAGTGCAGTACAGCCAGCAGATTTGTGTGTGTTTTGCAGGCAGAGGATGTTGAGATGTTAGCTTCAGCCTACAGAGCCATGTTCTCAGGTATTTGGTTCTGCTGCTATGACCTGATATGCTCGGGGTCACGTTGTCTTTGTTAAGTTGTGACTGTGCAGTGTAATTGCTGCATTAAGAGTTAGCAAAGCCAGGAATTCTGAGGCAGGGATGTTTTACAGGTTTTCTACATACTGGAGCGTTCACAGCACTAGGGAGCATCAAGACCAGGCAGGAATTAACCGTGGAGGGGAAGTACAGTATGAACACCCCTGCACACGGGCACACACAGACACACGGACACAGAAACAGCCTCCTCTGACACAGGACGAGTCCTGTGTCGTGTCCACTTAACACACGATGTGGTGCAAAAGTCACTCACAGGAGTGAGGCTGAATCACGGGTGTTTCTGTGGGCGCCGAGGGTGTGGGGAGCCCTCGGGCAGGCAGGCACGGGCAGGGCGCGGGGCATCGCCGCAGCAGCAGCGGGGAGGGACAGGCCAGCGTGGTTACAGCCTTTCCCCAGAGGGGAATTGTTGCGGTTTCGTGCTGCCAGAGGAATTAAGAGCTCGGGATTTCAGTGAGCAACTCAGCTAACACCGCTCGGGCTCTCGCAGAGGCTGCTCCTGCCTGGTGTCAGCAGAGGGCACTGGGTGATCGCCGGGAGCCGCCTCACCCCCGCCCAACCCGAGGAACATCTGCAGCTTTCCAAGCTTCGTGTATGAAGGTCACAGATTGAGTTATGCTTTGTCTTAAATGCTTCATTTCTCTCCTTCTGTTGTTGCACCCAGTTTCGGTCATTCTCTCCTGTCCTCTCCTCTTCTCTCCTCTCTTCTTGCTGTTGTAAAAAGCAAGGTTTTCTGGTTTCATTTGCTGCCACTGAGTCCATCTGACTCTGAGGACACACGTAGCTCCTCTGATGTGGATAGCACATAGCCCATCTGCAGCTGAACAGAAAAAGTCCTAAATGTGTCTGTACATCCTCTGTCGGAGCTGCATCTGGGATCAACAACTGGGCAGAAAATCAGCAATGGCAGGAGCCATTAGCTGCTGCCCAAAGTGTGTCTGCAGGATTTGATGCAAATCAACTGTTTTTACCCACCTGGCAACAGCTGTGGCTGTGGCACAGCTATGGTGCTATTGCACAACTAAATAACATTTCAGCCTTTGCACAATGAATCTTGTAGAGAACTGTTTCAGGAGGGCAGTCACAGCATGAAGGCAGCTGCATTCAGACTGGTTTTTTAACATACCAGGATCTTTTGACAACCTTTTGCTCTCACTTGCTCCCACAGCTTCATTCTATGCAATTGATTGTATTTTTGAATTGATTTTTCAAACTTTGAAATCCCTGCAAGAGCTTCCTCTGCATGAGATATGTGAAGTGCCCAAGGACTGCAGGCATCACTTTTTCATGTTTTCCACTCAAAAATGAACCCTGACCTTGCATCTTAGCGCTGACCTGTGGAAACTAAGAAAAGCAGACTTGCTGTTTTTCAACCACTGAAAAATTTCTGATCAGAAAGGGTTGCCCATGGCACACACAGCATCTTGCTCTGCAGGACACTTTCCGAGCAGAGTGGCATGTGTATGACAGGAAACCTGTAGTTATCTACCCCCCATGTCCATATTTGTAACCTTCATTTACAGCTGGGTTATTGTTTGGTGACCTTTTGTCTTTTTTTGGCAGTGACAGTGTACTATAACCGAGCAGCCGTGTCCCTGAGCCTATTCCAGGTGGTTTTCACAGCACAGTGATCATGAACACAGGGCAGTTCACGCTGCCAGGGCCGCTCCACTGTGGGGCAGGCAGCTCCAGCACTGCCAGGTCAGGATGTGGGGCTGCAAAAATAGAAGCTACTTAAAGATGGGCCCAGGCCATAATTTCATTTCGTACACATCGTGGAGGAAAGGGTCAGAGTGTCAGTCTGCTCTGAAGGCCGGGTGGAGACATTTGCACCAGGAGCCAGTGCATTCACAGCTTCAAATATTTTTTGGCCCAGGCTATTGGAGTGCCCAGGAAAGTAGCTCAGGAATCCAGGCAATGTCACTGTTTGATTTTGTCCTTCCTAGGCTCCTTTTCTTTTGGAAGACAGAAGCAAACCATATGATCTTCTTTTCCTCCTGCCTCCAGGATCTTCCTTGGCTGACTTTGATCTGATCGCTTTGGTCACACTCCAATTTCCTTCACCCAGCTGCAGACCTCAGCTTTTCCAAATTCCCAAATTCCTCCAGAGGATGAAACATGTCCGTGGACAAGCACAACCCCAAAGACTCCCCAGAGCAGGAAGGCATGTCGGGCCCAGTTTAGCAGACCCCAGCAGGCAGTGTGAGGAGCATGGGGCACATGTGATGAACCCACAGAGCCCCTCGTGCCTGGCGTGTTCCAGCTGCTTGCACAACTCGAGACCCTGCTGGTGCAGGAGAAAACAATGGATGAATCCATCACTTCGTTCCTTACAGCCAGCTTTGCCCTTGACTATCTTGATCTTTTTGAGACAAACATCAAATAAAGCCACTGTGAAAACAAACTGCCACAGATTTATGTCTTCAGGTCTTAATTAGATGTTTCTTTTGTAGCTGCTTGCTCACATGCAACATTCCTGGCTCCAGAGAGAATCTAGAAGCAGGTAATACATACAGCATTGCTCTCCTGGCTGGGGACTCCCTTTGGTCTGGGGAGAGATCCCTCATGGTGCCCCTGAAAGCAGAGAAGTGAGAAGGGCCAGGCTGCCCCAACCCAGCCAGGAACCGATGGGGTCCCTCAGGCAGCTGGTGACTGCCTCTTGAATGTGGCTCAGCTTCAGCTCAAGATTTTCCAGCTTTGTTTGACCCTGGGCAACAAGAGAGTTGTGGCAGGGAGTCACTGTGTGACACCTGCTCCAGCGATGGATAAACCTCAGCCTGATGACACCCTCTGTGTAAAACTCAAGAAGTGTCGGCCCTGACTGAGCTCTTGTCTGATGTGAAGCATTCCTAGGTCTCATAGTCTGTCTTCTGAGTCAAAGAAAAGCAGATCCTTTTGGGTCTGTCCTAGCTGTTATCACAGCTACTTGGGATTTCTATCGAATCACAGAACTATTGAGATTGGAAAAGACCTTTAAAATCATCAAGTCCAACCATTACCCCACACATGACCTTACCCCAGATCTTGTGAGAGGCGAGTTGCAGCTGCCTTCTGCTAAAAGCAGCCAGGTTTGGACTCCAACAAGATTCTTCTGCAAAGTAAGAAACCCAAAAAAACAAGATTTTCTTCCTAGAAGGCCTGAAGTGCAGGTATCCTTTATCCTTTGCATGGTCCTGCCTGTCACACCAGCGAGCACGTGTGAAAGTAAAGTATGTTTGATTGAGGGGAAAAGGAAGCAATTCTCTGTGGGTACAACCAGTAACTCCTCTACATCCCTCTGCAGAGTTTGAGACTGTGATTTCCTAGCTGTCAGCATCTTCTGCCATGAATGGACGTCTCTCTAACATCACATTATTTGTCACTCTTTCTTTCTCCCACTTTCCACTACTGATTTTCTTGTAGGAAAAATATCTTTGCTCAGGGGCTATACCTGGTTGTTTTGCAGCCTCGTGGAGGATGAACTGCCCTCTGTACAATCTCCTCACATCAACACCCACCTCAATGTCCAAAACCCACTGCCCTTCCCACTCAAGAGCAAGATGCCACGAATGCCAGGGAAGATCTGCCTCTGCTTTGGATTCCTACTCTTCAGCTGGGCAGAAAGCACCTTCCCTTAAATGCTCTTCCCAAAATGCTCTGGCCAAGTGACATCTGCAGAATATCAGCAGTTACACAATGGAAAGTGATTTCTAACTGCATTTACTCAGCCAATTAAAAAAAAAAATCAATCCTGTTTAAGATAATCCTGTTGAAGACAAACATTACTGCGTGTTTCCTGTTCCACCTGTTGGTCTCTTCCCTTCCTTCAGGGATCTGCATGTATATATGGCACTGCAGATGTGTTTGTGTGCTAAAATCCTCTGCTTCCTGCTATTATTTTCTTTATAGGCAAAACAAGAAGAAAAAAACAAAACAAACAAAAAGCCCCACCAAACCAAAGCTTTTAGAGATTGTTTTGAAAATAAGAAACTGAACGTAATGACTCTGATTCTATACAGAAATTTATATATAAAGAATGGGCCAGGTTTCAGCTCTCTTAATCCTGACACTCTCTGTAAGCACAGGTGATGTTTCCTTTCACAGCAAACTCAGCCAGGTCTATCTTTGCCTTGTTACATGGCAATGGCAGTGACAGACACAAACCCACAGCCTGAGAGCTCTCCTTTCTCACATCCCACCCAGGACTCACACGCCACTGGCAGCAGTCACGTCAGAAAATGTACCAAAGAACAGAGCATTGCTCACACCAACACAGGTTAAATGAACAGAACAGCGAGTCTGAGATATTTATGGTGTGTATTTGATGAGCAGATCCTTTTTGGTCACATCTGGCTCACGAGAGGTGAGTTTGAGCCTAGTGATGGCAGTTGCCTTTCACAGGAAAGTGTTACTGATCCAAGTGGTGGGTGTGCAGTGGATGCTCTAAACACAGGTCTCTGGCTGTGCATTCAGATCACTCACTTTCATATTCAGCTTATTTCCCTTTTATCCACCCTTTCGCTTGCATGTTTTAACTTCAGATTGTAGCCAAAACAAATTAAATTGACAAATAGAATTTGGCCCAAGTATTAAGTTATTGGCATGTTTCCTTCCTGAGGAAGAGATAAGTGAAAACACAGGACAAATTACGCAGATAGGTATCAGAGAAGTCAAAGCTAATCAGATCTCAGCACGTTCATGTGAGCGACTGGCACAGAATGCACTCACGTTGGACTGAACCAGCAAACTTCCACACATGTTTCTATCACTTTTTGTTCTTTTCGTCCTCCTCCTTAGACACAGAATCACTGAGGTTGGAAATGTCCTCTCAGACCATTGGGTCCAAGCTGTCCTCCAGCACTGCCAAGGCCACCATTAACCCATGTCCCCAAGTGCCACATTCACGTGTCTGTTAAATCCCTCCAGGGGTGGGGACTCCACCACTGCCCTGAGCAGCTGTGCCAGGGTTGGACAGACCTTTCCATGAAGAAATTTTCCCAGTATTCAACCTAAACTTCCCCGGGTGCAATTTGAGGCTGTTTGCTCTTGTCCTATCCCTTGTTCCCTGGGAGCAGAGCCCGACTCCCACCTGGCTCCTGCCTCCCGTCAGGGAGTTGGAGAGAGGGAGAAGGTCCCCCCTGAGCCTCTTTTTCTCCAGGCTGAATTCCCCAGCTCCCTCAGTAACTCCCCATCAGACCTGTGCTCTCCCTCCCTGTTCCCTCACTAACTTGTCTGATTTTTCACAGGAAATGTTTCACAGCAACATTTCTAGGTTTGTCAGAAATATCGTTATCGCTTCAGAGAGGAGCCCATGCCTGAACTCCATGACTGGCTGCACTCGTGAAATCCATGGGGAGCAAACAAAGTCTGGCTTCAGTGGAGCTCGTCGAGGGGACCACAGCTGAGGGATCGCTGTGAGACCTGGATGACAACAAAGAGAAACCCATGAAGCATGGGCAGGGGCTGATAACACCATCGATAGCAGAATGATAACAACATCAGCAAACAGCCCAATCAGCCCCATCAGGGTATCTCGCAGGGGACCATTACTCTGCGGGCAATGGCACTGGATCACAAAGCCTGAGGGAGTTTTGACCTCCCCAAGCCTCAGAATCAAACGAGTGTCACCTGCTTCAGTCAGGTGCCTTCTTCCCACGGAACAAAGGCCCTCCCTGTCCCAGTAAAGCAAAGGGTAATCCCTCTGGGTCAAGGCACTGAGGCGTGCTGCTGGCTGCTTGTTGGAAGGCCATTAAAAGAGGATGTGGAACTTGGATTCTAACATGACTGGGTTACTGTGTATCTTACTAAGTAACTGTAGCAATTGATAGAGCCCTTGGCTTCCAGAAAATACCATCAGATTCCTCAGAACAGTACTCAGTTGCCGACTCTCATTCCCTCCTGGTACAGGTGCCAATCTAGCTTGGAGCAAGAGAACGGGCTGGTGGCAGGAGAGGCTGTGGGGGAACACTGTGGGATGGAGCAGAACTGCTCCTGGAGCTGTGGCACGAGGAGCAGTGCGAGCCCACTGCCCAGGCTCCAGCAGCTTGGGCACGGCAGCCTGATGCCTGTGGTACTGCAGATGCTGTGTGGATGAACGGAGCAACAGAGCCCCAGAGTGTCCTGATGCTGGTTCAGAGCTGTGCTGCTCCCTGCCAAGCTCCAGGAGCCGTGTGCCTCGGTACCACAGGCAGCTTGGGCGAGCTGCAGCCTCACACGGACTGGAACGTTCTTGCACACTATCCCCACTCTGTGATAAAAAAGAAGAGGCAGAGGAAAATCAAGATGCTTGAAATGACATCACTGATGTCTTCCAAGAAATGCACAACATGTTTATCTGCTCTCAGTGAAGGTTAATATTGTGGTTTACATTTTGCATAAATGTACAGATGAAGAGTCTCTTCTCTGACCAATAAATGTTCGAAGTACTACTTCTTACAAAATATCTTTTATGTGATATTAGGTCCTTTGAGATCAGAGACACTTCCTCAGAATTCATCATCAGTTTGGCACTTCAGATGGTGCCTCTCACTGAATCTTTTGAGTCACCAATAAAAAAATAAATCTATTCCCTGAACTGGAACTTTGCCAAATTGTACTAGCTAAATACTGCTTTTCTCAGTCCGTCTGACCCAAATGAGAAACACAGGTGCCAAACCATTGCAAGGAAGCCTGTCTGCATGTGTCTGTGACCCAGCTGGGAGCAGGGAGCACTGAAACACAGCCCACTCACATCCTCTGAGAAGGGGTTCCTGGAGGTCCCTTACAAAAGTCAGATGCATCCAAACAGCCTAACAGAACTACCTGTAAGGAGAGATGCCCACGGAGGAGACAAGTAGCAGAGATTTTCACTCATCCCATCATAGAATGAATTAACACCTGCACTAACTGTTCCTGTGGCAGCCACTGACAAAGGCAGTGACACTGGGATGGTACAAATCTGCAAAGAACAAGGAAGACAGTTGATGCCAGTAAAACCCCAGATCTGACTCTCCCTGAACCTTCATCTCTGAATGTGCACTGACACAGTAAAGAAAATCACAGACCCCCCCAGCCCACATCCTGACCTGAGAGTCAGGACAAGTGTTTGGGACAGAACTGTGCCAGGGCAGGGAGAGGACTGGGCTCCCAGTGCTCATGGCCGGGTTGGACAGGGCTTGGAGCAACCTGGTCTAGTGGAAGGTATCCCTGTTCATGGCAGGGGGTTGGAATGGGACAATCCTTCAAACCTTTCCAGCCCAAACCCTTCTATGCTTCTATGACTGTGCAGAGAAGATCTGAATAACTGTCTCACTGAAGAAATGATTCACTGAGGACGCTGAGATGCCACAGTGCTGCCTGTGGTGAACTAAAGGTCCCCACAGCACGAAGCCTGTTACAGTCAGCACCAGTTCAAAAGTGTTCATTGTGTGCTCCCAGGATCTCTGATATTCCTGTAGCAGGCTGGGCATGGGACTGCCATTATTTTTTGCCAGTCAGTGCCAAAGCCCAAGCACTAGACCTGCATCCTGGCAGCTGACCCAGGGAGATACACGTGCAGTAAATCAGGTCTTTTGCAATATCATTTCTATGCTTTTCTTGATGCATTACTGTCCCAGTGGAATGTGGAACATTCTCGAAGGGCAGTGTCACACAGGGCCAGCCTCCCCCATGCAGGCACAGTGGGGAGTCTTTTCCAGAGCAGAGGAGGGTGAAGGAGCAGCATGAGCAGGTGCTTCTAGTTCTGTTCAGGAAGCACAGCAAAGTCAGTGTGTATCTTACTGAGAGCAGTAAAAGACACTTGAGTGATTATTATCCTACAGAAAATACTTTCTATTGGCCAAACTTTGTGCATTACCGTTGCTGATCCTTTCTGAAGTGCTGCATATCAGTGATTCCAAGAAGCTCAGCAGAGCAGTATCACATAATCTCTGTTTTCCAATAAACTGAGGTGATCAAAGCTGGAGGGTAAATTGTAGGTGTTCGGGGAATGCCACCCTCAGAGCTGACAGTAGACTGAGCACGGGATGCCACTGCACACCCCATGCCAGGGCTCCTGCCAGCCAGACTGATCAAAGGGACCGAGGTTGTACCTCTGCCCCCTGTGACTACCCTGGAGCTGGGATTCCAGCCCTGCCCTTCCCAAAGCACTGAGTACTCAGAGCCCCAGGGGTCATAAAGACAAAAACAACTCGGTCTGAAAGTCAGTGCTGAGCAGCCGGAGAGGGAGAGGCCACATTCCCAAGGAGAGGGAAACCAGCATTTTCCATGGTGTTGGTATCTCTGCAGGGCTGGTGCCTCTCCCCCTACCCTCTCCTCCGTGTTCAGCAGGGCTCCCTCAGCCTTGTTCCACAAAACAGCACCAGGGCAGAGAAGGGACTTGTCTAGAAAGTCTTGCTGGAGAAACTTCTTTGGGTTAATCCAGCACTACATAATAAAGAAAAAAACATTATAAATGTCGATAGGAAGGTTTCCCACACCTATCTCTGTGCATTTAACTAAAAAGAGCCTGTCTGGGCATGCTGTAAAGCTGGGAGAGCAAAGAGATTCCTCTTCCAGCTTTGGCACCACTGCAGCCCTCAGGTCTGTCCCACTCCCTCAGGTCTGTCCCACTCCCTCCACACCGATGGTCTGAAGGAACCTTGAGTCTGACCCAGACACTTGAGGCAGGTCAGGTTGAAAGACCTCCATGAAGCCACCAAAGGGCTGGATAATAAGCTGAAGTTTTACATCATTTAAATACCCAGAAAAAAAACCCAGTAACTTTTACTTTGCCGAGATAATTTTTGACTTGAATGAGAAAACAGGTATGTCTTGGCTTCTTGGCCCGAAGATGTGTAACTGTGATGGGTTCTGCATCACCCTTCTGTGTCTCTCTTCTCTATCACTTCTTTCTCCAGAAATCAATCTTAAATACAGAAATAATTTGGTACTGTAATTAAATCACATTCTATGTAAGGCAATGGTTTAATTGTGACTTGTGAGTGCCAATAGCACTTTGAAATAAAAAGCTCAATCAGTATGAACATTGTGCATCCTGTACTTCAAACAGCTATTTTAGTGCTTAACAGTTAATTCCAGTAACAATCAATAATCATGGAATTGCTCTTGCAGGAGTACAGCACAAAAGGCACTACTCCTTTCTATTTACTTATTAAAACTGCATTAACAAAAATACCATACCCACGTTTCTCCCTGTTGTGCCTGGCTTTGCACAGATCCAGCCATGAATCTCTAAAATATCCCCACTCAGTATCAAGGAGATAAACCCACCCTAGATAAAAAAAAAAAAAAAAAAAAGAAGAAGATGATCATCATTCCACAAATTTTAGTTCCATTTTCTTGATATTATATAGGTAGAGAAAAACCTGCAGTCACACTTATAAACTTGGTATAAAATAAACTTCAAAGAAGGGGAAAGAACCCAAATCCACATTCTGGTATCAGTGAGATGTTAATAAAAGTCCCAAAAAGTTATTTTCAATGAACTTTCTCCTAACACATTATCACAAATTGCTTTGTTCAGAGAAAAGAATTGGTTAAATATTTCACAGGAGGATGAAATACAGAGTTTCTTCAAGAAACAGGAGAAGCACGCGGAGGCAACTGTGTGCGCCTCGGGTTACAGCTGGATGTTACCTGCCCCGCATTGCCAACACCCAGAATTTCATCACTGTTCAGATTTTAGTTGCAGCCCCAGGTGCCAGATGACCACGTCGAAACCAACAAATTGGTTGGCTGTTTGGAAAGCAGAACTTTAAAGCAAAGCTCCCCCAGGATAACAAAAAAATGGTCCAAAAGCTCAAAACCAATGAATTGTTTTTTCTCCACCGAGCTCTGTTCAGAAAGCTGAATAATGAGTGATTCTGAAGCGCTGTCCTGTCTTCTGGCATTTCAGAGTCTCCCCAAGGCCAGGAAACAGCTTCACTGTGTATTTTCCCTGCAGGAACACCCCAGCAGTGCCAGTGTCAGCAGCGTCCCTTTCTCCCCTGCGTTCCCAGCAGAGCGGTGCCTCTCTGTCCCGGCAGCCGCGGGTGAGCAGCGTGGGGAGCATCGCCCAGCAGGGTCTGACAGACCCCGGTCGGTCCCGGTGTTGCACAATCAGCCACATCAGTGACAGCCAGAGAGCTCCGATGTGACACCGTCGTGGAAGGCAAAGCTCCAGGGTGAGCTCAGGCAGAATCTACCTGTGTGCTGCTTGCAGTGAGGGAGTAAAGGGGCTGGAGCAGCAACGAATAGAGCAAGTGTGTGGATGTCAGGATGCTGCTGGGAGAGATGAGGAGGGATGTGGAATGAACCCCAGTAACAGCCTGGTGGCAGGGCTCACAGCAGCTGGCTCTCCAGGGACGCTGCCTCGTGTCCGTGCGCGAGTGCCTGAAGCCTGACGGAATTGTTTGTGTTAGGAGGTGAGAATGACGATGTGAGTCAGATTTTCTTCAGCTCATTCCCTCCCACTTACAGGTGTGGAAAGTTCTCTTTCTGTAAACGTGGGAAAGGTCAGCTAGCAGTTTCTATGCTGGCAGTTTCCAAGTGCACTTTCCTAGGCAGTTCTGTGCCCTGAAGCCCTTTTTGTTCTCTCCTTGCATCAAACTCCAGGGAGTTCTGAGGCTTTCCAGCTGCCTCCTTCCCCAAACACAGACAAAGCTGCAGTGCCCCATGAGCACTGGCAGCCAGTTTCGTAGGAAAGCGTGGGTTTGGCACATTTATTTCTTGTTTAGTGCTTGCAAAGCAACATTTCATCTCAGGTGACAGTCTCTGTTGTTCTTACTGCTGTCACAGGAAGGTACTCAGTGTTGCCTTCTCTTGGCCAGGACAAGGGGTACCACCTTCCCTGTCAGCCTGAGCAGGATCTTTATTTCCCAACACCCTAAGCATGTTCATTAACCATCATTAGTGTTGTTTGGTCGAATGGTTCCTTTTCCCTGGGGAGGCAGACTTAAATTGTGATTTCCACCATTCCTAAGGAGCTGCATGAAAGAGGGTTTACTGTTCAGTGGAAGGCACTCATCACACTGTTACATGGTTGGAGAAACAGTAGACTAAGAAAATGACTTATTTTCCAAAAATGGATCCTTACCATGCCCTGTAGCTGAATTATATGTTGGAACATGTGCACAAGTCAGAGATAATACATATCCTGACTTCAGATCAGAGTTTACAACAAAATAAAGCCAAAATGTAAACCCAGCAGAGATTGAAACCCAAAGGGGACAAGCACCTATTAGTGGTGGAAGAGCAGAAGGCAACAGAAGGTAGTGTTACTGTCATGGGGGAAGGAAAAGAACCAGATCTGAGGAGCTGGAAGCAGCAGGACTTGCTGACTGATTTCTTTCTCCAAGTTCTAAGCAAAGTCCAGCACGTGACAAGGCAATCAGGGACATGGAATGCAAAATTGCTTTTTTGGAAGCTGAAACCTTCCTATCAATCTCATACACCCAAATCTGTATGGATCAAACCAATGACCTGTGCTGCCAGTCAGGCCTTGACTGCCAGTGGTACTAAATCACTATGGATACATGCCTGGGACTGACTGCTTCCTTTTGGAACCTGCAGCAGGGTTGGGAAAAGCCTAAAGCTCTTGGAGCTGGTGTGGAGCAGGACCAGGGGCTGCTGGATGTGCTGCACTGACCCCTCTGACTCCTCTGGAAGCAGCTCAGCTCTGCCAGAGGAGGAGAGGGTTCTGAAAGCAGCAGCTCCTTGCAATCCTTCCTAATTCCTTCCTTCTGTGCTGAATCCTAAGGCATCAATGAAATCCTGCCTGTGGCAAGAGAGGAGATTTTGTAAGACCGGCAGATTCCTGCTAAGGATCCCCAGAAGGGTGCTCAGGTGAGCCAAATACACCTGGGTTGGTCTGCTCAGAGAGTCCAGGACAGGAGCAGCCGCTGTGCGGGGAGCTGGGCCGGCAGGGAGGCAGCGCTGGGGTCTGCAGCATTCCCCGTGCCAGGACAACGTGCCAGGCTCATGGGCTGGGCAGGAATCCTCAGCCTTTGGGAAGGAAGACAAAGAAAGGAAACTAAAGCAAACCCAGAGGACCGTGTGAATTCCTGATCACCACTGAGGGGAGTTCAGAAGCGTGGGCCAGGCAGGGGCTGGATGTGCACCGTGACAGCCTGACATCTGTGTCATGGAAAAGGTACCCTGGCCTCCTTGGAAACACATCTGTGCAGAGGGGAACCGATGGGAGAGTACCAGACTGCCTGAGGAGCTTGGAAGGACGACGGTGTGTGAACTGAACAGGGTAAGGAACTGCTCCAGCACAGCAATGGGCAGGGAGACACACTGGTGACAAAGGTGCTGTGTAGGGAAGAATGAAATCCTATGGAACTCACAGTCTCCAGAGCCCAGGATCTCCTGATGCTGACACGAAACAATCCATCATTTCCTCGAGTAGTGCCTAGGTTTGACTGTCATTTTCACAGAGGATTTAAAGCAGGGAAATATGATGTCATAATAATGAAATCACAGCACTTCCAGAATCTGGGGGGTTCTGTGACTCCTCTCTTTGCTGCAGAAATAGCAAAGGTAGGAAAAACAACAACAAAGACAAAAATTAAAGGTGAATTTAGTTCAAGGAGAATTAAAGATATTTTAAGCACTTTAGCACAGTATATTGAGATGAGAAGTGCTGAACTGTTCCCAGCACCACAGGTTTACCCCATCCTGCCCCTTCACCCCAGCTCAGGCACACTTGGGCTCCTTTGGCCATCATAAGAGTTTGCTGTTGTGCAAAAAGATGTGGGGCCATGAGAGCTGCATGAATACAGGTGAGAGACTGAGAAGATGGAAGCTGAGTGAAGCAAAGGTGATCACCAATGCTTTATGTTGATCCCTTGTGATCTGTGTGGAATGTCCATGGAAGCAAGAGGAAGCAGTGAGCAAAGTGACCAGACCTGTTCCTGTGCCAGATGTTCACTGGTTCTCAAACGACAGTTTGAAGTTAGGCCTGTGCCCTCCCCTGAGGCTTCTCAATTTGCTGAGAGTGGAACAAACAGTCCTAAAGTTTACTTTTTCTTTCAGTTCTTCTGTCTAATTTTCTCTAGTCTTTCCAAGTATTGGCATCCTGCTCTATCCCTCCTGGGCAGCCCTAGAGTCTGCACAGAGATTTTGTGGTGAGAGACAGTCCATCAGCGTGCTGGAATATTTGTGAGGTAGTGCCATTAAAACCAATACAAAAACTTAATGGCCCTTTAGTTCCCACTTTTTTTTTTGAATTCTCCACCACCATAGCATGTTTCCCCTTGGTGGAGCAGTATTTATGCTCCATATTTCATGCATAAATTGCAGTCAGTTGTCAATTCAGAACAAAAGCAAGAGAGCAACATTACCTATGCAAATGTTTTATCTAAATGCTTCCCTCATTGCTCCTGAAAGGAAAAGATGAGACAGTATGTAGCCATAATGCCCATCTACAAAATTTCTGATCTTTAGCTTTAGTCATACTTATTAGGCACACACTGCTTATGTGACTCTGCTGGATGTGGATTTTCTTCCTACTGCAGCAGCCCGTGCACATCACCCTGGGAAGGATGTTCAAATCAAGTGCAGCATTCCCAGAAAGATGCTCCAGAGTACACCCAAAGGGGGGAAATCTCAGAGAAATAATTTACTGTCAAGCTGAATGAAATAGCTTTATAATTAAGCTTTAGAAATTGCAAATTTTATTTGAAAAATAGTCTAAAATTAGGATCACTCATAATGGAAGTGGTAATGGTTTTTCAGATGTATTTTTCCATCTCTTTCTTCAGCAGATGCTCAAGGATGTCCACTGCAGTCCAGCAAGTAAGACAGCAGAGCTCTGAGGTGGGAACTGGAGACCTGGCTGCATTCAGTGACTTCTTTTTTTTCTTTTTCTCATAATTTTGCTTTTAACCTTTGCCCAGAGAAAATGCACTAGTTTCCTAGTGCATTCCTAGTGCATCAACTCAGGCTTTTGAAAAAAGACATGGCAGGAGAAGAACATGAGCTTGGTTTAGGACAATGCAATTATGATATATTTGTTTCATCATGTGAAAAGATGGCATGGGGCAGTTGTGCAATTAGAGTCAGGTGTTCATTTGCTGACTTCTAGAGAGCTTCAGGTGCTTTTTTCTTGCCAAACTGAATTAGGCAGTAGATTCCATTTCACATTCAAAAGAGCTGAACAGTTTAGTTCTGGCACCTCCCTGGATGAGGTCAATGAGAGCTCCATCATATTTAGTCAACCAGTGAGTCACTGAGTGGCTCGAGCCACTTGCTAACCCTTTTCATCTTGCATTCATCACTGTATTTGTTTTGCCTTCATAACAAAGGATGGAGAATCTTGTTCAAGTGATGTCCCTGTAGCTCAACTAAGTTTTAGTAAAGCCTCAAATCAAACACTTAGTGGAGACTACTCTCCAAAGAAGACAGGAACTGCTGGAGGGCCTGTAGACAGAGTAACAGAAATCATGAGAAATCCTTTAACTTGCCTTTATAACCTACAGAGAACTGCAAATCTGTGCAATGCTGTTGCACAGAAGGGAATAGTCTGTTCTGTAAGCTCATGCTGGGTAAGACAAGAAATAGCATGCATAAACTGCAGTGAGAATAATGAAAATGAGACATAAAATAAAAAAAGGTATTGACAAAATACAAATAAATCCTTGGAACAGATTGTCTGGGAATGTGGTGAAGTCTCTGTTACTGGGGATCTTTAAGAACAGGTCAGGAGTACTCGGTTTTGATTAGACTTGGTTTGTGGTAAAAGATGGATTATCTGGTCTCTGAGGCCCTTCTGGTTTCTGTGAAGCTGTTGTTTATCTTCCATGGTTGGTGCCCTGTGCTCTCGGGGTGCTGCAGGCAACTCAGCAAGGACTGTGGACTCACTTCCAGCCACTGTGCTGGAGCAAACGCTGCCAGTGGTGAGTTGTCTCTGTTTACAAACTCTGTGATTGAGAATGGAGACTGAGGATTTTCCAGTGAAATCATCAGGACCTCTTGAGCTCATGTGTAAGATGTTTGAGGCCCAATAGAAGTAGAATAACTTAGATGTTTCCATGAAATCTCAAAATCGTGTTTGTGCCTTTCTCTGCGATTGCTGGCCAGCGCCATTATTAATTTTCTAGAATAGCCTTGTCAGGTTGTTTGTTTCCTTTGAAATCCTGATGCATCCTAAATCCCACTCCCTCCATGCAGCAGCAGTGACACAGTATTTCCCGTGAGCTTCATGGTCACTTGTGAAATTTTGCAGGCTGGTAGCAGTGTCTAGTGCGTCCTTGAAAATCTATGGGGTGTTTTATGATTGACCAAAAAGGTTTGGAGTGGTTATTTTGCATTTCTTAGGGATACCCTAATTAATTTGGTCAGTACAGACTGGCCAGACTCTGTGCAGCTTTCTTCTTGGTGATGACACAATGTTCATTCTCAACAAATGAGAGTTGCTTTGGGGGAAATAATTACACAGTTTTGCCAGCTGTGCCTCAGTCACCTGGTTGCAATGCTGAGTGATGTACACACCCCACGACACCTCAGCTAAGTCTGTAATCCCTTGGATTTGCAATGACACACTTCACTGAGACGAAACCAAGAGCTCTGTGAGAGCTGTACCCGAGGGAACAAACTCTTCCTGAGCTGCCTGTGCACATGACAGGACAGAAGAAGTGACATCTTATTTCCCTTTGAAGAAGTGAGTGAGACAGTTTGGTAACGCAGGCATGTCCAGAGCACTGCTGGAAGGTGGAAGAACCAGAAAAAACGAAAAGAGGCAAACTCCCTCCCTCTGTTCTTTCATGGTGGCACAGGGTTAATCCCAGTGCCATGGCTTGGGCAGACACTGTCTCCACATGCAGCTGCACCACTTAATTGTTTGCCTTCCAGTGCCCCTGGGAATCTGTATCACTTCTTTCCTCATGGATTTGAAGTTAAAAATTTATCCGGTATGAAAGAAATGGACCAGAATGGACCCTGTAGTTGTGTGGTCAATGAAACAGGCACCAAGAAAGCATTTAAAAGGCACCTACTAGACTTTTCAGGCAGAGATTTATGCCATGCCATCCCATTCCAAAAGCTGAAGTAACAAATAACATAGCCAAAAATCTGAATGATAGTAATGACCATAACCCCAATATCCTTAGGACAGCCCCTTCCAGGACCGGCCCAGCTGAGCCGGGTGTGCTGTGCAAGGCTGCAGCTCTGGGCACAGGCCAAATCACTGCTGTGAACGACCTTTTCTTGCAAACCATGACAGCTATGGAAAAAAGGAAATTTAAAAGTAAATAAAAGCTTGCAATGGTTAGTTGATCAAAGCTATTGTTCACCCCTGTGGCCTCAGCAGAAAGCAATGTTACGGCCTCAGACTGGATGGATTTGTTTGATGAGGTTTGATGGGGACTGATGGGTATTCTGTAGTCCAAGAAATCAAGGAGGAAAAAATAGAAGGCTATTTCCCCCCCAGTGGTTCTTCCTTGTATTTGTGAGGCTTGACTTTTGTATGTCCCATACGAGAATTTCTTAGTGGGTGTTAATTAATACTGATTTGTATAAGAACCCAGACTAGAAATGGCATTAACTGGTGTCACAACTCTGTCTTGGGCCATTGTTTCAACATGTTTATTTTAGAAGTAGGTTTAATAATTAAAATTCAAACTGGAGCAGGTGTTGAGAAAGAATTAGGGTGTCAGGGATGTACAGTCACCCAAGCTATACCAAAAGTACAGGCTTCCATACGGGCTAGAGGTATCTGAGTTATCTTTAAACTCAGTAGTTTGAGGGCTAAAAGAAACCTCTTTGTGCAGAAATGTGCCCTGCTCCTCTTCCAGTAGGAATAGACAGGAGGGGGCAAAACAACCCCATCACCTTCTGTGATTGTGTTTAATGAATTTCTGAACGGGGTTGTATGATATGGTGATGGAAATTGCAAAGAACTGGACCTAATGACTTCTGATATCTCCCGTGTTTTCTCATCCTGGGAATTTGTGTGAGCAGTCTGTCCTTTTATTCTAGACTGGAAAGCCTTGGAGCAAGGATTGTTCACTTTTAAAAGGCGTAAAATAATTAACCAGTTCCACAAAACAATGGCAATGCTGGAGTTTCTGTTCTAGTACATACCTGGTGGGCAGGAGTGGGGTCTCTGAAGGAAGAGAAACATGAATATCTGCCTGCTGTGCTGGTGTCCTGAGAGTTTTCACCAGAAGTTTTGCTTTTTATCAAGAAAAACATGCCAAGAGGATTCCCTCTAAGATCTCTATGTCCAACGTGTCAGAAAAATTCAGTAGTCCCTCATTGTCACCACATTCTGCCTCTGTGTCACTGCAAAAATTTGCAAAAACTGATAAGAATTGTGTGTGTGAAGGGAATGTCTGGGGGAGCATGGAGGGGAAAACAACACTTCTTGCTCTCAGGCAGCCCTGTGACCCTCTGAGCACATCAGGAAACTGAGCTCTCCGATATTCTGGCTTTAATCTCTGAGTGTGTTCACAGACAGAAGCAAGATGATGTATTTTTGTCTTTTAATATGGGGAGAACAAATAGAGAAAAAGAATAAGTATGGAAATACTGTGCAGGTGGAGCTGTGAGCTTATGTGTATGTGAGAAGGACATAATACACCATCCTGAAGGAAGGAGAGACTCTTGCTGGCTAACAGGAGTGCTGTCTCCAGCACAAGCAATTTAGGGATCAGCAACTGATCCCTGATGGGTCAGAGGTTCACAGCCCAACTAATCTAATCCAAAAGAAGCAGAAGTGCCCAGTCACACAGGGCACAGAGTGGTATAAAATCACAGAGCCGCTCAGATGCACTGCAAGCTTAGGAGGGGACTGCAGAGGGAAGGGAGCTCCTGCTGTCCTGCCACACCACCTCACCCCGCCCCCCAAATACAGGTTTCTGTAGCTTTCAGTGCCCTTTTCAGGCAATTACTGCTTCCCCCACACGAATGAGCAGAAGCTAGAGGATACATTACATGGGTAGCCAGAGCTGGAGGTGGATGGTTTGGGGTGGATTAGCTCTGGGACACTGGCACACCTACTGCATGATAACTCTCTAAGTGTGGCAGTGCCAGGAGTGGGAGACTTGGGGACAACAGCACCGGGTGTGTGGGAGCCTCAGGTGTCTGTGTGTGTGCACAGGCGGGTGTTAAAGCGGGGTTTGGTACCTTCAGCTCACGCCTGCCCACCCAGCACAGGCCCGGGCACAGCTCAGCAGAGCTTTAGCCTGGAGCAAACAAAACTCCTATCTCAGATCATCAGCAGAGAGAATCCTGGAGAGAACAGCCTGTTCCAGCACCGATGCCCAGCAGAGGCATAATGAAATGCCAGGGCTGAAACCTCGAGTTACAAAACTGCAATCCAGGAACATGACAGGTTTTTAATGGGGGGTGGGCAGCCGGTGGAACGGGCTCTCGAGAGAGAGGTTGTTAATTTTTCAGCACTTCAGAGAAGTAAATTAGGACTGGAAGCTTTTATGAAAGATGTCTGGTTCCATGAGCAGTTATTGAGCTTGATGAGCAGTTATTGAGCTTGATGAGAGTTTATTTGCACAGCAAGGCAGCCTGTGTCCTAATATAATTCAGTGCAGGTATTCCTGGGCAAAATTGCCACAGCCTGTGTTTCAGGGATTAAGCTAGAGCCTGGCAGCAGCCTGCCTTGGCCTGGAAGGATACAGGCTGCTTGTTTGGGCAAGGAGTGTGCTCTTACCACGGGCAGATGGTCACCACCACTGTGGGGCACCCCGAGGGAATGTGATGATGCACTCACCATAGTTGTGTGAATAAATAAAGCCAGTCAGCAAATGCATGAAACATTCACAACACATTCTGGTTCCTGTAACAGAGTATTAATAACTGTGTTAATTAAGCAGTATGGAAGCATCTTACAGGGTCATAGACACAGAAAATTACAATGGCAAGATATTGAAATACTCCTTTTCACGATGCTTTTTGTAAAAGCTCTATCAATTAGATGAAATTTACCTTGTGTTTGACTGTTTGCTAAGAAGATTGGCTTTGGTGACTCTCTGAGGAGCCTCAGAGGACTATGATGACCGTGGGGACTCAAATTTCTTTATGATGTGTTAGAAGAAAGAAACTTCCCCACAGAAACTCGTCTCTGTGGCCAGGTGTGGTTGGTCAACCAACCACATACATGGATCATTAACACATAGATAGAAATTGGGCATTTCAAACCTCATAGTCTTAAGCCAATAGCCTGGGGAAGAACAGATGTTTCCCTTATCTTGTGCAACAATTTGTACCTGCATGCTTTGGAGTCAGTGGAAACAGTGTATTAGTCATTCTCAAAAACTGTTCCTGATACAAGCAGGAAAAAAAGTCTTTCCCAGTATTTTACTGTCTAGACCACTGCAAATGTTTATCCATTTTCAGAACCCATTTTTCAGTGACTGTTAAGAACTCCTGCCTTGATTCATTTTCCTTGTGGTTTTGTTTGGAATGTGGGCTGGCTGATGTTGAACTGGGGAGGGAAAGTATCAGAGTTACAGCATCTGGAAATACAAATAACCCATGAAATCATCCATTCATCCATCTGCCTATCCATACTTAACATTGTGATGTTCACTTCTGAAAGACTGCTGGATGGATTTTTCAACCACTTTCAGTAATAGATAACTCCACTGTCTTAAAAGCACATTGCTATGAAGAGTTTCCAGATATTCCATCTTGACAGTGTTGTCTAGAAGAGAAGAAATTCATCTTCCAGCCACTGGGCCAGTTCAGTGCATGGTGACCAGCCACAGGTCTGATTGCCTGCGTTCCTGCCCTGCCAGAGCCCCGGCAGAAGTGGGAAGAGCTGTCAGAGAATGATGAACATACTTAATTTTCTATGACATTTAGTGGGCTGAAGGTTCCTGGTTTCATCCCAATTCACAACATTTGAGTGGTCATTTAGGAAAGGTTGAAAACTGCAGGATTTTCCTGCTGTAGGTTTCCTTTAACAATGTCAGCACATTTCCGTGGAGCCACAGCTCTGGCTGTGTGGATGAACAGTGGAGGACATTTTGTTTATATTTAGACTTGTTCCAGCTATGAAATTAGTAGAATAAATAAAGATAGAAGTACAAAGTACAAAGATTAGAGGGATTTTAATTTGGTACAGGCACCATTAATAGTTTATTTACTTTGTGTTCTTGGAACTTGAGCCATCTCTTGATAACTAAAAATGCTCCAGAGCAGCTGCAAGGAGCAATGGGGAGAGGAAGACAGAGCCAAAAGCAGCAGAAACCAGGTAACCTGGGACAGGTATTGCAGCCAAGAGCAAGGGGCCACATCAACACACTCTTGGTTTTGACTGATGTGGATGGAAAGTTGCAGATCCCACAGAAAGGAAGTCAGCCATGAACAGCATCAGGAGGGTGTCTGATGTTGCTTTGTGGATTATTACTAGAATAAAACCAAATTAAATGATGCCACATAGTTGGTAACAACACAGTCCTCTTGAAAATGCATTAGAAAGTGTTTCCTCAGCCATGACAGAGGTTAAGACAGAGTGAATTCAGCCTGACCTCTATATATGCACGTGATTTTTATGTCCTTGCCCAAGACTGATGAATGTTTGCATTTGCAGGAGTCCAGGTGAGTCAAACTGGGGCTGCTCCCAGGAATTCCTTTCTCAACTCAGGCTTTCAACCTTTACTGCTTTGGGGGTGAAGATCCAGCATCACTTCCACTGGAGGTAGAATGTTCACAGCACCCTAAACCTTGCCAGTGCAAGGCAAACTAAACCTGAAATTTGTGCTCACAGGCTCTGACATCTGTGCTGATGTATCTTTCCTAAACAACAGTGCTGACACAAATAAGGCATTTTACTGAGGCCAAACCAGCCCTGTTTTCTCAGGCTGGCCAGGGGCAGCTGGTGCCTGCAGCAGATCCAAACACTGGCTCACAACTGCTTTACTGCAGTTCCATGTCAAGGCACCTTCACCCTGAGGGGGAAGGAGAGGAGGTTTCCCCACCTGTGCCACTGGATCACTGCTCCACCCCTGCTCATTTCTGTGTCTCACTTATCTCCCACGCAAAGTGAAATATTTCCCAAAATCATTTGAAGGATGTTGAGCTGGTTCAAGTTTGTGAAGTACTTTATCACTGTGGTTGGAAAATCTCTGTGGAAAAGTTGATGCCATTCCTAAGTGTTTTCAGCTTTTTACTACCTGAACTCACATGATTTTTGATTTTTTTTCCTGTGTTTTTTTTCTGTATTTATTGCACATATTCATCAAGCTGCACTTAGAAGGTCTGATGTAATCACAGCTATGATTGTGAGATGTGTTATTTTCATGGTGTTTCATTTATTATCCTGGATACTGGAAAGGAATGCCATCTCACTTCTGGCTTTAGAACAAGGCTTGCTTTTGTTTTCAGTCAAACTAACATTCTCACAGAATCACAGACTATGCCGAGTTGGAAGAAACCCACAAGGATCATCAAGTCCAACTCCTCACCCTGCACCAACCCCAAAAGTTACACCATGTGCCTGAAAGTGTCATCCAAATGCTCCTTGAACTCCTTCCATTTAATGTTCTCTTTTCCCAGTCTCAAGAAGAAATTAGCAAAATTTAGTTATCAAGGCTTCTTTCTTTTCTTAAGGAATTCCAGGAAACTCTCCTACTAGACCTCAGGGTAGTGCTGGTTCTGGTATTTTTCTTACAAAAATCAAAGTAGTTTGTGGCTTGACTATACAAAGGCTTGTCTGAGAGCAGCTTTGAGTGCTTGTTGAAAGGTAGGAACAGATGACTGGAACCACATGGAATAGCTCTGACGCTTCCATTCACATGTTTAGGAGCCACTGAGTAAATTTTATTCCTGCTTTACAGTGAGATCAAGCAGCTTGACCAGGGAAGACTGTGGAGAAACTGGATTAAAAGTTTTAACTCCAGTGAGCACTTGGAAAATAGTTGGAGCGTATGCTGGGACCTTGCAGTTCCTTGGCATTTGGATTTGCAATTCACGTGAAGACTTTTCCAATACTTAGTGAGCACCATCAAGTCAGGCCTTGAGCTTTGAGATTTTTGCCAGAAAAATCCCAACAGAGAAATTCCTTTTTCTCCAGTGCTTGACAGCTCTCTGCCAGACACGTGACATTCTGTTCGCTGTTCGTGGCTGTCCCAGGACAACCCCAAGCTGATGACTCAGCAGTGTGTAAAGGGAGAAGTTTCTCTAGGCAGCTGCATTCTCTGCAGGCTCCAGCGAATATCTAGATCCTCACCAAGAGCACAGTTTGCTGTTGGTACTTCTCCAGTCACTTCAGGACTGGGAGTTCATTTACTGCTTGCAACCCAGAAAAAGGAGAGATTGCAGTTGCCTGACAGAGTTCATTAACTTAAAATCACAAGTTGGATGAATCAGTGCTATAGAGAATGACTCTTCCTAATGATCCAAATATCTTAGAAGCTCAATTTCCCTTTTAATTTAGAACTTCTCTAGCAGCAGTTTCCCATGACAGTGATTGAAGTCCCTCCTTGGAAAGCAGCACAGCTGACACAGTCCTGGGGAACTCACGGCCATGATGAATGAGCTGTGGGTCTGTCATTCCAGAGTTTCAAGGAGGAGGTTATTAATTAATTTGTTCTGGGCTTTGCCTGAGATTATCTTAGGTGATTTTGACTGTCTTTTCAACCTCCAGTTTTCCAAATCAACAAAAATCTTGGAGATGAATGGGCTCTGTTGTCTCTTGTTGCTGCTGAGACCTCAGCTCCTGTTTCACTCCGACATTCAGATGCTTTTGCTACCAGCATTGTTTCCTGCTTTGCAGGCAGAGAGAGAATATGCAGTTGTGGAGATTTCTCTTTATAAAGGCCATAATATCTCCAAGGATGGAAACTCCATAGCTTCTCATGGCAACTTGTTCCAGTATTTGATCATCCTTAAAGTGAAAAAGCTCTTACTTAGGTAGGTATTTTAGAATGTGCCCAAGTGTGTATCTTATTTTGTGCCCAAATGTACATGAGATATAAGCTCACACCTTCTCTCCATGTCCAGTCGTGGAGGACAAGATGGAGACAAATAAGCAGCACTTTTCCCTGGTCCCTGTGATGTAGCAATTTTTCTTATTCGACTGTCATTGTCACCAACACTAGGGACAAGCTGTTAGCAGACATTCCACTAGATATCTTGAGGCAGAATGCAAGCTAAGGAGTACTGAACTTCTCAAGCCTCTGAAATTAAGAGATACAGAGGCAGTTAAAAAACCCCCACAACCAAAACCAAGAAGATGTATGGGCTTGTAGACTTGCCACAGCACTATGACTATTTCAACAGCTTTATTTACTACCAGAATTTTGGAAGGAAGGACAAAAGCATAAACCAGAAGATGATTAAAGAGTGAGCTGGGGATGCTTAGACTCCTTTAGAATAAATCTGAATAATGAACAGTATTTATTATGTCTGTTTAAAGGCAAGCTAATAAAGACAAAGGACAAAGCTTCACTACCAATTAATTGTGGATTCTGGGTTGTATTTGTGCCTGTGTCACCCAGCCACAACCACCTAAGCTCTCTGCAGTTGTTTGCCAGAACAAGCACTTTTCAAGCCCGTGATTTCTGCTCAGGCAGGAGGCAGATCTACACTCAGCCATTGTCCACAACTGCTGCAGACCATCAATATGCCCCGTGCTGGCAAAACACGGAGAGTTCTTCCCAAGAAAAGCTTACTCCAAGCTGAATTCCCCACTCTGATGCCTCCTTATCTTCTGCCAGCATCAGATCACTCATATGCAGACCTCAAATGCCCCTCTGCCTGCCTGGGGTTTAGCTGTTGGTGCATCCCTGTGGTGCATTTAACCCTTCTTTCCCTGGCAGCCTGCAAGCCCACGTTGGGTTTACAGATCCAGACTGGTTCCTTCTCTTCAGCATCTCACCAGAGGCTTTTGCTGTTCCTGAGGAGCCCAGAGCTGGGACGGGAAGTTGAGGAATCAGAGTGTCCTTTGCTCTGGTCACAGCAGCCCCAAAGCCCCAAGGCCTCCCCCTTTGCAAGGAGTGCTCAGAACTGGGCATGGCAGGGGGAGAGAACCTCCAGCATCGCTGTCCTGAAACACAAGGGACACACATTAGAGGTGTGATGACGCACAAGATACGTCCTTGCTATGCAGGGTCAATACTCTGCCTCAGTCCACGGCAATTTCCCCAGGAATTTTTTCCCAGACAGGAAACAGTTCATATTGCTGTGCCATTTACACAGAGAGCCTTGTGGCACCATCTGTATCCTGCCTTGTCCTCTTGTGGTCTGTGGCAATAATTCACACTCACAGGTAAATATTTTTGTCATGAAATATCAAAGATAGCTGAGATTAGTTATCAGTACTGGATACATTCAGCCATTTAGAGTGATATCTTTACCTACAGCTGATTGGGTTTGGACCAGTGCTCTCACTCACCACAGAAGTTAGGAATTGTCAAGGCCAAAAATAAATGCTACTGATGTGCAAACTCCCCTGCAGAGAAGTCACAGCTCAGCACGTTACATACAAGCAATAAAAGGGTTTCTATAACCTGTTGCCTACCTGACAGAGATTTTTAGCATGAAGCCACTGCTTACAGTTCCAGCCATTGTCAGCTGCAGGGGAACATCACACGTGTTTCTGCACTGCTGAACAACCTCTTCCCTGCCTCGGTGTTGGTGAAACCCTGAAACAAAATCCTTCAGTTCACAACATTTTAACATCTGGGTGTAGTTACTGAGCTGGGTCAGCTCTCACCAGGCAGTGGAGCTGCTGCAGAACAGCCTGGAGGTGGTGCTGGGTAGAGGGGGTCAGAGCCACAGAATTTGCAGTTGGACTCCTCCAGGGTTCAAGTCAAGGGCAAGCCTGGTCCTCCATACGGAGGCAGGTTTGAGATTCCATTAGTTCAGAGGTGTCCAAGCTTAGTTTCCTTTTGAGTCTCTGCAAATGATGTCCCACACAATCTCCTCAGCATCATTTCTTGTATGTGCTTGGGCAGGAGCAAATATTTCCCAGTCTGAATTTATGGATTTGTTTTCACATCTTGAACTCAGATCCACTTCTCAGACTCTGGCCATACGTTTTCCTTTCTCTCCCTGTTTTCTTTTGACTTGCACTATTACCTACTGAATTTACAGCCTGTTTATGTTGGTCAGCAGCTTCAGAAACTGTCCAGGGCTCCCACCCTCTAAGCACTTGGATGAATCTTTGCAAGATGATACTGTTGTCAGTGTTCCAAAATACCAACCAAACTGTAAAGTTTTACTCATCTCATTGAATTTAGTGGCCATTTTGCAGCGACTGCAGCTTAGACAAATTAAAGCATTTGCATATTTATTTATTTGTTTTCATTTCTGATCTTGGGATGGATATTTTCTGCTGTTTATTTCAGAACTTGGAATCTAGTACAAAATTAGAAACTGGATTCCATGTACATCATTTCCCTGAACACAGTATTGTTTCTCATTTAGGAACAGCCACACACCCCTCTGATCAGAGGAAGAAAGTCCCTCTATAATTGCATGTACCTCACAGGGCCAGGGGGACCATGTGCTGACTTCTGACAGGCCAGTATGGAGTACATGACCTTGGCACATTACTTTTTTGGTCAGCATTTTAATTCCAGGGCTGGGTCAGGGATCTGAGGATCAAGAACTTGAGGTTTTTGTGTTCAGAGCATACCTGTAATACAGAAATGATGGTCCTGCAGCGGGGGAAGGAGGAGAAGGGCTGTTTGATGTGCACTGTACAGCCAAACATCTCCATCTCATTCCTGTTGTTGGTTTGTCACATGTGGCTTGAACAAATATTCATGAGTGTGTCACCAGCTCTGAGATCAACAGAACTGCTGGACAGCAGAGAGTTTTAGGAATGCTCTGAAGTCAAGAGAATTTTGCAACATACAACCTTTGCAAAGTAATATAGCTATAAAGTTGTATTCACCTAATTTCTTAATCAAAAAGACAACAGAGGAAGAAGAAAAAAACTCCATAATAATTTCTTTGTGCGGCATATGTGGCCCATTCCTGCCTCATCTGAGGAGGATGGAGGGAAAAAGGTGGTGGCTGGAATTCACTCCAGAGTCAGAGAGATTAAAATAAGAAACAAGGACTCATTTTTAAAAACAAGGAGATTAAATCCTGGAACAGGCACCTCAACAAAGAACCAATCTTTCATTCTTGGTGCCACATTCCCACCAAGTTTCTTTCTGGACCATGGGTTGAACTTGCTAAGATAAGGTCTTTCATCAAATGTGATTTGCTGAATTCAATAGGATATACAGAATATCCCTTAGAGATTAGGAATTTATAGTTTATCATTATGAGAGCAGAATAGTTTTGAGTTCCAGATGTTTCACATCACTGTTTCTCACAGAATTTTTTAAACAGCAGTTCTGCAACAGGTTAATACGAAAAAGGCAAAGAGAATTCTTAAAATATATCTCAACCTATCTAAGACCCTTATGGACAAAATTCCTGTGCCTTCAACCGGAGGGAAGATCTAAATAGTTTTACTGTTAAACTTTAGCACTTTCTTGTTTCTTGCAAGTGGACAACCACACTTGCAGAAGCCTGTGCACAGCTGGAGAGGCAGCAGGTGCCTGGAGTGGTCTGGAGGACCTTTGTGTGTTTGAGTTGCTGCAGGACGTGGCAGGAGCTCCCACAGGGTTTTGTCTCCTGCAGAGACCGGTGGGGCTGTGTGAGACCCCTGCCACTGCCACCTCACTTACACTTCTCTTCCCTTGACGTGGGCAGGAGAAGACGTGTCTGGAGAAGAAAGAACATCCAAATGTCTGATAAACTTTTCTGCCTGCCCCTGGTGCCATCAGCTCCTGCTGAAGTGTCGAAGCAGCTGCTCAGCTCTTCACTCTTTTATTTCCCATTTCTGCTGAGGGTATCTCAGAACACTTCCCTGCCAATCCCATTTTCATTCCAACCATCATAAGTGTCACAGACACAATTTACAGTCAATTGAACTGCAGCTGTAGTTGATCTAAGGATTAAATTTACCTGGGGACTGCATTAGACAGCAGGGACATTTCTGCATAGGGGTCCTTCTTTCCAAGGTCCTGACTTAGAGAAGGAAATGAAACTCGGGCCTGTGTGCAACCACCTGGCTGGGTGGGGAGAAGCCTCGTGTGTCTGAGTTTATCATCCTTGGCAGAACAGATATCGTGGCTGAAGGAAGCTGCTGCCGTGCCAAACTGCCCCTGTCTCAGATGGGGTGCTCACCCCCTGCTCTCCCTGAGTTCCAGCTGAAATCCAACTTCTTTTGAATGCTGAAAGCATGCAAATTTTCAGGGGAAATTCAGATCTCTAAGAAAAGTAACATACATGTAGGGTTGGGGTTAACATATATATGTGCCACATGATGAGTGTAGTACAAGCACAGGCACTTGTGCTGCTTTTCTCCTGCTTACATTGGCTGTTGAGAATTAGACTGGGGATTTAGGAAGGGTGTAAAGGCTGGAAACCCTGCTCTGGAAAGCACCTGTCTGGAAATAACCAGTCCTGAAGCGTTCTCTTGGACAGTACCAAGGCATTCCCAGCACTCACATGCCTCTCTCACCACTGGCTGCTCTTTCTCTTGTTTGTTTCCACAAAAATGTCTTTCTTGCTCCTTTGCTCCCTGTTCCTGCCTCGTGGCCTTGCAGTGACTGCGGGCTGCCTTGACAGAAGTCAGAAATCACTGGCTGGAATGATGTGCTTCACCAAGGTTGTCTTTATTTAGACAAGGTTTCTGCTTTCTGAATTCTCTTGTGGGAATGGAGGGATCATAAAGCAACTGCTGCACCTCACATGCTGGAGGCTACATGGGATGCTCAGGGAAAAGGACCGTTGACATTCCTACCTTGTTTACCTTCTCTCAGCTTTTTACAAGGAAAACAGAAACTTCTGGGTAATTTAGCAGTGTAGCAGGCATATATTCTGCTTTGAATATATCTACTGTCGGGGGCAATCCTTCCTATGAAGATAGACAGGGCAGTGGCCTGAGCTCAGAAATCCCAAATCACTCCTTCCCAGAGCAGTGGCAAAGGAAACGTGTGTTGATTTTCCCTCCCTTCCCTGTGCACCAGAACACAGCAGACTGCAGCACAGACAGAGTGGTGTTGAGCAGCATGTTGTAGGTGTTAGTGTTTGAGGGGAGTCTAAGCCAGGTCAGCCCTTTCCAAGCACCCTACTTGTGGACAGTGGTCACCCTGAAGAGCTGGCACTCAGACCCAGGGAACACCACAAACTGGAGATTAAAAAGCAACAGAAAACAGACTTTCCCAGGCCAGTGACAAAGCCAGGAACAGAGTTCTGATTCCTGTTAAACTAGCAACCTTTCCTTAATTTGTATCAATTGGGCATAAGAGATGGATCTGGATTCTTTACCTATTGGAAACATTTTCAGGTTAGGTGTCAAACCTAGCTCAAGGAGCTGAGATATGAACCAAAGTGTGCATAATAGGACACTTATTTTAACTGGTGACAGAACTCAGAATTCTGAGCCTGCTGCTCAGTGTGGGCTGTGCATGCTGATGAGCCTGGGCAGGAGGAGGATCTGAGCACAGGTATTTTCCCACACAGAGGGGTTGGGATGAATGTTTCATCAGTTCTGAAAGGTCTTAAGAAATATGGATGTTAAAAAATACCGGTTAGTGTGAAAGAGCTCAACATGTGCTCAGAATAGAGTAGATTTCATGGGCTTTCAGCCAGATAAAATCAGGCACTGCTCCTTGTTTGTGTGCTGTGACAGTCCCCTGTGGCTCACTGAGTCTCTTCCTTTCAGGGAGGTGGGAAACAGCAGCCTCAGACAGAACAGACTGATTTGGTCAGATAAGGATTTAAATCAGCCAATTAATGTTGCTGAAAATGCTGCCTAGTTCAGATTTGTATATGCTGAAGAGAGATTTTACAGTAGACGAGTAATCCCTAACTCTGGAGCAGGATCTGAATGATGGGGCAGAACTGCCGTGTCACCACTTCCAACCTCGCTGGTGAAATGTCTGCAGCCTCACACCTTTCCTAAGGTGGAATTTGTAAATGGCCCTGGCAGAATCAGCCTTCCTGCCATGCTGATGTGATTTATGGGACACAGATTCATCCCAGGTAATCCATAAGCACGAGTGTTCTCCTCACAGAGGAATAAAGTTGCTGTGATACAGTCACAATACATCCCTCCATACAAACAATGCTCAGGGCTTCCCATATTCAGCTGGACCCTTGAGCAGAATTTCAGTTGCATTGGTTCATTTTCTAGGCATGAAGAAATAGTCTTAAACTTTTTCATGAGTATCTGAATGGATTGTTGTCTTTTACAGACATACAGAGAAGAACCTGCATCCACACCTCAGAGGAACCCGAGGGCAGACAGAGAGAGGAGCTGGAGCACCAAGAGCTGATATCCTTGCTGTCTGCTGGCTGTCAGCTCACAGCCCAAAGCAGTGGGGTGTGAAGTGTTGCAGCACTGGGAAGGCTGAGCACGCCCAAGTTCTCCCCTCACTCTGCCTCTGCCTCCGTCAGTGCTCTGGGGTCACTCACTCCAATCCCAGCCAAAATACTGATAGGGAGCAGATGCTAGCGTCCCTCTAACTAGGAAAATGCCTTGTTTGACCTGAAAGTTCCTTTGGACATGTGCAAGCCTGGTTCTGGGCAAGACAAACTGAGCCAGCCCAAGGAGCTGAGGCGCTGCAGACCTGCAGAGCAAACTGTGTCTGTTTGAAGTGCTGCCAGTGGGGCTGGTTCTGCTGACTGACATCTCATCTCAGTGACAGTGATGGCAGTGATGGCACTTACTTTATTCCACTGTTATTGGCTTTATTACAGATATACATCACCGTGCCTAGAGGCTAACCTTGCTGGTTATATGCAAAAGGGAACAGCTCCCACCATTCCTGTTGATTTCTTTTCCTAGAAATGAACACAAGATTTGCAGAGGAAACAAATTGTGTTGATAGTCTCAAGGACAGCAGCACAGCTGAGTCTGCGGGGCCTGGAATTCTGGCCCTGGTTCTACTGCTGTTCAGGAATTCTCTTCAGAAACAACTGATTAAGCCTCAGACTCCTCCTGCTCTAATTTCTGCTAATTTGGTCCATTCTCCATTTCTCTAAAATGGTCCTAATCACATCCCAAGTTTCCTTAATTTACTTTGCTGCAGCTACGACCCGTTATTGCCACAGATTCCCTGAGCACGGGGGGCTCTGGGACCTGCTCCCACAGCTCCCACAGGCTCAGCAATGCCTGTTTGTCCTTGGAACTGTGCACTCAGTGATTTGGCTGCTGAATCAAACCCTCATGCACTGCTTTGCCCTTTTTTACTGTTTTGGGTACAAAGTGGAAACTTTGGGTTTCTTTCGGTATGTGCTTTTAAACTTGACTGAAGAGCTGTAGAGTTCTAGATTATTCGTTAACTTAAAATTTGTGTTTTTCTAAAGAAGAGGCAGAGGTATAAAGGAGGAAAACAAAGCAGCATTCCCCAGGCTAGTTCCTGTGTGGTAATGAGTCGTCTGCAAAACTCCAACTACTGCACAGCACAAGAACCTGTCTTTAAAAAGTTTTTGAAATAAATTGATATTTGGACAAGGATTTTCAGTGCATCAGCCAAACTTCTTACCAGAGCTGAAAAAGACGAGTAAAGAAAAAAACCTCTGTTAGAAGGATGAATTCCTTGTGGTTCAGAGCACTCGAGCTCTGCCCTAAATCTGCCCTCACCGATGGGCAGTTGCACATCAGTGGCCTGAATGTGAGAGAGTTCTGGAACTAGAATTGCCTTTGCAATAAGATCACCTCTCTAAGGCCCCTTAAAATAGCAGCTCTTTACAAATGCACCTCATTTCATAAAATCACAGATTCACAAAATCATTCAGGTTGGAAAAAAACACCAAGATCTTTGAATCCAACCTGTGACTCATCCCCACCTTTTCACCCAGACCAGAGCACTGAGTCCAGCCATTTCCTGAACAATTCCAGGGGTGGGGACTCCACCACCTCCCTGGGCAGCCCCTTCCAATGCCTGACCATCCTTTCCATGAAGAATTCTTCCTGAAATTCACCTAATTTCCTAACTTTTGGGTAGCACTGCTGGGCTCTAATCCTCCTCCAGAAATGTGACAAGTGTCATGGGGTTGGGTGTTCTGGCAAAGCTTCACAGATACCCCAGACCTCGATGGAAACAGAGAGGGAGAAGGAGAGCAGGGCAGAGAGAGGTAAATCAGCAGCAGAAAAAATGAGAACTGCAAGTTTGGACTGAAAGACCTAAAAGGACAGGCATAAGGTACAAGCACGGGTGTGGACGTGCTGGCAGTGCTGGCTGGGAAAGCCTGGGAAGTTTTTGGGTGAGGGGCTGCTCCCCCCTCCCACAGGACCAGCAGCACACCCAACATCCAACTCCCCACTCTGGAGACCTTGGGTTTATCAACTCTCACACCCAAAGAGCCAACACCTGGGCTTGAGGATAATTAATCCTTCTTGTAAGGAGAGTGTTCCTCAGAGAATAGATCATTCACAGGCTTCACTTTGTGCCTGCTTCATAGGGCAGAACATGCTGCCTATATATTCTCAGGGCACTGATATTGATTTCCATCAAACCAGCTCCAGAAGAATGAAAGTGCCATCAGAGCAGGGCTGGAGAGAGTTACACCCCAGGGCCTGGAAGCTCAGCAGTGGCATCTTAATAGATCTGCCATAAATGAACGGAAAGACAGAAACAATGTGCTGAGGGAACAATAAATATGTGATTATGAAGTAACAAACTGGGGTTCCCGAAGTGCTAACAACCTGCTGGCATTCCATTTAATATCCATAAATCTGCCATGGCTTGAGTTAAGTGAATTCCCCTCGGTGTATTAAACTCTTTGTTTACAGGGAGGGTAATTATGGTGACTTTTAGTGCAAATAAGAGATGCCCAGTCCAGGGCATGTAAAACTGAACACAGACATCTCACACTGAGCTGAAAGGCTCCCTGGCATTCAGGGCAAACTCCCTGAACTGCATGTAGGCAGGAAGACCTGCCCGTCCCCACCCCTGCAGCCTTTCCCAATGGGGTGGAGACAGGAGGGGGTTAAAGTCTCCTGGTGGCTGTTGACGTGGGCTGTCCAATGTGTCAGTTGTGAACTGAATGGGGAGGTTCCTGTGGGAGCACCAAGGTCAGATCCCAGGAACAGGAGCTCAGGATTTCTGAGTTTAACCTCGATTCTGACATTGACTGTTTTATGAGTTCAGAGAAACCAGAGAAAGTAGCATGGATAGATGAAGGACCAGAAAGCTCACCTACCTTAAAAGGAAGTTTTGCAGGTTAATTAGGGTTTATTTCCTGGTGCTCTGCTTGTGAAAGGTGCCAGGACATACACCTGATAACATTTACATACAGCCACAGATAAAATGAGAAAGCTTTAAAATGTTTGTTGGGAAGTCAGTGGGAGCAACAGGAATGGTTCAATTACAAAAAAGGTTTGGGAATGGTGCAGAAAACTAACGGGATTTCCAGTTTCTAAATATCATCTCGCAGGCAATGGGGCTGTTGAGGAATGACTGTGTTGGAGTACTTGCTTCCAAGAGCAGTAAGGTCCCACCTTAAGAGTGACTGGAAGTGTTCCATGACACTGATTGCATGCAAAACTTTCTCATATGGCTGAGAAGAAGATAGAGTTGGATAAGGAATTGTATTTCACTTTGCCAAATTAGTCACGACAATGAAGGCAGCAATCAGTCAGTAGACAGGAGGCAGGACCTGGCACCTTCCTACAGATGGACAGGCAGATAAGGCAGCATGTCCCAGTTACCCAATGGGCAGCCCATACGGGTTTGCAGTGTCATTACCAAGGTCTGCAAGAAAAGCAGATAATCTAGTGAAAAGACCCTTTCTCTGCAGAGAAAAAGATGAACTGGAAATACAATGAATTGGCCCACTCCATACCTCTGAGACACACTGGGACTTTTCAATGGAAGTTTAAATATTTGCTCCTGCACTGGTAAAAACAACAGATTCCTTTCAGGTCATTGTTTTTCTGAGTTCCTAAATTTTTTTTCCAAGAAGATTATCAACAGTATTCCAAACCTTCTCTGCAGCACTGTTACACACTGATTTCTCCTTCTGTCAATCAGATTTCTGATTCCCCAGAGATTCCTCATGTCTGGTTAGATTCCACCAAAAAGTACATATAGTTTGGACTCTACACAAACCTCAGGGTCCAAAAGATTGTTGAGGCTCAAAGACATGCAGAAATCCTGTTCTCAGATCCCCTGCCTGGCACTTGTGGCCTCTCTGCATGTTTGTTACACGGGGGGGGGGGTTGAAGCAACCAATTCCCATTTCCTCGCTGTTTGTCCTGTGGCTCATCGATCCAACGCTCCATGTGTTCGTGTTCCAGGTCTAATGGGATTATTTATGCATAAATCAGACCCATTCCTCTTTGTTCAGACCAGCATTGTTGTTCTATGACAACTCAGTTTCAGGGCTGGCGGATCTTCCAAGCTGCGTTGGACACGGCGCGGATGATGCACGTCTGTGTCTGGGGACGAGGCATCTGCCACGTGTGAGCACAGGAGCAGCAGCTGGGCTGCAGGACTCTGCTCTTATAAAAACCACAAAGGCTTTGAGGGGATCCTGTCCCATTGCAGTGCTGTAGGAGGGTCTAAAAGGGAAAGGAAGGACCAACTGCCACTAAAGTAAGTGAGGGAGAGCAGCCTCTCCTGCTAGTCTATGTCTTGGTTCTTTGGCTGCCAAAAATTGCACAGTCCTTTGCCTTTCCCTTGTCCTGTGGTAAAGTTGTGGACTTCAAGGTGGGAAATCATGTCCTTGGCTTCACTGTGGTCATTGGGACATCCACATTTTGCATTTCTTCTAAACTAGTTTCTCCTGGGCTGAAAGTGTTGAAACATTTTGGCTGGGTTTTTGTTGTTGTTGCTTTTCAGGTGAAGAGATGCTCAGTCCAGGTCCTGTTCAGCAAAGAACACAGATTTAAGGTGCTCAAAAATCCTTTGTAGGGCAGGACCTAAGCAGTGGTAGTAGATTTGAAGCAGACTACACATCTGCTTTGTTTCCACTTTATTTTTGTAACATCAAACAGGATTTTGTTTAATGGTGCAGAAATGAGGAGCTGATGTGAATTGTGAGCAGCACTAGTAAAGAGGTAGGAAGCACTAAATAATTGGTTGAAAGTCTTGGCTTGCCAGAAAATAGGAAAAACAAGGTTGGCAGACACCTGACAGAGACTGGGATGCAAGGGAATTCCATTTTCCTTTTAGGCTGTGTTCTCTCTAACGCAGACGTTTTGCCCAGCTTTTTGCTGCAGATTTACAAATACAGCGTTCACCCCCTGGTAAACAGGAGAGACACCATGCTCCCTCTACTAAATCCATGGAGTTGGCTCAGCTTTTAACACAGCTAAAAGCCTCTTCTCTTTGCAGTATTGATGGGCACTGCAGAACATGTGCTTAAGGGATCACAGAATGTACCAGTCTGAAAGAAACACTGAGTGTGTGTTGATGTGCTGGACCAGCTCTGTGATACACCTGGGCTGTGCTGCTGCAGACAAAACCATCTAATGAGTTTATATTCTCAGTGGCCGTTGCCCATTTGGGCTGACTCTGAGTTAGAACACAATCCTGTGCCAGACTGTTTCTGAAGGGTTACACCTGTGTCTAAATTGAATAAACATGAAACAAAGTTCATCAAAATAAGCAAAGAAAAGGTCTGCAGGAACTAATGGAGGCATGGCTTTCCCCCCGACCCCTTCCTGCCAGCTGTGGCCAATGTGGTCTCAGGCTCAGGAGGAGGAGAGGAGACCAGGAATGAAATGTGGTGCTTGGCTTCCAGCTGGGGAGGCACAGGCAGCCATTCCCCAGGCCTCCCTGGGGCAGGAAGGAGCCAGGGGCTCTCCTGCAGGGAGAGGGACGGCAAACCCGCCAGGGATCACAGTGGGAACAATTAGAGAGTGACCCTGGGAATGAGCACGGCTTTCTGGGGAAGGTGGAGAGCGGGCCAGCCCTGGGGGATCCATCAGGATTGCAAAACCCGAGTGCACAGAAAGGGCATTTCTAGTCTCTGTTTCAAAATAGGGCTGGATATCAAAAGGATGGATTCCTTGGGGAGAAGATTGAACAACAACAGAATACAAATACATGCAGGCACTGCACACTGCTCGTGTTTAATATGGAGCTACATAACAAGAAAAATGTTCTCCTTCATTTTTCTGTTAGTAAAGCTGCCAGTTCCTTGACGTTTCAGAAAAATGAAACATCTGCCAATAATTCGCAAGCACAGAGACTCCCCAAGTGAACTCGTAACAACAGTTTGTTTAAGTACCCAGAGAACATCACATGAGGAACAATAATGAGCTCTGCAAAGGAGGTTTTGGGCAATACAGTTCCAGATAAAAATTTAAAATTTTAAAGTCGATAAATGTTGGTTATTGGTTGAGCAAGGCACAGACCAGCACTGTTTAGTAGCATGTCTGTTCTCTGGTCAGTGACCCAAGGGGTCAGAGAAGGGCTGCAACCACTGGTGTAACCTCTGTTCCCAGGATGGGATCAGACTGAGGCATGTGTGTCTACGTGTGGGTACATCCTCATGTGTGCACCAGTGTGTGCTGCTGAGGCTGGAATTGGAGAAGCAAAGGTAAAGCCTAAGGAATAAACACCCCATATCGCTGTCCATGGGAGGAGCATTACAGAAATTACAGAAATTACACATCTGCCCTGGGTGCAGAGGGCTGGGAGTCTCTGTGGCTTCCTTATGCCAAGATTTACTGCCTTGGAATGATATCACTAAAAGGTTTTTGTACTGTAAGTCAAAAATTTTCAATAGTAATTGAAGAGCGGAGGGAGGTAAATCACTGAAAACCTTTTCACCAGCAAGTTACTTTTGTGCTGCAGGAGAACACGTGAGGAACATAAACCCATCCAGCCTCTCCAAGTTCTCTGTAAGTTATTCTCACCTCTGTGTAAGGGTAAGATATTGTGCTGCAGCTGTCCTGGTGACTTCATACTCCTGCACCAAGAGGTTTCTTAACTTTGATTCACTGGAGGCTCTTTGGAGACACTACACTACCCATATTTATGATTTTCTTTTCCAGGTCATCTAAGTGAGGCTTTTCTTGTCCAATACTTTTCATCTCTACTGTGTCTATTGGGGGTGCACTATTCAAGTTTTCCCTTTAATTTATTACCCAAGCATGCTTTCATGCTTTCTCCTTATTCCAGAGGGGCAGGGTAGTGCCTCAGAAAGTGCACAGAAGCAGTGAACACTGGTGTGTAGCACAAGGCAGCCTAAGAATAACAGACTGGGAGGGATAATGATGAAAAGCTGTGGGAGGCAGCAGTAACCAGTGTGGTGTCCTACAGGCTCCTGTCTCGGTACTGCCTGCAGGTGGTGGTCTGAGGGCCAGGCTGGCTGCTCCTCCAGTCCCTGGAGCCTAATGGGCTCACAGCCTGGCCACAGCATCCAGGAGGGTACAAACCAGCCTCTCTCACCTATGTGCATGTTTCTTTCCCCTATATCACCTGGTCTTCCCTGCCGTTGAGTCCTCGCTTCCCTGTCACAACGAGGTGGGAGCAGTGACATGTCCCAACCTGCAAAAGCACCACTGAGGCTCGAAGTGCCTCTGACTCATCCAGCTGCTTCTGCCTCAGCAGAGAGTGGGATACAATGCTTGTGCTTGGGATTCTTTTTGAATCTTTGCCATTATCCTAAATGCCCCACAGGAACGATTCCTCTTTTTTCCATGCAGGCTGTTATGGTTGGAAAGGGCTCCGTTAGTTCAGCATTTAGGGCACATTGACAAGGAAGGCGTATCACAGACACCTCCTCACAGCTGGGATGGCACAAAACCAGGAGTACCACCAGGGTAATTCATTATGTGACTGGCTAAGGGCTTATGCCTGCAACTGGCTTCAAGGAATGGAGGCAAAACTGTTGGACTCATTTTACTAAAGATTAATGGTGAAAAATGATTGATTCTGCTCCTGGCGAGCTCCACAGGACTGCAATAACATTTGAGCTCTCCATGGCTCCTGGAGATCGCCTGGTGCTGATTTTTTTGGGGGGCAATGAAACAAAGGACCAGCTGTTACTTTTGGGTCTGGAGGGAAATTTTTAATGGAATGGCCCCTATCTCTCTGAAAAACGTTGTTTGCTGCAGTTCTGAGCAGTCACATGGGACATTCTGAGCCAAAGGATTTTATCAGGAAAAGTATTTTCTTGGTGCCCAATGTTTTTGACAGCACTTTGTAAAGAATGATTTTGGTACGGATCCAGCAAAGCACTTAAGTGAATCCTTAACCTTAAGCATGGGAGTATTTCCTAGATTTCACTGGTAATATTTATACACTTCAAGATGAAGATGCATTGAAATCTTGTGCTGGATCAGGTCTCCTCAGCATCTCCTCCTGCCTGAATCAGAGCTCACTCTGCTCCTGATGAGGCCAGACAAAGCACCTGGAGCCGTGTTTTTAAATTGACTTTGAACTGTAAGACCAAACTGCCCATGACATCCACAACTCAGACCTCAGCCTACAGGAAAGGATCCTTATAAATACCTGTAAGGGACTTTAAATTCACCCTTTATAAACCATTTACAGAGACAAATTACCTCAATAAGTGTTGTTGGGAGAATGGGAAAATAAAATTGAAACCCATATCAAATTCAAGTTGACAAAAGGGCATCTCTAGAACTCAGTGTAATGACTTGGCAACCAAGTATAAAGTTTAAAATACACAGAGCCTTAAGCACCAGCATGTGCAGTCGTGCACATGCACACCCAGAAATCCATTCACATTCCATCAATTTTAAACAAAACATTTGAGGACCAGGTAAACAAAATTCTTGCAAGATGCCTGTTCAGGAAATTAATTTAAAACATCTTCATTGTGGATCATCAGTCATAACTGAAGTATTGGCTCTGCAGGCTGGGAAGAACACAAACCATTTTTTAGTCTCACTTTCTGCGCCTCTGCTGTGATCAGCATCCCACAAACCCCACAGTAATGTTCAGATTGGGGGAAAATCCAGGGCCCCGTGGTGCTGCAGAGAGAGGAGAGGGCAGGGGAATGTGAGCAGCAGGATCAAAGCCAGAGACAGAGACAGGAGCCAGAAGCTGAGGCTCAAACACATCCCGTCCCAGACAGAAAAGGCTGTTTGAACATCAAAAGTCTTAATTGTGCTGAGGTCTTCACAGCTTGTGGTGTTTCAGGGTGTATGAGCTGAGGATGTTTCCTCCTTGTGGGAAAAGTGGAGTCAAACAAAACTCTGGTCAGACCCCATGTCTTGTTTGAGGCACAGGGGCCCTTGTTCCCACAGCGATACCACGCTGCAGCCCTGGCCCTCAGCCTTTCCCAATACAGTTCTTGAGGCTGATGCTGAGAATCCTCCCCTCAGTATTTTCCAGAGTCCCTATATGTCACTCCAGAGGCTTGGTAGCTCTGGGAGGTTGGAAGAGCAAAGAGCTGGAATCTTCATCCACTAGGCAGCACGTATCTTACAGCATCTTACCTTACCACATATCTTACCTTGATTTTCACCATCTCAGGTGTTAGCTGTGCTGCTTCAGTGTTTTAGGGGCTACAAGACTTGGTATTAGAGCCCAGCTTGGTGTTTCACCCACACGGAGAGCTGACGAGGTTTCTCTGCAAATGCTCTTCCTTGCTGGTGGCCAGGCAGAGCTGGGCAGAGTTTTTGGCCCATCACAGCCCGGGGTGTGGCAGCCCCTGCCCACCGCCGTCCTGCCCCCGGCACGAGCCAGCGGCAATGACCCCGTCCCGACCGCTGCACCGACCCTCCTCCATCCTCCTTCTCCAGCTGCTCCGCTGTCGGGACATGAGGTTCTTTGGTCACGCAAGCAGGATGGAGGACATCGCCAAATTTTGCTTGGCTGGACTTTGATTTTTGTTTTTATCTTCTACAGCTTGTAAAAAGGCTTTTAAAAGACTGGACAAGTCTCTCTGTTTTCCCCACGGGCTCTGCTTCTTTATGACTTTTTCCCCTTTGTCTCCAAAGGGGCTGAAAATAATGGGCTTGCGTTAAGTGCCCTCGAATGAAAATGATTCCATTCCCAAATTGCCTGAGGATGGTGCTCCCAGAAGTTGATTTAGGACTGTTATTGCAGGACCAGCAAGGGGAGCTCAAGCCTTGTTTACGGTAGGTCCTGCACTAATTTTCTCTGGTAGCGAGGGGATTTCCATCCCGGTGCGTGACCCGCATAGGGATACCCAGGGGATGGATCGTGCTGTGGCGAGCGGGGGCTGCGGCACGACGCGGGACAGCGGGGGGTGGGAGAGGGCGGCCGGTCCTTGGGTAGGGAGCGAACAGAGAGATGGTGCAGGGGTCGGCCAGGGCCCAGCCGGGGAGAGATGCCGAGCGCCGACACGTCAGCGCAAAAAAGAGCGTTTTTCTGCCCAAGACCGCCCAGCTGCGCCAGCTGCCAGCCGGGGGGAGAGCGGAGTGGCAGCCGGGCCGGCCCGGGGCGAGGATCTGCACGGCCCCGCGCTCTCGGCAGCCGGGGGGAGGCCGAGGCAGCCGCCGCCGCGCCCCCGGACAGCCCCGCTCCGCCCAG